>NC_134826.1:143717744-144069482 GCF_004210375.1 Tachypleus tridentatus
GCAACAATAATAGTAGTAGTGGTTCGGTTTGAATTTCGCTCAAAGCTACACGAGAGCTATCTGCGCTAGCCGTCTCTAAGACTAGAAGTCGACACCACCTACTGCCAACTCATTTGCTAATCTTTTACCAATGGATAGTGAGATTGACCGTCACATTATTATCCCCCCAACGACTGAAAAGGCGAGCATATTTTGTAGGACGGGATTCGAACCCACGACCTTTAGATTGCGAGTCAGGTGCTCTAACCACCTGGCCATATGGGGCTGAAATTGGAAGACGCTCCTTATTAGGGAGAAAAATCCTGTACACGTGATGCAGGTTTTAAAATTTGTTTGTTAAATTTCGCGCGGTGCTGCTAAAGGGCTATCTGTGCTGCCCTTCCTAATAAAGTATAGCGAAGGAAGCTAATCAACACCACCCTCCGCCAACGTTTTGGTTATTCTTTTAACTAACGAATATTGGGATTGACTTTCACAGTATAACATCCACATAGCCGAAAGAGTGAGCATGTTCCTTTGCCTGGATTTGTAATCCACGACCAAACAAACGTACGTATGTCAGTCGTTATTAACGATCACGAACCATTTGTTGCAGGACAATTAGAACCAGTATTTTGTATGTGTCCACCAAGTTTCATCAAAATGTAACCATTTCGGGCTGAATCAATCCCACAAAATGGTATGAAAAATGGGTCCCATGTTTTGAATCCTCGCGACCTTCCAAGAAGTAATCACTTCTAAGTTGGCTCATATTACACATGTATATAAACGTTCGTCCAAAACTGTTCATCCATTTATGAGAAGAAATCCTGGTGACAAACACACACACGCGCAGAAAACATAACCTCTGTTCACATTCTGTAACGGAGTTACATAAAGATACGGATGAGTACTTAAAGAAATTGCCACATAATACTAATACATTAGCCAAGAAATAATTTGTTTTATGTAATTAAGACATTAAGAAAGGCTACACCTGGGTTCCTATGAAATGATAAATTATACGGTACGTTAAAATAATGTAGGACATAATTATACAATGTAATAAAATTCATATAATAGAAAAGTGTGCTGTAAAATATGATGACACATAGATCAGAAAAATCTTTAATTATTTCAAATTAATCGAAATTTAATTAATCGTGAAAACGGGTGAAGATGAATTAATAAGTCTTTGTTTCAAATGTTCGTGAAAGAAAGGCAAGTGGTAAACAAACGAGTTTTGAATAATTTGTCTGTGCTAAGTTATTTACCCCTCTGGTGACTGTTCAGTTCACCAGAGGGCTCGTTTTAAAAGTATAGTTTTTTAAACTTCTTCCAGCAGATAAGTAATTTTCCTACTTCTGTCATAATACGTCACAGCGAAGTCAAATAACATCAATGAAGTTGTACTAATTTTGCTCCAACATTTCGAAGCTAGGCTCTTAATATTTTGCATAGAGTTGCATAGAACAATTGGCTTAGGCGTTCAGGCTATCTTAAATCTCAGCAGTCATTTATCTTGAGATATCCTGGCATTTCAATAAAGTCACAACGTATGATATTTAGTTACGTTGTTGTTGATTTAACGCAAAGATACACATTGGATTATCTGCGATTATTCGACTGGGAGAATCGAGCCTCGTGTTTAGAGGGCATACATATGTGATTATTATAGTTTGGTTGTGCAGGGTAGGTGATTACCAGTTCATAGGATCTAAGATGAACTCTGCAGAATATTCGTTTGTATGCAAATTAATTTTTAACGATACTCTGATATTCATATTTTCTAATTAGGATATGAGGATGGATTTGTAACTAATTCGCAAAGAACAGTATTAGCCTGAGGCTAATATAGCTTTTAGCCTCAACCAGTAATCATTGCCAGGAAACTTGGAACTGAAACAAAAGAAATCGAGAAAAAAAGAAACCCCAGAGTTTTCTCTTTTCATATTAATATTAGTGTGAGCAAATAGTATTGTTACAGCCTCACGATTTTTGCAATTCGATAGTCAAATTTAAAAATGTGCACGAATAAGAGAAGATACGTTAAGCCTAAAAAGAAGTCGCTCCATTCTTTGTTAAAAAGTATAAAACGCAGCTTAACAGCGTCGCATTACGAAATATAAAATAATAGAAAGTTCTAGGTGTTAAAGCGTTATATAACGTACTGTAATATTTTTATAGAGTTTAATAAGAACATCTTGTTAAAAATTTAATTATAATATCAGTGTATTAACAAAATTCCTTTGTCAAAAGTTATAACTCGAAAACATTATTAATAAAAAACAATAGTCCTAACGCACCATGCAAAACTTTATAGATAAATAACAATACTTCCAATGTACCATGAAAAACGTTATTAGTATACAACAATACCCCTAATGCACCATGAAAAAGATTATAAATAAACAACAATGCTTCTATTGCACCATGAAAAACGTTATTAATAAACAATAATACTTCTATTGCACCATGAAAAACGTTATTAGTATACAACAATACCCCTAATGCACCATGAAAAAGATTATAAATAAACAACAATGCTTCTATTGCACCATGAAAAACGTTATTAATAAACAACAATACTTCTATTGCACCATGAAAAACGTTATTAATAAACAACAATACTTCTATTGCACCATGAAAAACGTTATTAGTAAACAACAATACTTCTATTGCACCATGAAAAAGATTATAAATAAACAACAATACTTCTATTGCACCATGAAAAACGTTATTAATAAACAACAATACTTCTATTGCACCATGAAAAACGTTATTAATAAACAACAATACTTCTATTGCACCATGAAAAACGTTATTAGTAAACAACAATACCCCTAATGCACCATGAAAAAGATTATAAATAAACAACAATACTTCTATTGCACCATGAAAAACGTTATTAATAAACAACAATACTTCTATTGCACCATGAAAAACGTTATTAGTAAACAACAATACTTCTATTGCACCATGAAAAACGTTATTAGTAAACAACAATACCCCCAATGCACCATGAAAAAAATTATAAATAAACAACAATACTTCTATTGCACCATGAAAAACGTTATTAGTAAACAACAATACCCCCAATGCACCACGAAAAAGATTATAAATAAACAACAATACTTCTATTGCACCATGAAAAACGTTATTAATAAACAACAATACTTCTATTGCACCATGAAAAACGTTATTAATAAACAACAATACTTCTATTGCACCATGAAAAACGTTATTAGTAAACAACAATACCCCTAATGCACCATGAAAAAGATTATAAATAAACAACAATACTTCTATTGCACCATAAAAAACGTTATTAATAAACAACAATACTTCTATTGCACCATGAAAAACGTTATTAGTAAACAACAATACTTTTATTGCACCATGAAAAACGTTATTAGTAAACAACAATACCCCTAATGCACCATGAAAAAGATTATAAATAAACAACAATACTTCTATTGCACCATGAAAAACGTTATTAGTAAACAACAATACCCCTAATGCACCATGAAAAAGATTATAAATAAACAACAATACTTCTATTGCACCATGAAAAACGTTATTAGTAAACAACAATACCCCTAATGCACCATGAAAAACGTTATTAGTAAACAACAATACCCCCAATGCACCATGAAAAACGTTATTAATAAACAACAATACTTCTATTGCACCATCAAAAACGTTATTAATAAACAACAATACTTCTATTGCACCATGAAAAACGTTATTAGTAAACAACAATACCCCCAATGCACCATGAAAAACGTTATTAATAAACAACAATACTTCCAATGCACTATGAAACCTCCCAGTGGCTCAGCGGTATGTCTGTCTCATGGTTAAGTAAGTTCTAGAAAAAACACTGATAAATTAAAACCTTTGTGCAAATGTAGATTATTAACAATTGTATTAGATATAAAATATAATATATTAAGTCAGCTTTGTAATATAGAGGGTGTGCTGAATTATGCCTACAAATTATTAATATGTATTCTTGAATGTGTAGAAACACCTGTTAGGCTTATATCGTGGTACCACCATGTTCTGTTTATACCACAACGTATCTAAGTTTGTGACCTTTATTTTTGTTATGGTGTATTAGAATTCTAATATTCACTATAACAGCGGTTCTGAGCTGTCCCTGCAACACCAGTAAGGTGTTTCAAATCCCACCACCCAACATTCTCACCCATTCAACCGTCATAAAGTGGTAATAAGAGTGACAACGAGTGATATTCATTAACTACCTTGCCTTTAGTCAGTTTAGTGTATCTCTCAAAATTAAGGACAGCTATTGCAGAAAAACTTAGACGTAGCTTTGTGTGTAATTTGATAAACAAACAAAGCACGTTGTCCAGACAGTCCGTGTGTGAAAATGTCTCTTTTAGTTGAGTAAGCCAAGTTAAGATATACTCGTTTCGTAACGTCAGCACAGGTGATGTACAAGCTACAGTTGAAATAATAAAACGAGCCTTTACGTTTTATGTTGGCATAGAAACCATCTCGGCTGAGAGTCACTTAGCAACCGATTGAGTGCGGAAATTCTTCGCTAGGAACGGTAGTAAAGTGAACAATAAGTTAGTTCGTCTCATAACCAGAATTTCTGTAGTTCCCGACAAGAGATGGTAATACTAAGAGATAACAAAAATATTAAAATAAAGTTAATGGCTTTCCAAAATATTAACTAATTACGTATTAATGTGTTTTAATTATACCTTGTCTAATAGTATACTGTTATAATTATCCTGGAATAATGAAACCAGTTCTTTGTTATATTCCATATGAATCATATTATATATTCAAACTTATTACATCGGTTTCGTTTTGACATACGAATTGTTTTGTTGTATGCTTCTAGCTATGAAATATATAATCTGGAATATTATATGCTAGTAGAAATAATGGTATTTGAAAAATATTCATTAAACATATAAAATAGTGTTTTAACCTGTCACATTATAGTAATAACGAAATAATGATTAAAATAATATAATAGTTCTGTTAGGTAACAACAACATTTAACAAAGTTTCTCTTTAGCGATAAGTAAAAGTTAATATAGTTTATCTTGTATGGTTTGTTTGTTTGTTTTTGAAGTTTGCGCAAAGCTACTCGAGGGCTATCTGTGCTAGCCGTCCCTAATTTAGCAGTGTAAGACTAGAGGGAATGCAGCTAGTCATCACCACCCACCGCCAACTCTTGGGCTACTCTTTTACTAACGAATAGTGGGATTGACCGTCAAATTATAACCCCCCACGACTGAAAGGGCGAGCATGTTTGGCGCGACGGGGATGCGAACCCGCGACCCTCAGATTACGAGTCGCACGCCTTAACACGCTTGGCCATGCCGGGCCCATCTCGTATGACCAAGGCTGTTACTGCACCAGTAAAAGAAACAGTAGAAATGGATACTTAAAACGGGTTTCTTATCATAATTTTGTCACAATATTAATCTACTGTAGCTGACAATTTTTATATATAAAAATAAAATGAATATATACTAAATACTAAACGTAATGTACACGTATATGAACATATTAAAAAAAAACACAACTTAGATATAACCTTTAGAAAGGTTGCTTCGTAACATCACGTCACTAGTTAGTTTTCGATGTATGACTAGTCTTGGGTCCTTACAAATTAACATTGTACAGCACAAAAACTTGTTCTCAGCCACGTGAAGAATTCTAGCTTCTAATAAAACGTCTTACTTAACCTTGTTAGCTGACCTTAAATTCTTCCTCGTGGTCTTTCGTCTTGACTTCAAGGCTTTTGAATATCAAACAGAAAAAAAACAAACACCGATTGATTATATATACATACGCCTTCTGCCTATGAAACAAAGAAATAAGTCGATTCAAAACCATCCGAGTTAACGTGGCCAGTTTAGCTTACGTGCCATTATAAGTTTTTAATTTAATGAATCACTAAACATCACTGTGCTTACTTGTTCAAAGCTTTTCGAGGGCTGTCTGTGCTATATACCCCTAAATTACAAGTGATAGACTAGAGGGAACGTGAATATTCAACACTATCCACCACTAGTTATAGGTATACGGGATTCAAAGCTGCGACCTGCAGATTGCGCGTCAAGCGCCCTTTCGCTTCACCTAATTCTATAATGACATGCCATTTCACTTAATGTTATGCTCACCAAGGTTTCAGTTATTAAAACACTTTACGATCCTGCTTGTAACATTTGAAATTTACAAATTTGAAAGTGTTGACTGTATTTATTATACACCGTTCTTTCACCTACGTTTGTATGTGTTATTTTACGATAACCTGCATTATTGTTTGTTTTGAATTTTCGCGCGAAGCTACACGAGGGCTATCTGCGCTAGCCGTCTTTAATTTAGCAGTGTAAGACTAGAGAGAAGGCAGCTAGTCATTACCACTCACCGCCAACTCTTGGGCTACGCTTTTACCAATTTATAGTGGGATTGACCGTCACATTATAACGCCCCCACGGCTGAAAGGGCGAACATGTTTGGTGCGACCGATATTCGAACCCGCGACCCTCGGATTACGAGTCGAACGCCTTAACCCACCTGGCCATGCCGGGTCCATCTTCATTAGTTACCCGTGTACTTACTCTAACCATTATCTTAATTATAGGTTGCAATTCGTCAATGTTTATGATAAGGCTAACGTTCGTGCCTTTAAAGGAAATATAAAAACCGTAGCAAGTTAGCCCGAAATATCTGTAACCAAGCAACAGAATCTCACGTGCATAATGTTTAGTGTTTGTGCTAATAGGTTTGGCAAATGAACGAATTAGAATCGAAGAGAGGCGAACAGAAAACATAGGAGAACACAACAACAGGTTTGTAAGATGGGCAGACGAACGGAAAGATTGGTGAATAAATGAACACACTCTCGGCAATTGTGCTTTGTTTTTGTTTATCGGCGCTGATGTAATTTTACTTTGTTAAGTCGAGCGTGTTAATTTGTTCAGTGTCTGACGTGAATGTATTGTTATTCATCGAGGCCTACAACGATATAAACCTAAGACAGACCTTGTCTTTTACACACACTTCGCCCAAAATTTGGCAACCTTCCAACCTCAGTATTTTATTTTTATTATCTCTCTGTATTAGTTGCGACATATTGTGACGTAACAGTGTTCACCTTTATTAAGTTTGGTAATTAGAAATCTGCCACTTTTAAGAAGGGGTTCTCACACTTTCTATTTACAACGCCACACTAACCTCTTGTTTACGACAGATGATTTAAAATGCTGAATGGTTTTGCGTTGGATTAACTTAAAAAATATTCCAGACAGTAGATGTAAGAAATTGTACAACAGTTTTAACCTCTAACTTTGGAAATAATAGATTTGTATTCTTAAAATATGAAGGTTTCAGTCAACACTAATAATAAACCAACAGTTATTGATTTACTTTGAGGTACTGTTATTCAAACCAGAATTGAGAAATATAATTGATGTATTTATAATGGTCTAAATGTATCGCTGCGGTCAGTAACATCTTAAACATACGACATAGTATCGTCTATGGTATTATTTCACAAAAGTAAGTTACATGTGTACGCCAGCTTACAAGCTGGCGAACTGTTGTAATCATTATTACAAATCCATTGTGACGCCGCCAAGTAACATGGGGAAAACCAGTGTTTGGATCTAACCCCAAACGCCATCGGGGGGCCCCACATTTTCCCTAAATTTTTGTCCACTTATAACTGGAGGACTGCTGGACAGTTCGTTTTACTAACCCTGCCATAAGCCTTTCGGGCTACTCCTGGAAGGGACATAGATTTATTTGATAGTTTTGAATTTCGCACAAAGCTACACGAGGGATATCTGCGCTAGCCGTCCCTAATTTAGCGGTGTAAGACTAGAGGGAAGGCAGTGAGTCATTACCATCCAATGCCAACTCTTGAGCTGTTCTTTCACTAACAAATGGTGGGATTGACCGTCACTTTATAACGCCCCTACGGCTGAAAGGGCGAAAATGTTTGGTGCAGCGGGGATTCGAACCCGCGACCCTCAGGTTACGAGTCGAGCGCCCCCTAACCACCAGGCCGACATAGAGAGATCCTTCGGTGGCCGGTAGGAATGACACATCCTGTAAGTTCAGAATGATACATACTTTTATCGCGGTGAAAACAGTGATTCGTAAACAATAAGACTGCTGGGTATATATATATATATATATATATATAACTTTAATCATGTATTACTAAGTTATTGTTTCTCACTGAGATATGCTTTGAATAAAAGTTCATTTAATTGTCCAAATTACGTTCGATGAAAAGAAGTGAATGACCGAAATATGAACCTTTTGTCAACAAATTATACGTCTGTCCCTCTGGAAACAAACAAGTAACAACGTTTTCTTGACAACGCGCGGACTCTTCACTGAAAGTGGTTGTCTAAGTGGAACAAAATAAGAGACAGATTTTCCGTCTTTTATACATAGACGTATAAACTCAGCATGTAGTAATGTGTTCTTTATTTACTCACTGGACATTAATATATATATATATACAACAGCATACTTTAAGAACGATAATTATACGTCGCAGATAACAGAACATAATTCTTTGGTAATTATCTTTTACGACACTGATGCTTGACAGTAAAACAAATATATATTTATGACTGCCTTACCTGCTTATATACCGATTTCGGAGTTAAATATTACTTGTTTTAACATCAGGACATGTCTGTTTCGAATCAAATAAATGTTCTCTCTATAGAAATTTCACTAGGTTTTCTTCTTGTACGACCGTCTGCACGTGAACTGCGCGTGTTTTACTCGGCTATCTGCCAAATCACAATAGGTTTACTTTAACCACTCTTAGGCTTCGCGAATATATAATGTTGTACAATTAACATAGCGCATGCGTAATAGAGATTGTTCTTTTTATACCAGCATGTCTGACAGACGTAGAAGATGTGAAAGTTACCAGCGTCTTCATCTTACAATGTGTTCTCGACGAATTCATAGACATTATTGTTTTAATACACAGAAATCTAGCATCTCTTTGTTTACGTATTTTAACACAGGACTTACGAGCAATAAGGATAAAAAATAACATATCAGTGTAACAACTAACTCAGTTGCTTATTAAAAGTCAATAATGATATAAAATTTTAATATTGCTGTGTACAATAATGAGCAATAAACGTAAGCTAAACCGTCTATACAGTTCATTTATTGTCACCAAAAATTGAATCATACCTTTAAATTATTTTGCGAACTTCACGTTAGTATAAACAACACACCGTCGTAGACGTTTCGTTTTTTTGGTGTTTTTTTTTTTCTTTCAGAAATTAAGGAATCGGGAAAGTATGTAAAAATTTGTTTTGTTTTTGAATTTCGCACAAAGCTACTCGAGGGCTATCTGTGCTAGCCGTCCCTAATTTAGCAGTGTAAGACTAGAGGGAAGACAGCTAGTTATTACCACCCACCGCCAGCTCTTGGGCTACTCTTTTCAAACGAATAGTGGGATTGACCGTTACATTATAACGCCCCACGTCTGAAAGGGCGAGCATGTTTGGCGCGATGGGGATTCGAACCCGCGACTCTCGAATTACGACTCGAACACCTTAACCCACCTTGTCATGCCAGGCCAGTATGGTACGTAAAGACACAGGAAATATATATATATACAAAACCAGGCACGTTCTTCGTCACCAGGTTAAGTTTCTCTCAGGCGTTTTTTTCGTGTTATTTTCAGAGGATGTGAAACGGATGCAACCGCCAAGGAGCTCCTTTTGCGATACGTGTTCTATTGGTGTCAGTAAAATAAAACCCGAACAAGTAAAAGAGTAATGGAAACATGGTTGCTTAAAAACACGTATCAGTGACTTACTGCAGTTTTGAAACACAAAAATAAGTGCGCAAATTCGCTGATTCATAGCGAACCTGATTTATTAGGTACTAGTAGTTGTATAGCACTTTGGTGACGTGTTACCTTTGTGGAAAGGTTGTATCCAATTCAGAATGTTGGAGAAAATTCATCGAGATCCGCTGTGATAACTTGTTTAGTAGTTTCTTGCTGTTAGCGTCACCTGGTGGAGACCAAAAGAGGTTTAATGCAAATAAATGTCGTTTAATCTTGATGGATTGCATCTGATAAATGTTAATGCTGCTTTTGAAATGGTATGGAATGGGAAAAATAAAAACGGATTGTTATATGTACGTGTAAGATAATATTAAAACTGGATTTCGTCAAACAAGGCATTTATGATTTTTCATTCAATAAGAAATTGAGGTCTAACCAGTGATATAATTTTTACCTGCTACAATGTTTTGACTGTGAGGCAACAATAATTTTTCCACAAGCCACCCTAAACAAAGTTTGTAACTTTCCAAAGGTCAAGTAACATATTATTTTCCTATTAATCAGACTGGCAAGAATCTAATATTTTTATCTGTTTAATTAGAAAACTATATTCCTTTTATTCACCGTTTACGATGGAAACAGAAGACAAAAAATGTGCTCACGGTATAAAGTGATGGCCATCAGAAACTACATATCAAAATTTTAACATTTGTCAAGAGAATAAAGTTTATTAGCACTTATTGGATTAACCGCTCGTATCTGAAGTATTGACTGTATATGTATATTTTTGTATTTGTTATAGAAATTTCCTACTCTGTGATACATGAATGACAATATTAGAACTTGTCAGCCAATAAACCTAGTCTTCTTTCGTAATATCAATAGCACTATACTCCATTATGGGCCTGATAGAATCCCACATAAACCAACACAGCTTCCTTTAACATAACACACTTTAGAAACAAGCGCTGTTATAACTTATCTATAGGGTTGAAAAGCGCTGATAAAATATATTTGAAGTTGCCAAACTTCCCAGTTATCACATGGGGTTATGTAGCACTAGAAAAGTATATTTGAAATAGTCAAACTTCCTAGCTATCACATGGGGTTATGTAGCACTAGTAAAGTATATTTGAAATAGTCAAACTTCCTAGCTATCACATGGGGTTATGTAGCACTAGAAAAGTATATTTGAAATAGTCAAACTTCCTAGCTATCACATGGGGTTATGTAGCACTAGTAAAGTATATTTGAAATGGTCAAACTTCCTAGCTATCACATGGGGTTATGTAGCACTAGAAAAGTATATTTGAAATAGTCAAACTTCCTAGCTATCACATGGGGTTATGTAGCACTAGAAAAGTATATTTGAAATGGTCAAACTTCCTAGCTATCACATGGGGTTATGTAGCACTAGTAAAGTATATTTGAAATGGTCAAACTTCCTAGCTATCACATGGGGTTATGTAGCACTAGAAAAGTATATTTGAAATAGTCAAACTTCCTAGCTATCACATGGGGTTATGTAGCACTAGAAAAGTATATTTGAAATGGTCAAACTTCCTAGCTATCACATGGGGTTATGTAGCACTAGTAAAGTATATTTGAAATAGTCAAACTTCCTAGCTATCACATGGGGTTATGTAGCACTAGAAAAGTATATTTGAAATAGTCAAACTTCCCAGTTACCACATATGGTTATGTAGCACTAGTAAAGTATATTTGAAATAGTCAAACTTCCTAACTATCACATGGGGTTATGTAGCACTAGAAAAGTATATTTGAAATAGTCAAACTTCCTAGCTATCACATAGGGTTATGTAGCACTAGTAAAGTATACTTGAAATGGTCAAACTTCCCCTTTATCACATATGGTTATATAGCACTAGAAAAGTATATTTGAAATAGTCAAACTTCCTAGCTATCACATGGGGTTATGTTGCACTAGAAAAGTATATTTGAAATAGTCAAACTTCCTAGCTATCACATAGGGTTATGTAGCACTAGTAAAGTATACTTGAAATGGTCAAACTTTCCCTTTATCACATATGGTTATATAGCACTAGAAAAGTATATTTGAAATAGTCAAACTTCCTAACTATCACATGGGGTTATGTAGCACTAGAAAAGTATATTTGAAATAGTCAAACTTCCCAGTTATCACATAGGGTTATGTAGCACTAGTAAAGTATACTTGAAATGGTCAAACTTCCCCTTTATCACATATGGTTATATAGCACTAGAAAAGTATATTTGAAATAGTCAAACTTCCTAGCTATCACATGGGGTTATGTAGCACTAGAAAAGTATATTTGAAATAGTCAAACTTCCTAGCTATCACATAGGGTTATATAGCACTAGAAAAGTATATTTGAAATAGTCAAACTTCCTAGCTACCCTATGGCACTATGATAACGTATGTGACAATATTCCAATCCATTTGTACAACACTCAGATGCAGGAATACAAAGTCATTAGATTCTGTTAACACTTGTCAAACTAGTTAACAGAAAGAAGGGTTTTGAAAGACACGTCTGCTCTAGACGTGGTTACCACATCGTTCTGTCCAAGGGACAAAAAATAAACCTAAGTGTCCTTGAATCGCAATGACTCTGTTAATAGGCTTTTATCTTGTTCCTTTCTTGCCCAGAATATCTTTAGATTCGATTTTATACCAAAGCTATCAAGGCTAAAACAGATGGCGTTAATAGCTTACAATGGCATTCAGGTGAATATTCTTTATAAGCTTTTACAAATTCAGTTGGCTGTTTTGGTTGTTGTTAAGTACAAAGATTAATGGGCTATTTGTGCTCTGCCCACCAGTGGTATAAACACCAGTACTGGGCTATTTGTACTCTGCCCACTTGTGGTATAAAAACCAATACTGTAGATCCATACCTTCATCTTTACATGACAATACGACGTTCACAAGATATTTAACTGTTACGTTTTTTTCACTGTACTTATTAACACTACAAAGATAAGTGTGTAAACATTTTATGTTTCACTTGTGTGTTCTACAATTAAGTGCAACCCTCTCAGTTGTTAATATCCTGTGTATTCCTTATTTAGTCCAAAACGTGTGTTTTTTTCACTTAACTTGAAAAACAAAATATTTATTTCCTGTATTTTCCTAGTAAGTAACTGAAGATATTTGATTAAAACCATATTTATCACACTTTTCTCTATATCTTCAATGATCCTGTAAGTTTAGTGGTCAGACAAACACAGTTTAATTTTATGAACAGACAAATGAAGTTGTGTTTTAGTCGGTTTCACAGTTCCTCCAACTTTAAAGTTACTTCCTTTGTAATGTATTATAAACTTCCAAGTGAGTTGAAGAGATTCTGCATTGTAGTTTGTAAAAGCAAGCATACGTTTGACATTACAAATCCAATGTTGGAAATTGAATAAATAAAGACCCATCAAGTCCATACTTGGTCAGAGATACTTGTACAAGTCACGTAGCTTATCTTTGGTTAATATGTTTCATTCCAAACATCTATATGTTGTTTCAGCACCAAATAAACCATCTATCTGGACTAGACACCATATCAACTCATGTTTTGCACCACAAATACCAAATTGAAAAATATTTAAAATAAAACTGTCTATTGAACTTTTGACTATATCACTGTACATATCTTATGCGCTAGCCTTCCCTAATTTAGCAGGGTAAAACTAGAGGGAAAGCAGCTAGTCATCACCACTTTCTGCCAACACTTGGGCAACTTTTTTACCAACGAATAATAGGATTGACCGTAACATTATAATGCCCCTACGGCTGAAAGGGTGAGCATATTTGGTGTGACGGGGATTTGAACCCGCGACCGTCGGATTGAGAGTCGAGTCCCTTAACCACCTGGCCATGCCGGGTCCCAGTGAAGGAAGCGAGTAGGAAGATACTTTTTTTTCTTTTGCGGATTAGCGGTAAAAGTGGGGCTTAGAAGGTTAAAATTCAAAGTTTGATCCCTGTAATGAGCCCATCACATATTACCTATTATGCATCGTGGCGCTTGGATAAACAAGGAAAGGAAAGCATGTATTAAACATTTACTTCGTACAGTAACGCGTTATTTACACAATAATGGTCGAGAAAATATGTTATCAACGTTAAATGACAAATTAGGGTGAAGTGTTACAATTTTTTTCTCAGTAATGTTTAATATTGTCAGAATTATTAATCACACACTTATAAGACTCCTATTAAACAAACTTCCTTATCCAAAACACAGTTTCCTTTCTGTTTGTTTGTTAGTTTTTTTAATTTCGCACAAAGCTACTCGAGGGCTATCTGTGCTAGCCGTCCCCAATTTATCAGTGTAAGACTAGAAGGAAGGCAGCTAGTCATCACCGTCCACCGCCAACTCTTGGGCTACTCTTTTACCAACGAATAGTGGGATTGACCGCTACATTATAACGCCCCCCACGGCTGAAAGGGCGAGCATGTTTGGAGCGACGGGGATTTGAACCCGCGACTCTCAGATTACGAGTCACATGCCTCAACACGCTTGGCCATTCCGAGTCAGTTTCCTTTCTAGGAGTCCAACAGTTAGCGGTATGTCTACGTACTTACAATGTTATAAATTGGGTTTTGATATCCGTGGTGGGCAAAGCACAGACACACCCCTTTCACGTTTATTTTAATTAAGTCTAATTTTTCTTTATCAAGTTTTCATGAACGTAATCATACGTTTTGTTTTATTGTAAGTAAGTTTTCAATAATAACTGAAACGTTTGTTATTAATAATTTTGATCTATGGATGGACTGGCTCGTACCTGAGAGCACATTGTCACTGTCAGTGACATTGCTATTGTATAATTAATAAGGTCATTTTTTCACCTTGAAACGGATTGTTTTAACCTAATGAATAGAATATAAGTGTATGTTGTTTAAACGAAACAGGATTCTACTTCTGTGATAACCTAGGTCGTTGTCGTTTGTATCTGGGACTTGTATATTAAGTTTTATGAACATTTTGATTGGATTCTTGTAGCTGTACTATCAGTAACGTAAGACAAGAACTACAAAAAGTATTTAGAAAGATATGCTCGTTTTAGCTAACAAAAGGCCCAGCATGGCCAAGTGTGTTCAGGCGTTCGACTCGTAACCTGAGAGTCGCGGGTTCGAATCCCCGTCGCACCAAACATGCTCGCCCTTTCAGCCGTGTGGGTGCTATAATGTGACGATCAATCCCACTATTCGTTGGTAAAAGAGTAGCCCAAGAGTTGACGGTGGGTGGTGATGACTAGTTGCCTTCCCTCTAGTCTTACACTGCCAAAATAGAGACGGCTAACGCAGAGAACTCTCCTGTAGCTTTGCGCGAAATTCAAAAAACAAAATCGTGGATATTTGATTAACGAGTTCTACAGTCGATGTTTCGCCAATATCAACTGTTTGAATCTAAATTTTAAAAGTTGATATTTTGGAATGTAGTGCAGATGCTTAATCATTAGGTTTAATGCCATTTCTTATCACGAACACAGGATTAGCCCAAGAATTTCACAAAGCTTCTATTAAAACATACGATCAAAAACATCTTAAGGACTAGATTTGTTCTCGAAATGGATCTTCTATCTCAATGACTGAAGCTGCTAAAATATTGATGATAGCAAAACATAGATTTTACGACTGCCAGACAAAATGTGTTTGTTTTTGACAGTAGACTGTCAGACAAAATTTGATTGTTTTTTTTGACAGTAGAGTGTCAGACAAAATTTGTTTTTTATTTGTTTTGACAGCGGAGTGTCAGACAAAATTCATAATACAATCCTTTGTTCTTCGTATTATTATTGTTTCACAGAAAAATCAGCTATGAATATTTTTAAAACTTACAGTAAAACTCCTGCGCAGGTCATAGGACTATTTTTATGTTAATTCTTGAAAATGAAGGAGGTATTTTATCTCTATTTTCATCGTTACTGGTTGAGTTTCTCCTAGAAGCCATTCAAGCACTGAATTCTACAGTAAAAAGGGCCAGGTGTACTGCGCTAAAATCTATGCACAGCTACTGAATAAACTCCTTGCAAGGTTGTAGGTCTAAGTTGATTTTTGAAAGTCGAGATTTTTATCCTCTAATTTTTTTAGTTCTTCATTACCAACTTACGTTTTTCAAAGCCATTGAAGCAGCGGATTGTTAGTGATTATAAAGTTACAAGTTGCTACAGAAAAGAAAGCTACGAATACTTTGCTGAAATCCAGACAGTAGTAATGAATGCAGTATTTAGTATATCATAGGGGAAGTTTTAAAATTAATTCAAGCGATTTCACTTTCTGCCATTGAAAGACACATGGTGTTTCACTAATGCGCATTAATGCCAAAATAATTTGTGCAACTTATAGCCCATTAACTGGAAATTGTCACGTTATGGATTCATCATTTCTGGAGTTCGCTATTGTATTTTGTCTTTACGCGTTTTTTTGCGGCTGTTTCATTGAGTTTTCTAACAGTGGATGGTTACCACAGTAGATTTGTCTAATTTATTCTACTGATTTTCGTACTTCGCTTGTTGATAGCTTGTTTAAAAATTTAAAAATCTTTTATTATATTAATATAGGTATAAAGGCGTTCCCTTATATTGGTTATAAAATTATATATTCAAACATCTAACACCGCCCTCTACGTTCCGACACTCAGTTGCACAACCCCTTTCAAACATGTGGTCAGCTTCCGGTCAGTTACCTCTTTCTTTGTGAACCTGACGATGACCGAAGAAGGTCGAAACGTTGTTCGCTCTTCTATGTAAAATATTTTCTCAACCCAAACGAGCCGTTTCTGCATATATATAGGAAACACGATATCTTATACGATGAAGGAACTAAGAAATTACCAAGGGATGTAATCTTATAAAAACCCAAGTTTATCTTAATAACTGTGGAACAAACCACTAGGGAAACACGACATCTTATACGATGAAGTAACTAAGAAATTACCAAGAGATGTAATCTTATAAAAACCCAAGTTTATCTTAATACCTATGGAACAAACCACTAGGGAAACACGACATCTTAGACGGTCTTGAAAACAGCAAAAAAAAAAAAAGTATTTTTTTTTTTTGTGGTCGATAAAACAATGTCAGTTCTCAGAATTCTTGTTAACTGTGATATAATCTCGCCTTAACCACCTGGCCATGCCGGGCTCGCTGTTAGTTGAAGACCGTGTTCTGTATATCAGTAAACATTTTGTAATGAAGCTTAAACTATTGCTGTCATTAATTTGATTTCATTTCTAGAAAATAGTGAAGTTACTTTTCAAGTTGTGAAGTCATTTCAGGTCAAGGTGAGTGAATGGATGTATTTTGACCTTGGAGGGTCAGGCACTTGGAAGGTCAGAGATCTTTGTTTGTTGAATTTCGCGCAAGACTACATCGAGGGATATCTGCGCTAAATGCCTTTAATTTTGAAATAATAGACCAGCTCTTGAGAAACTCTTTAGCACTGAATAGTGGGATTAATCGTAACATTATAATGCTCCCAAAACTGAAAGGGCGAATCGATGAATGGATTCAAACTCGCGACCATAAGGTCATGTCAGACCAGTTCAATGCACAGGGAGTTTAAACACAGATGAAAAAAAAAAGAATATTGAAACCATTTCAAGTGACCAATCATACAAGCTGACGTAACTGTCCGAAAGTTATAATCACATTTAATATAGTCACTGATTTACTGTGGTAATCACATTTTTCTTGTTTACTCTTTGACCTTGATTTCGGGTACTGTAACCTAAGTGTTTTTAAAAAGATCTTCCAGTGGCACAGCAGTATATCTGCTGGTTTACAGGCTAGTATTCGAGTTTCGATACCCGTGGTGAGCAGAACACAGATGGCCCATTGTGTAGCTTTGTACTTAACTTCAAACAAACAAAATTAAAAATAAAGATGATGTGCTTGTTTAATGCACTAGAAACGAAAACTACATTTTGTCTGGCCCTGGCATGGCCAGGTGGTTAAGGCACTTGACTCGTAATCCGAGGGTCACGGGTTCGAATCCCCGTCACACTAAACATGCTTGCCCTTTCAGCCGTGGGGACTTTATAATGTGACGGTCAATCCCACTATTCTTTGTAAAAGAGTAGCCCAAGAGTTGGCGGTGGGTGGTGATGACTAGCTGCATTCCCTCTAGTCTTGCACTGCTAAATTAGGAATGGCTAGCGCAGATAGCCTTCGTGTAGCTTTTTCGCGAAATTCAATAACAAACATTTTGCTGTGTAAACTCGTGCAATGAAAATAGACTGGAGTCGTATTCGTTATGGAGTAACTGAACACTGAGAAAATTATTTTAATACATGAGAGTTTCAACAGAAATTAGAACATGGAACGTGAAAAAGCCTCACGTATAAAATGGTAAAGACAGATTTACGCAGAGCATACTCATTTCGGGCCATTGTAAAGGCCTCAGGTGAAGCATTATATTTGCTGATAACACAGTCGTGATTTGTTTTGTTTAGTTTCGTAGCTAACAATAAAGGGAAGCATTCAAACCCTGGAATTTCCGATTTAGCCTCGCAGGTCATTGGTTGAACACTATATATTTACGTTTCATTCTATGTTCACGGTACCACTTTCGTTCTTCTATTTCACACAGTTTATTAACGTTACACTCACTTGAAAAGTTTTCCGCCTGAATCTCTATAATATAACTTTTAACGAAGGTTCAAAGACAGCCGAGAGTTAAACAACAGTAACAAACTGAGCATGTTTTACCTCCTGTATACTGTTTGTAGTTAGGCGCAAAGCTACACAGTTGGTTATCTGTGCTATGCCAATCACGAGTGTCGAAACTCAGTTCTAGGGTTACGTAGGGTCTATCTGCTCTAGCCGTTCCTAATTTAGCAGTGTAAGACTAGAAGGAAGGCAGCTAGTCATCACCACCCACCGCCAACTCCTGAGCTACTCTATTTACCAACGAATAGTGGGATTGGCTGTCACATTGTAACGCTTCCACGTCTGAAAGAGCGAGCATGTTTGGTGTGACGGGGATTCGAACCCGCGACCCTCAGATTACGGGTCGGCGCTATTAGGTCCACAGAAGTACCGCAAAGCTACTGGGGGCACGTGGATTATATAGTAAGGTAATTATTGCGAATTAAAATGAACTTTATCGGTTTATGAAACGATAAATGATTGATTTGGGACTATTTTAAAGCTCCTACGTTTCAGCATATTTTCAAGAAATATAATTTAAAACTAACTCACGGAAAGCTTTTAATCACGTTATTGTATATGAAGAGCATCGAACCCGTAGCTGGTAAACATTACGTACGAGTGATTCAATCTTAAAAACTAATGCCGTTTCGCACGATAAAAAGATATAGTTTTTGATAATTTATTAGTCGCGTGTTTTAACATCTATTAAATAGTAAGCTAAACTCGAATCATTATATAGTTTTAAAAAAATTGGTAAGAACAGATAATATCTAAGTTGCATCTTTTAAGGGTTTCGAACGAGTAATTTTCGATTTTTAACACGTATATTAGCAAGTACAGAGCGTATAAATGAATAATAATTTGTCAGTTTTTATATTCTTTTATCCCAATTTCTCTGAAGCAAACATGTCTAAAAACAGTATTCTATCAATTGTCTGGTAACTTCAGTAAGTAGGGATAAATATATTTACTATATTTCATAGAAAGTATACGAAAGTTTTATTTGTTTTGAATTTCGCGCATAGCTACACGAGGGCTATCTGCGCTTATACGAAAGGAAAGCGATTTGAACGTGAATATTCATGCCGAATTAAGAAAGAGGGAAAAACGTGTCTGTTCACATTATCACATAGTAAATCATCCGAAATGTTCACGTTTAATTCCAAAGTCACGCAAAATTTACAGAAAAAAATAATTCATATTTTCCTTTACTTTTGTTACCTTTTTAACCATGGTTCACACTTCACATATGTGTGTATAACATGCACATTACAGTTGAGCAAAATGGCTTCAGTTTGTATTACGAATTTAAAAATGTAGCCTTTCAGTGTTGATTAAAATATTTATAACTTATTTGCCATCCATCCAGTTTTCTCCACCATATCATGAGCTACATGTCGTGTATATTATAGAGCATTTAGGAAAGCATATTGCAAATATTTGCCTCAAGAAGTTAACCTATGGTCATTGTCACAATACTTTTCAAATAAAAACCCAACAGCAGCTCCATCTTATATTACATCGTAGTTTCTCCATTTGCCGAACCCACTTAGGTTTATCACGTATATTTGTTTGTTGAGTTTTCGTGCGAAGGTATTCGAGAACCATCCATCCAGCCAGAATCCCCTTCCTTCAATGGCCTAGCGTTCAGCCGTCTCTAATTTCTAAGTGATAAACCAGACAGAAGGACGATATTCAACACCACTTACGACAAACTTGCGGGCTAATTTAATCAAAGAGAGGGTTTGATAGTCTCATAACGCACCCACGGCCCAGAGGTTCGAAGCCCTTTTTTGTTTTCTTCTTCTTTTGGTAGTTACTGGACCTAAAACTAAACCAGGGATATCTGTGTGACCATTCTCAAAGTTTGATGAACAGATCAGAAGGAAGACAACTAGTAAGCACCATATAACCTTAGCTTCTGGGCTAATCTTAGCACACTGAATAGTGAGCTTTCACTGTCACTCTCATAACACAGTTACGGCTCCAAAACGTGGAACGCATTTCCTTTTCTTCTATCGCGAAAATGGGACGTAAACCACGGAACCAGAGGTACGCACTTTGGTAAGCTAATCCCTAACGCGAATCTCAGCTCGTTCGTGTATGTACCGATATAACTTGTATACTGCCGCACGTGCTTAATTGCAAACAATTACGTACTTTGTACCTCTAAAGAAGCAACCGAGGCTGTGAAAGTAGTTCTTGGAATTGGAGATTATTCTGTTTGGCATATAGTCGCGTTACATATCAATACTCCGATTTAACGTGATGTTTTTATTGCTGCAAGTAATGATAAAGCGTGTAATGTTATTTTGATTTTTTTCTGTCCCCTTTGTGAAACAACTAATTAAAATGTGTTTGATCATTATTATTAGTATTTTACCTGCTTTTTTGTTTGTTTGTTTGTTTTAAAACTTTGCTCAAAGATACACGAGTGCTCTCTGCGCCACCCGTCCCTAATTTAGCAGTGTAAGGTTAGAGGGAAGGCAGCTAGTCATCACCTCTCACCGCCAACTCTTGGGCTACTGTTTTACCAATGAATAGTGGGATTGACCATCACATTATAACGCCGCCCCTGCAGCTGAAAGGGCGAGCATGTTTGGTGTGACGGACATTCGAACCCGTGATCTTCAGATTACAAGTCAAGTGTCCTAACCATCTGGTCAATCCGGATCTGCTTTTCTGTTGCACCTAATATTGTGACTGAAAAAAATAAATTTTATTCAGCATTAAAAAAAAGAAAAGAAAAACGTAATGTTTATTTGTTTTAGCCCAAAACTACATAACGGGCCATCTGCGCTCTGCCCACCACAAGGAATCGAATCCCTAATGTTAACTTTGTAAATCCGCAAACTTACCACTTGCTCACTTTGAAACTAAAATAAAGAAAGACAGGGAGAAAAAAATATGCTTTAAAATATTAAAAGGAAACCAAAAGCTGTTTTATTAAATGTAGTCAATAACTGAGTGTTGTTACTGATTTTTGATTGGTTGTTTTACAACTCGTCGGTTTTAGGCTCTGACAACCAAAATAAACGCTGTTTTTAAAATTCAGTAGGTTATTGGCTTTATTTTTTCACCCGCTCTGTGGAGCACTGGTGTATTAATAACACCCAATCGAAAGATACTGACTTGGAAACCTGTATTCGTCCTTGACATCTGAAGCATTTGGAACCCTCACGCACCCTTATATGGGCCGACGAGGTAGGGTGCGCATGGCCTTCGAATGGTAGGATTTTATTTATGAAGATTTACTTGTTTGTCTTAGAATGTTCTAGAAGAGCCACACAAGTGGCTATCTGCACATAGCTTTTCCTAGTTTTGAGCCAATAAACTAGAGTGTAGGCAACTGATCATTAGTATCCGCCACCTACTCTTGGACAACTGTTATCGTAGTGTAGAATGCACAGTTGCAGCAACTAATTATGCATATTTTTTTCAGTTAAACAGGTTAATCACTCTTACTTTTATCTGTTGTGTAATTTGAATAAATTATTAATTTTTGAACTCTATACTTGACACAGAACATTTATGGGAAGGATATACATGTAAAAACGGCTGGTATGGATAGAGAAATATCTAAGTAGAGGAGCGAACAACGTTTCGACCTTCTTCGGTCATCGTCAGGTTCACAAAGAAACGTTGTTCGCTCCTTTACATATATTTTCTCTACCCATACCAGCCGTTTTTACATATATACTTTTCTCTACAAGTGGGTTTTCTCATCATCACGGATTTATGGAAAGGTTTCAGGTTTAGTTATCTCTGTTTCTTTGGAGTTTGGTGAGACAATTATTCTTCAATATTATTGTTGTACTAGTCGCGTTCATATAAAACAAATATATCGTCTTCAATACAATCACAAGTTCCGTTATTCATATCAACCATGAGTGCAGGTTCTAAGCCATCTTATGTGTCATTTAGGAAAGACATATGCATTTGAAACCGTAACAACTTTTATGCTCACGTAAGAAGCGACAGAATAATCACATATGATTATTAGTCACTTTCTAAGGCCAGTGGTACTTTATGTGTATGTTTTCAACAGTAATGACCATGAACCAGCAAAGGCAGGTAGGGTATTGTATGTTGGGTTTCTAATTAAAGCACCGAATGGTAGATAGGGTTAGTGAGCACTTAAATTACCCAAGAAAAACACCCGAGGTGGTTCTGCTCCGGTAGACACAATTGGGGCTTTCTTAGAAGGAAAAGGTTGCACATATCACAGGCGCAAGCTAGGAAATCGCTGAGTGTGGTCTTTCTTAATAGGATATTAAGATAAACAAGAGAGCTTGAGATGTTGTTTCACACACACACACACACAGTTCCAACTACAACTTTCTCTTCCACTCAGCCGAGTACACTGATGGTCGTATAATCTTCAACTTATAATACTTTCTTTAAAATCAATGTCTTTATAACGAATATCGTTTGGAGTAAAAAAAAACATCAATCTTGCGAGACAAACCATGTTTTCCTCTTTCCTTGAATGACGTTTAATACGTTTAAACGTTTATATTGGGTTGAGGAATAATTCGTGAGCGATTTTTCAAGTTAACAAAATATATTCATAAATGAAACGCTTTCGCAAAATATTTCATGTCATTTGGTAGATAATTTTTTGCTCTAATAGATGGTGTGTTTGATTTTCATATGTCTTTAATTTTTGCTTTCATTTTCAGCTCATTAAATGGAATGTCAAGTGGACAAAATCGAGCATTTTCGACACCATCTGCTTTTCGCATTTACTTTCTTGCAATTTCGTTTAAAACAATGCATACTATATACCTAGGTATTACATGAAATAAAGTATCATAATAAATGTTTTGGGTGTAATGTGTTCATGCATTGAAGTATTGTATAGTCTTGCATGTAATGCTTGAATGAAATTATTTAAAAACGCTCACGAATTATTCCTCAACCTAATAGTTTATAAAGACAGAAAAACAATATTTGAAGTGATGACGAGAAAACCCACATGTAGAGAAATATATGTATTTAAAAACGGCTGGTTTGGGTTGAGAAATTTTTTTATGCAGAGGAGCGAACAATGCTACGACATATTTCCGTCATCGTCAGGTTCACTCCTCTGCATAAAAATTTTCTCAACCCAAACCAGCCGTTTTTGCATAAATATTTAGAAGCTAAGGTTCATTCACGCATTGAGCCGAAGAGAAGTTCCTCTCCTATAACGCCCTCTTGTGACTAGATGGAAAGTCTACAGGCTTGTGACGCGAAAATTATGGTTTTATAATCTCTTCGAGCAGAGCACCGATGGTCAATTGTGTAGCTTAGAACTTAATAACAACCAGACCTAATCAGAAAGGAAAACTTCCACGATATGACAGATAAACCAAACATGAGATTTGTTCAGGCTTATAGTGAACTCGTTTTGACACCATCTAAAGAAACCGTACACTAAACGATCGTAACTTTATATAATTAGACGTTTTTTCAGACTTTGTACTGAAATTAGCGATCACTAAGAAGGCTGTTTGTGTAATTGATTTGTTAATATTATATCGATTAGACATTTCACGAAACTGTCTTGTAGATTTATTAAATAGGTGTGTAGAGATTTTTAAATAATTGTAATGTTTTTATGTTATATTAAAGGCGGTAACCTTTCTCTCTAGCTAGAAAAAATGTATTTTTTATCACTAAACGACATTTCGTTTATGATGTCTTTTTTTCTCTAAGACAACAACTCATGATAAAGTTTTGGACGAAGGCACACGTCTTCTGAACAGTTTTGTTTGTTTTTGAATTTCGCACAAAGCTACTCGAGGGCTATCTGTCCCTAATTTAACAGTGTAAGACTAGAGGGAAGGCAGCAAGTCATCACCACCCACCGCCAACTCTTGGGCTACTCTTTTACTAACGAATAGTTGGATTGACCGTCGCATTATAACGCTGAAAGGGCGAGCGCGTTTGGTGCGACGAGGATGCGAACCCGCGACCCTCAGATTATGAGTCGCACGCCTTAACACGCTTGGCCATGCCAGGCCCCTTCTAAACAGATTGAGGGTACAGGTATCATCCTCTCAAATAACAGCATATTAAACAGTACATTAAGTTCCTTTTACTGAGTCGCCAAAGACAGAAAACTTAACAAATAAGGTTTATTTAACTTTATTTGTTGCTTTCTTAGCAACCCTGGATTAAGGCATGGGCTTACTGGGCTGAAGCCCAGGGCCTCACACAAATTAGGGGTCCTCAAGCTATGCCTATATGTGTATTGCACGTAGAGGTTCTGTCGCTAGGGGGCCTTTATAAGTTGGAAAGCCTGGGGCCAATAAAACCCTCAACCCGACTTTCCTCCTTAGTGGTATCCCGTTGCTAGCAGCGAGAGTATCCATCTGGTGGCCTCGGTCAAATAGGCAGAGTGGGCAGAGTTTCGCGTCACTCATACATCCTAATGGCGCAGCGGTACATCTGGAGCCTTATAACTAAAAACGAGGTTTTGATACCCGTGGGGATCACAGCACGTATACCCCATTGCGTAGCTTTGCACCTTGTCAATAAACAAACTGTTGCTCATAATTAAGGCTATTTATTATTAATTCCCATTATTCTTATCGAATTTTAACACATCTTTTGATTTGAGTTATTGCATAATTATAACTTGTTTGCCGCAATATTTTGCCGTTTTCAAATCTTTTCCAGGTCACGTGCGTACTGAACTATCACGAATGTGTTTTTTATCGTGTTTATTACTACCATTGTTAACATTCACGTTTTTAGTTTTAAAAAAGAAACATTTAGTTCGACAAAATACGGCAATGTAAACTTTTATCATTCAGTTACGTGTGTAATTAAATATACTAAAAAACATGCTTGAACAGCGAACGTGTATCAGATTGATAAATTGAAATGATAAAAGTTGACAGTACCATGTTTGTTAATATAAGACTTGTTAGATTTCTTTTCATTGTATAAGGAAGAACGTATCTCTTTGATTGTACTACATAACAATACATTTATTTGAAATAAATTATACACCGTTTATTCAACGATATATATACAGATATGCTACGTGGTCCAATCTTGTTATTTAGTAAAAAAAAGCTTTCACTGTATCTTACGTTTCGTAAATCGCACGCATAAAAACAACAACGCATAATTAATTAAGAACGTTGACGTACTCCTGGGGTCAAATTCTATGATTTGTGTCAAAGTTGAGTGTGAAAGCTTAAATAAAATTCAATTACCAAACTTACGAGCAAATATTCAGCTGTTTGGTGACTGTTTTAATGTAGACTACAATTTCAAGGACTGAAAGCGTTTGGCTAAACAGGTTACTTGAGTACGCTATGAAGGTCATGTTGTCCCAATCTCTTGTATGTTCAAAGAAGTCGCTTAAGCTTGAAACGAAGCTGAATCAGGAGTGAAAAAGACATTTCTAATTATTCTGTTTGAGACTCACAGCGATTTTCTTTTTGCACAAGAATTTATAACTTCTGACAGATTTGTTAAGTTCATCTAAAATAATTATTTCAGATGGACTTGTGAAAGTTTAAGAAGTTAAACCTTGTCTATTTCCATCACAACGATTTTATTTATAAAGGAAAAAAAATAATAATAATTTTCAGCTTAAATGTTGCGCCGCCCGGGAATCGAACCCGGGTCGCAAGAATGGGAATCTTGCATGATACCACTACACCAGCGGCGCTTGGTATTATATTATGCTATATTACTTAAATTATATGAATACTACTTATAAATTGTTTTATGATTACGTTTATCAGACTTTAATTGTTAATTTTTATAGTAGATAGTTAAATCTGAATCAATAATAAAATCAAGAAAACATGTTTGGCAGCTGATGTAACTTAATACAGGTAATTCACATGCTGCCGCATGTGCTGTCCTCTAACAATTTTATGTTGAACTATTTGTACCGTGATCACGAAGAATCTGTCATATAGTTTTGTGCTAAGCTATAAATAAACAGAAACTAAGAAATCACAAAGTTTGTTTTATGAATATAACAAAATTATACGTGTGGTTATTTTTAGTATATTGATTTCAGTTGTAATTCAAACGTTTTATTTGTTTCTTTGAATTGAATGTTGTCTATTGTTGAATGTGACAAATAACTTACTCTCTGGAAAATGTTATTTGGAGACGGTTTTGATGTCGCTGGCTAGTCCAAATTTTTTAACAGGTTTTAATTAGTTATTTGCACCGATCTAATTATACGTAACAACGAGCTTTATGAAAATGATTAAGTTGCCTTTTGGATATATAAAAAAAAAAATAGAAACAAGGCTAACATTTTCAGTATAATAGCCAAACCCTTGTTCATTGTATGTTGCCTTCTTGCCGTTCGTGTAATAATTTTAAAATAGTTGAAACTTATAAATACGAATTTTTGTTTAATCTTGTTCCGCATGAAAAGTAATTGTTATTATTTTGACATAAAATGTTCCACTACCTTACTTTGAAATTCATATTGGAAACATAGCTGTAGATTTGAACCTTGTATATATATATATATATATTTCGATGAAATTAATTATAACGTATTTATTATCACAATAATTTTTTTTTTCAAATAATCACTAATGTTGTCCAAATATATCATACAAAGTGACTAGAATCGTCTTTTGAAAAACATTACACGTTTAAATTATAGTATTGGTTCATAATCTCTATGTCATATTATAAGTCAGTATGTAAAGTGGAGAAGCTATTTTTATTTCTGAGTTTGTATAATATTACAAAATAATCCACAGAATAGTTTAAATTCTAACAATATGAAATTATTAAAATGGTTTCATCAATGTGATGATTTATAATTCTAGATTTATGTCTAAGAACTCAGTCAGAACCAATCAGATTCTTCGTACGGCACGACGTTCTTTTTCATTTGTCAAATATATATTATGGTCAAGATAGTATTATATCGTTTATCTTATAACCCTAACCAGTTATATAAAGCTCCTAATTTTGTAATTTGAAATTCGTCATTTGATATAACGTGTGTTACTTCAAATGAAACGTTGTATTCTATATATAACCATTTGATACCAACAGCTACGCATTAAACATAATATTTGAAAAATAAACTAATTTTTAGTGAAATTTTTTTATTTTGTTTTTAACTTATCCTTAAATACGTGCTGTTTACAATTGTGTGAATGTCTTATTCTGTTAAACTACCTAAGGTCTAAAAACTCTCGAGTGTTTGTTTTATAGTTAAGTACAAAGCTACACTGCAGGCTATCTGTGCTCTGCCCACCTTGGGTATCAAAACCCGGTTTCTAACGACATACTGCTGTGCCACTGGGGGCGTCTTGAAGTGAAATCAAAACACAAAATGTCATTACTATATATCTGCACCATCTAGTGACGTCGAATCTCTTTGCATGTTTGATAATGTTTGTGTATCACACACAGTTCAACATTTAGTGACCTGAGAAAAGGAAACATGGAGAATACGTTCTTTTAATGTCGTCATAGTGAAGCACTTGAACGTGAACTGGGGCGCCCGGGATTCAAACCCAGGTGGTAATAATGGAAATGTTGCATGATACCACTACACTAGCGGCGCCTGGACAGTAATGATAATATCTTATATATAAATATATTATAGTTATAAATTATTTTATTATTTTACGTGCGATACTTGACTTTCTTGCTGAAAACGAATGTTAATTACAATTAGGTCAAACGCAAGGAGTCAACACGAACACCAATGTCATAAACCTGTTTGATAACTTTTAACATAAAACTTAACCAATAAGAAGTTATAATATGTGCTGCCATATAATGACCATCGGTTGAAATCTTTATAACTCATCTTCGTGATGGTGAGACATAATGATAAAAATCATAAAGCTAGTTTTGTAACAATTAAACGTGTGATTATGTTTGAATTAACTGTTTTCATACACGTCTTCATTGTATATTAACCTCTTTATAAGTCGTATTTAACTAATTATGTACAAAAAGGGGCTTTACAAAATATTTCGAAGCGTTTTTATAACGTACAGATGGTCCCTTAAGTAATGTCCATTTTAGTTTCAGAAAAAGAGAAAGGATTTCAAACTCTTTTAATGTTATTTAATCATTAATGTATGTTTCATTATTATTAATTACTTCCTGCTAATGATTCACAAACTTCTGAATGTCACATATAAAATTCTTGGGGTTTGGAGGAAAAGAATGTAGAGAGGGTAGTTTTGATATCTTCATGTGTTCCAAGCTCTTTTCTATCAAGATAGTTCTGCAAACTTTGGAACAGATAATAATCAGAAGGGACAAGATCTGGAGAATAAGGAGGATGTGGAAGTTTTTCCAGTCTAGCTCTTCAATCTTTGTAGATGTGATCCTTGCTGTATGGGGCCATGCATTATCCTGGTGTAACACAACACCTTTATGGTTGATCAAAGCAGGCCTCTTTTCTTTCAATGCAACATTCAAGTGATCTAACTGTTGACAACAGAAGTCTGATGTAGTCGTTACATTGAGTGGCAGCAACTCAAAGTGGATCACACCAACAATATCCCATCAAACATTCAACAAGACTTTTCTAGGGTGGAGGTCCATTTTGGGCTGTGCTTCAGCCAGTTTACCTGCACTAAGCCGTTGTCTCCAGGGCTAAACATTTTTATAAAATATCCATTTTTCAACTCCAGTCACTAACCTCTCCAACAAAGGGGAGTTACGTTCATGAGAATGCAGAGAAATGGAAATGTCCACTCTTGCTTTGAGGTTGGCTTCTGTTAAGTCATGGGAGACCCATTTTCCAAGTTTTGATATCTTTCCAAGCTGTTGCAGATGACAGTGAACTATTGGATGGGTTGAATTAAACTTCTGTGCTAGTTCTTCAACTGTTATAGCACAATTTTCATCAAGTTCAGCTAGCAGCAAGTCATCATTAAACTCAACAGGACAACCTGAATGTGACGCATCACTTAAGCTGTAGTCACCTGATCTGAACTTCTGAAACCACCTTCGACATTTTCTTTCATTGAGAGACTCCGCACCATAAACACCTTGAATGTTTCGTGTAGTTTCTGCTACACTTTTTCTTTTTTCAAACTCATAAATCATTATATGTCTAATGTGCTCCTCAGACACATACATCTTCATAAGGGTTTATTTGATTAATGATATCAAAAAGTGGTGTTGGGTTAGTTTCTTTTATTTATCTGAACATTTTTATACACGTTCTACTACATATTTTAGTCATTAAAACCTTCTACAAAGACAGAAATGATGATGCACTTTCTGTATTAAATTTTCAGACATAACTTACGGAATGACCTAATAGATGCAAAAATAGGCTCATAGTTTAAGTACGATAACCAAATCCTTGTTTAATGCATGTATCTTTCTTCTTTTCGTTCGTATCATAATTTTGATTGTATAAAAGTTAAGTCTTACAGTAACCGTTAAAATATTTGAAGTGGATTTCAAAAAAAATATCTTAACTTTAAATAAGATTTTTGATTTTGTTTTCTCTCTCACTTTCTTACTTGTTCTGAGAATAAAAAAAAATCACTGTATATTTGAACCTTGCAAAGATTTTAGTGAAGTTCATTATAATATATTTGCTATAACAATAAAAAAAATTTAAACAACAATCAATAATGTTATGTAAATGTATCTCACTGGGTAATAAAACTCAGAGTAAATTTAAATAACTTAGTTATATATTTTACTGTGGTTCTTTATCTCATCAGCAAATTACAAATCAGTAAAGAGATGACAGAGGAAGTCGAGAGAGGTTATTTTGGTCTCTAACTGTTTCGTGAATGTTTTTCAAATTTAAAATAGAAAAGTTTTTTGCGATTTTAATAACGAAAATAATACCAAACTTAAAGTACTTTCAGTTGGAAATTATAAAAGTCTCACTCATATGATGATTTAGAATTTACAACGTTTTATCAAAATCACTCATAACATGTGGACAGCATTTAAAATGTGGATAAGATTAGACGAGTGAGTTAAGCATTATCAGACACATTTAAGTAATTTACAAGTCAGACTTTTAGTGTAAGAAGTAGGAACACTATTGATTTATTTTAAAAACTTTTAATGTCATAATCTAAATCATTATATTACCGCAATCGTATCTGTTGTTTCGCAGCTTACCATTTTCAGACAAGTTAAGGCGCAACCTCTTCCGGAAATTACATCAGAGCGGAAGTCATTACTCAGATAGGTTTCTCGTCATCGCGGAAGTCAATATTACTGATCAAATACACAAACAAGAAATTTTTTTTTATTCACCGGAATTTATTTAACACAATTCATTACATGTATTCCCTTTAGTACCACAATGATCCTTTTGAACGAAACATTTTTGGTGTTTTTTCGCGTTTTTTTTTCCAAAGAAATCTTAAATCTTATATAACACACCATTAGACCCTTTACTGTTTTCAAGGAACAAGTTAAAACACCGTAGTTGCTTGGTGTTGTCCTTTTTTCCCCCAAGTAGTGGTTCAGATTGTTTTATCCCACGTTGATGGATCCAGTGCGAAATTTACAAATGATTGTTTTAATCTCGTCTCCTTCTAGTTCCAGCGAAGGATGGAAACGGATGGTTAATGTGTTGATAAAATTACCCGATGATTGCTGGGCATAATAAGAGGAAAAAATAAATAAAAAACGTTTACATAATGAAAAATCGATTACAAACTGGCTTTCAAAAAATATAGGTTGTTTTCTTAATACAACAAACATGTCCGTCTGTCACATTGCCAGCTTATGTAAATTTACTAAAGTAACTGAAACTAAAGTAAATACGGCATGGCCAGGTGGTTTAAGGCGTTCGACTCGTAATCTGAGGGTCGCGGGTTCGAATCCCGGTCGCACCAAACATGCTCGCCCTTTCAGCCGTGGGAGCGTTATAATGTTACGGTCAATTCCACTATTCGTTGGTAAAAGAGTAGCCCAAGAGTTGGCAGTGATTAGTAATGAATAGCTGCCTTTCCTCTAGTCTTACACTGTGAAATTAGGGGCGGCTAGCGCAGATAGTCCTCGTGTAGCTTTGCGCGAATTTCAAAAAAATAAACAAAGAAATCCACTTTTTCGTGTTTCTTCCCCCTTTACTGTTCGTCTCCGGATTATTACATATATATAACATTCCATTAATGTGTATTTTTGCGTAAACTTTAAGTTACCTTATGGATATAAAGGTATGTAAAAAAAAAAACAAAAACAGATTACTTGAACCTCAACTTGTAAAAACATTCTTGCCAATACAGTAAGTGGCAAATATCGTTAGAGAGTATTGAATGCAATATAACTTCGCCTCAAGAATCCTCTTTCTTGAGCAAACTGTGCATCAGTGTTTTGTTTCTAAATGATTGTTGTTAGAAGAAGCATTTTACTCAAATTATCTGTAACATTTAGTAATCTTTAACTTTTCTAAATCTGAGGTCTGTTTCCCAGAGAATACAAAATAATGTATTAAGTGTATTAATATCACACAGCTGTTTTTGTTCCTCCTGATGACACAATGGACAGGTGGTCCAATAATATCGCATTCTTAACTGTTATAAAGACCTTTCACAGTGATATTACTTAAAGCAGAACTCTACGTTGTTCGTATAGATAGCACTGTTGTTTGGAAAATCAAACTGGATCAGTTCCGAGTCAAATACATAGAAGTAATTTGGCAACATTCACCAAATTCTTACGTTTCGTCACGTGGTACCAGTGAGGGTTTACACATAGCTCTCGTGCAGCTTTGCGCGAAATTCAAAAACAAACAAGCATTCGAATTATTGCAGCAAATATTTTCTGAAATGTATTTCACCTGATAATGTTTATATTCCACTTTAATAAATCTGTTACATGCTCAAGGAGATTAACCAACTGACATCTTCAGAATTAGGAGCTATAGCAAGCAGATTAGGCTTAGGAACCAGTCAATATGAGGGTACTACCCTCAGAGGAACGAGCAAGAGCAGGTAATTGTGACTTAGCATTCGGTTATTACCCTCAGAACAATAAGCCAGGTCAGTTACCTGTGGATTCAGAAATGGTATGTCCTTCGACATTTGAAGACACTTCAAGGTATTCTTACTACGGGGGTTGTAAAACTGCTCACATTACAAAGAAAAGATTCACATTAATGATATGTACATTTCTACTTCTAATTGCTTTAATTATAATTTCATTTACTCTAGAAATTCACTGCCTTAAATTAAATACATTTATACAAACGTTTATATTAGACTGTGTAACAGCTCATTAGAGTTGAATATAAAACATGCACAAGTGGCGCTTGGAAGGAGTTTGAAACCTGTTGTAATGGAGGCGAGTGATAGTAGCCGAATAACGTAATATTCTGAACTTTTAACATTATCTAAACATACCTTTGTGCTTGGAGATGTTTTTCTTACAAAATTACTTTCATAAATTAGCCAGTAAGTGATAACCTTTGCGTCAAAATATTCAATAGTTAATACCAGGTGACAAGATTTTATCTTGATTTGAATTATCACATCTGAAATTTTATTGTGACTTTAAAATTATTCTCGCATATCAGCCCCGAGTTTCATGAAACTACGAAAACAAATCGCAAATTCATCAGTATGAAAATCTAACGACTTCAGGTGTTTTATTTATAAAAAAAAAAAGCGTTGTATGCCACAATAAATGTGTTATCAAGACGACTGGTATGGCTATTAAAATTTTAATTAAATAATGCTTATTTTAATTAAAGTTTTAATAGCCATACCAGCCGTCTTGATAACACATTTTTTTATTATTTCAAATAGGTTTCTAGTCATCACGAAAAGTCTTAATAATTTCTTTTCAACTTGGGACTCCACCTATAGTATTACTTAAGAACTAACTAACTAGATGAAAATTTTCCACTTTTCCCTGTCGTCACCTAAGAGATTTTTTTTTTTTTTGTTTTGTTTTCACTTGGTTTGTTGTACATAAATCGTACGTCGAGGTAAATGGATTAAGACTTCTTTTAACCTTTAAACTCTTTGTTAAAACACAAATCCTGACCACAAGATATAGCACATATACAGGGTGGCCCGTAAGTCCCTACCCATCCATATATTATTAAATTACGCATGTATTATAAATTTGTTTCTTTTTGCTTCAGAGAAATATGGCCGATGTAGAGCGTATTGTGACAAGTACGTGGGTACATGAGCGCAAGAATACTGGTGACAGCACACAGATACACTGGATACATAAGATATACGGATGGGTAGGGACTTACGGGCCACCCTGTATTTTCTAAGTATCATAACAGCGGCATTTGTGACTTACCAAGCGATTCATGACACAGACTTCCATGACAAGTGTACGTGTCAACAACTTCTACCTCCCAGATGTCCCATTTTTCCCAGTTGACTTTCTTGGTGTAACAACTTAATATTTCATTCAGTTTACATTACACTGTTAGGCTTAAACTTACTAACTATAACAATGTTATTTGTTAACTCTCAGAAGTTACTTCGCTATCAGTTCAAAATTATAACGGTTATATGCACAAACTTTTGTCTTTCTTTGAGATTGTTTAGGCAGAGTAATCATGATGAAACCATGTAGAATGGATTACACTTGTGTCTCCACGACAGGCAGTTTCAACTTTTGTCTTATTTGGTAAATATTCTAAAACAAACAGTATATGACAATAAACAATAAAAAACTTTAAACACAGCAAGAGAACTGTAGCCTGAAAGGGATATAACAATTTTATACCATAGTGAGTTCGAATTATCTACAAATAGAAGTGTGAAAAAGCAAACAAAGTCCTAGAATCATGAGAACTTTATTTTAAATTGAAAACATAAGGAAAACCAGAAAGGTTTTAAGGCCTAGTACTGGCTTGACGGTTTACAATATTCTAATGGCACTCTTTCAGACTCAGTGTGTGTGTGATACAGTAATGCACATGTGTTATATAATTTCTTGGTTTAAAACTATTTTAAAGTAACTAATATCTTATAACAAAAATTGTATATAAAGTTTAGTAATTCCAGATCTGAGTCGCGAAGAACTAAAAGTTGTCAGGGAAATAACACCCACTACAATATAGGATTGATTAGTTTGGTTCTTAAGCACAAAGCTACACAGTGGGGTATTTGTGCTCTATTTACTGCGGGTATGAAAACTAGAATTTTTGCGTTGCAAACCGGTTGACTTACCGTCGACCCACTGGGACCGTGACGTAGGACTGCTTGTTGGTAATTATGCACAAAGCTACACAATGGGCTATTTGTGCTCTGCCCACCACGGGTATCAAAACCTGGTTTTTGTATATAATTCCTTATTATTCGTTGGTAAAAGAGTAGCCCAAGAGATAGCGGTGGGTGGTGATGACTAACTGCCTTTTCCTTTCAGTGTATCACTTGAAATATAGGAAAGGCTAGCACAGTGTTTTTGAATACGTTTCCACAAAAACTTTTCAAACAAACCAGTTGTCTAAAATTAGTAAGATCCCGGTCGCACCAAACGTGCTCGCCCTTTCAGCCGTGGGGGGCGTTATAATGTTTCGATCAATCCCACTATTCGTTGGTACAAATTAGTCCAAGAAATAGCGCTGGATGGTGATGACTAGCTGCCTTCCCTCTAGTCTTACACTGCTAAAATAGGGACGGCCAGCACAGTGTAGCTTTACGCGAAATTCAAAATAAACAAATTAGTAAGTTTTACGTTCGCGATCAACCACACCCTCATTTAGTACATTTATACTTTAACCCTAAACTACTAGGTGGTGACAAAATACAATTTTTTCATTAGTAATTAACATTATAACTATTAATGGTTTCTATAAATCTCGTACATTAGTAGACAAGTTCGAGAAAAATGCACTTTTATCAAAACAGTTTAATAGTTTTTGGAAATAAGTATATAAATAAGTTTATAAATAAGTATATAAAATGCCTTGCAAGCTGAGTGATTCTGCTTAGCACGAACCTGGTATGGCCTAATGATTAACACGCCCGATTGTAAATCCGAGAGCCCATGGTTCGCGTCTCTTTGCCACTAAAATGTACTCCGCACTATGGGTCCGTGGATGCGTTATAAGAGTGAAGGAAATTTTTCACTATTTGATGAGAATAGCTCGAAAGTTTACGGAGGACGGTGTTGACTAGTTGCCTTCCCTCTAAAGTGAAAAGTCAAAAAGTAGAGGCGGCTAGCGTTATTACTAATAAACCAGATATTAAACCTACTTTCAAAAGAAACAAGATCATAAGTAATCTCACTAGTAAGATATTAACAAGCAAGAACGTTACAAATTGTTGACTGCCATCAGTGTAACCACAGACACGCCCTGGTGGGAAAAAGAAAGGGGGGCGTCCACTAAATTTGGAGGAGGGCTTCCAATGGTAATTTCTACGAGACATTTCTAACCAGACTTGATTAATGCATACACCCAAGTTACGCTCTAGCGTAAGGCCCTCAGTTGAATTAGCCCCCCGCCCCTAATTTCACGTGTAGTCAAACTTTGTCCCCCAGTAACTGAACAAGCTCTACTGAATGCAGCAGTTCGCTCACCTCGTGTCTTGTTCCACATGATGTCAATGGTACATTGAGAATGTAGTTTGTGTCTCCACTGCCTCTCAGTTTGCACGGACTTTCTTTGTCGCCAGCGTGCGCCACCCCGTTAAAAGGTTCCGTAAAGTTCATGGTCACCACGATTTCATCAGGTTTGCACGATAGAGAAACTACAGAGAAATTGGAACAGATTGAAAAACAACAACAAAAAAAGCTGTTTAGAAGAATCACTCACTCAGAACATAACTATTGTACTCGAGGCACAAATATCAGTACCGATCTTGGCAAGAGCAAACATTAAAAGTACTCGAATCGTACAAAATTATATATACTGGTTTATGAAAGAGTAAAACATTCAAGATATTTTTTATATACTTCTAAGAAATGAAAATACAAAATACCATTCAAATATCGTTTTAAATTCTTTAATATGACGATCCGAAGAGCGCGAAATTCCAAACAGGCGTTAATTATGATATATATTTCAGCTCCGACAGACGTGAAATGTGTGCTTCTCAGCGCGCTAATGGACTTGAAATGTTTATTTTTAGTGTATTAATGAACACGAAATGTTTGGTGTTTTTTTACCACTGGTGGACTAGAAATGTTTCTTTCGTCTTTTCAGAGACCTCTTGTGGTACAACGGCATACCTGCGGACTCATACCACGCTTGAAACCGGGTTTAGATACCCATGTTTAATTCCAAACGTTTTTAGCGCAAAACCACAAAATGGGCTATCTGTGCTGTGCCTGCCATAGAGAATGGGCTTGCTGTTGATCCATCGCGAGACAACAAAATAAATGCAACGACTGTCCAACGTGTTATCACAGTTTGGAATACACCAAATTAGTTTTGTTTAACTGTTCTTTTGGATTCTAATAATACGTGAGATAAATAACAATGTCCTCTGGGACCATACATAAATAACTACAGAACATTTAGAAATGTACACTTACATAAACAATGTTTTAAGAATAACAGATTTCAAAGTTATGATTACATCAACAATGTTTTAGAAATAAGAAATTTAAAGCTTCTAAGAAACATTAAGCTAGGATAGTTTTAATTTCCTACAAAAGTGATGTCTATCTTAAGGCGTAGTTTCAGGAACCTAGTCTATCTTCGGTTGCTCAGCGCTAAGACAAAGGGCTCATAACGCTAAAATTGAATTCGATACCAGCAATGGGTAGAGCACAGATAACTCGTATGACTGCGTTTAACAACAATGAACCTAGTGATTTCCATAAAACCTACAAGTCGAACTCCAATGTTACGTCCCAGTAGAACAATTTCATGTTCACATTCGTCTTCCTTACAAGACCGATCTAATGCTAAAGGAAGTTGGATTATGTATATATTTGACCTTTATGACGTAGGTTTAGCTTATGCAATATTGATTCAATCTCAGGTCGAGCGCGTATCTGTATATTAGCATATTTCTAGTTGAAGTCGATCCGTGCGAGTTTGTTGTTGCAAGGAGTAAAAATATGAAACTAGGTTTCATACCAGTGTGTGTTATTACTCCAGTGGTATTTAAATACTTCTTTACGCTTTTACAAATTTTGATATTACTTTATAATAAGTTAAGACATATATTTACACACGTGATATATTTTGAAATGTTATTTCGAATATAACCAATTTATCTAAGATTTTTAGTTTAAAATAATCGAGTTAATAAGATTTTTGGAGTGTTTTTCAAAAGAGAAAAACAAACTTTAGAAAAATGTCAACACACTAGTACATGTGCACTATAATATGTTATTTGGTTCATTTCTTTCTTATGGGGCCCGGCGTGACCATGCGTGTTAAGGCGTGCGATTCGTAATTTTAAGGTCGCGGGTTCGCATCCCGTCGCGCCAAACATGCTCGCCCTTTCAGCCGTGAGGGCGTTATAATGTTACGGTGAATCCCACTATTCTTTGGTAAAGAGTAGCTCAAGAGTTGGCGGTGGGTGGTGATGACTAGCTGCCTTCCCTCTTGTCTTACACTTCTAAATTAGGGACGGTTAGCACAGATAGCCCTTGAGTAGCTTTGTGCGAAATTCAAAAACAAACAATCTTTCTTATGAAACACCAAGCTACACAATGGATTATATATACTGTCCCAACCTCCGATTTTTAGGGTTAACAAGCCTTCAGATTCATTTCTAATTCACTACAAATTAATCGAGAACTTTTCTCGTGATACTTTGTAAACTACTGTCGATAACAATCAACCACTTATCAATTATGTTCGTAATTGCTTTTAAAAACAAACTATAGACTCTTGAAAAAATATATAACAATAATGGCTACAATCTTTGTTTCGAATCCACTTAAAAGTTTCGTTCTTAACGACGTGGAACTTACCTTGAACTTTCGGTGTGACAAACTCAGGTTTAAATTTTTTTTGTTTAACTGCTGCAGTGTCTCCATCTAGTGGCTGACAGTGCGATAAAGCTACAAGTACCTGTACATAAAGTATAAATCCATATACTTACACTCCAGTTTTAGTGATATAAATAACAATAAGAAATGTTTTAAAAAAAACTATAATTATAACACATACATTATTTTTACCAATATATCATTACAAAAATATACAAGGTTTTTTCTGATCTGTAATCCGATACATACGTGATGACGAGAAACTCATTTAAAAGAAAAATACATATCAGGACGGTTGGTATGGGTATTAACACTTATACTAATAAAACAGAGAACAACGTTTCGACCTGAAGATGACCTCAGAAGGTCGAAAAAGTTGTTCTCTGCTTTATTAGTAAAAGTGTTAATATCCATATAGCTAAGCAGCTATACAAGGGGCTATCTGTACTATGTCCATCACAGAGCCTAGTTTTTAGCAATATAGGCCTTCAGACCTACTGCGCAGCCTCTGGAAAAGGCGTTTATATTTCAGCTATCACTTGATTTTTAGATAGTTATGCAGAAAAATACGTTGTAAACAAACTAGAGCTTTAGAAGTAAATAACAGAATAAACAGTTTTATTTAATACACAAAAATTGGTTAATAATATTGATGTGTAATTTGCGTTTATATTTGAAAACGGAACGTTTGTCAATTTGACTAAACTGGTAAACTGTCGGTTAAAAGGTAACGTCAATTTCGTATGCTTGAAGGTTATAGACATAACCTCCAGAAAAGTAAGCATTTCGAGAGAAATAAAACCAGAAATGTAAACTGATTATTTGTCATATATCCCAGCTGGACACCTACTGGTAAATTTATTAAGTCTGTTGTGACAGAATAATATTTTTAATAGGGATTGTAACAGTGGAGAATCCACTTGCACCTGACAAATGTTTATTAAACATTAATTATAGGTTTTTAATGATTCGCTAAATTTGAAACCACAGTACTTAAACAGAATGAAACTTTACAATATAGCTACAGGACAACCTGAAAATATACAAGTATGATAAGAAATGTAACGTGAAACCTAATTGTTACCACTAATGGAACTTTAGATCACGCACACACAAGTGACTTCATTTCTTCCTTCAGGTTACCTTTACTCGTAGGTTTGTGTGATTGAACAAACGGAAATACCAGGACTATCACAAAACAATACATTTGTACAATTTCACGGCTAGTCAATCTGGTAACTGGATATCCGTGGTAACTAACACTGATCCAAGTCTTTCACTGCTCGAAGAAAGAAAAACAATGCAATATTTATGATCTACTCTTGCCTCTTAATATTTCTCGAATGTACGAGATCTTCGTGACGTCAAGTTTAAAATTTTTAGGCCTACTCCCACAAACTTGCTTGATCCTAACATCAGCGCCCTCTAGTTAATATCACAATTAAAATGTTAGAATATTGCTTAAAACAACTTTGTACGTATACGCGCGAGTTATTCAAATTTTACTTCATACGTACAGGTCAAAATCGTAAACTTTCTTGATCAGTTATGGTTTTTACTAAATCTTGTTTGTTTCTACCTTAGATCATTAATATACTATGTTAACCCTTAACTTATGAAACAAAACTTACAAATTGTTAAATAAAACTTTATTTGAACTTAAGCACAAAGCTAAACAATGTGTTATCTGTTCTCTGCCCACCACAAGTATCGAAACTCGGTTTCTAGCGTTTTAAGTCCATAGACATACAGTTGTGTTATTGGGAGGGGGGCAAGTCACGTTTACAACTATCATAGAGTCACCAACTCATAAATTGAAACAATATAAGAGAATCCACACTTTTAATGACTCGTACAATGGCTCCGAGTTTGTTTTGTTGTTGTTTTAAAACTACAAACGTTTAGCTTGTGGCGCTGTCATAACTTGACCGATTTCAGATCTAATCACAGTTTTAAACTCTGGAGGAACTTGACACGCCCAAGGTCTCACATTAATCTACCTTAGTCCCACCTAAATGAATTTCAGTTTCAAGTTGGTAGAGATTTTGCCCGATAAAATGGAGTCAGGTATACGCACGTCCCACGCTTGGTGTTGTTAATGCACTAAAATAAAGCTAATTAAAAAAAATGATGTGGAAGGTGTTACAGATTACTCTAATCCTGCCTAAAAGAATTTCAAATGCCGTAGCTATTGAAGACTCCCTTTTGTATTGAATGAAACTTCTAATAACTATTTTAATAGAGTCATTTTGAATCTTTTCTTTACATTGCGTAATTAACATCGCGAGACTATGTTTGGAATCTAGTTTTCGTTTTTCTCAGTTAAGTCGTAACTCCTAAAAACGCCTTACAGACAATCACGTGAACCCTGGAATCTATTTTATCTAACAATGGGTCTTTTTCTGAGAAACGTCGTTTTAAGTAATAGACCATTGACGACATGTAGACCTTTAACCTGAGGCGAATGAGCAACACACACACACGCACTCAGACTTTTCCACTGTCTCTGATGCCGCGAATCTCGGGCAACCCGGTTGAGACGCACAGCTTATTGTTAAGTGTTGCCTCTAGCCGTACAGTTCTTAAAGGTTAGGGAAAAATGAAAGCAATGAGTGTTAACAATACATAGTACAGTTCTCTTTGTATACACTTAATTTTGAGAGAACAGACGGTGCACGTGGCCGTCACGACTACGTGGTACTTGTTCTAATAAAAGAAATATTTGAACTTAAAGGTGAACAAACATCGAAGAATTCAAATAATTTCAAATTTCTTGCAGCTGACTCAACAACTACGAAGCTATTGTAATATTCACTGCTAGCAGGATAACGTTATTTAATAAAGTTACCAGTGGTTCAGAGTTAACACAGATCTTATAACGCCAAAAAAAAAGTTTTATATTTACAGTGGATATGTTTCTTTGATTGTTTGAAGTTAAGCACAGAACAATACAACGGGCAATTTCTGCTCTGCCCACCACATGTATCGAAATCCAGATTCTAGGGTCGTAAATCTGCAGACATATCGCTGTTACAATGGGGAGGGGCACTCGGGGTGGGCGTAGCATAGATACTCATTTTGTGGCTTTGTGCTTAAACAAAAAATTGATAAACTTTATCTTAAGTAAGGTGTTTTTTTTAAAGGGCACACATGTGATTATTCAATTAAGGATGAAGTGATAACTAAACATATATATATATATATATATATATATGCAATTTAAAATGGCTGAAACTTACGACATGCCCGGCATGGCCAGATGGGTTAAGGCGTGCGACTCGTAATCCGAGAGTCGCGGGTTCGCATCCCCGTCGCACCAAACATGCCGTGGGGGCGTTATAAGGTGACGATCAATCCCACTATTCGTTGGTAAAAAAGTAGCCCAAGAGTTGGCGGTGGGTGGTGATGACTAGCTGCCTTCCCTCTAGTCTTACACTGTTAAGTTAGGGACGACGAGCGCAGATAATCCTCGAGTAGCTTTGCGCGAAATTCAAAACACACAAACTTACGACTTGTCGCGTTCGATATGGATAAGATTCGTCAGTGTTCGAAACAAAAGCAAAGAAAATCATTTGGGCTCAACAGTAATAACAATAATAATTTATGTTTCGTTTTAAAATGACTAGGCCCCATATGACCTGGAGCACTTGACTCGCAATCTGAGGGTCACAGGATCAAATATCCATCACACCAAAAATTACAGCTTGTTTATAATTTCGCGTAAGCCTACACGAGGGCTTTTCTCACGCTAGCCGTTCCTAATTTAGTTATTACTGTAAGACCAGAGAAAGGGCAGCTAGTCATCACCGTCAACTGCAAACTCTAGGGGTACTCTTACCAACGAACAATGGGACTGAGTGTGACATTATAACGCCCCCACGACTGAAAGGGCAAGCATGTTTGCTGTGACGGGGATTACTTGTTGAACGCCCTAACCGGCAATGCCGTGCCCGCCTCTTCAGCTGTGGGGCGTTATAACATTACGATCACTCCCACTATTCGTTGGTAAAACGGTAGCCAAGAGTTTGCGGTGGGTGTTGATAACTAGCCATCTTTTATCTAGTCTTACATTACTAAATTAGGGATGGCTAGTGCAGGTCGCCCTCGGGTAGCTAATTCTGCGATAATTTCAAAAGAAACACACTGGAAAGACCTTCAGGGCCTTTCTTATCGAAATAAATTAAAAAAAAATGGTTTTTTATCAACTTCTACATTTATATTTAAAAGTCGCTGACCCCACATTTAATTGAATATCGTGCGATTTTAATTTTAAATATGCAATTAAAAAACAACAAAAAAACTATACAATCAAATTGTGCGTTTTGATAAAGGAAACAAAAGCGTTTGAAACCTATGCCAAAAGTGGTTAATCATTTTCATAATAATCGATACGTCCAAAATCTCAGTAAAACTGGAATATTACTGGTGGAAGTAACAACCGAGTAAAAAATGGTTACTCCACTAGATTATCATCTGTGACAACAAAGCTGACGTTAAAGTAGTAACGTGACGTATAAGCTATAATAATTGCACAGAATTATAGGTGGCGCAGAGCCCAAAAAATTCTAAATAATAATGTAATCAGTATCAAACAGTACTGTGGAAGAAATACAAATTACCCCTGAAGAAGAAAGGTCCACCTTTCATAAGCGCTCGGTTCATAAGGTTTCTATTTCATTTCTGTGGAAAAAATACTTACGGGATGCATCGGGAGGAAGGGAGGGGTGGAAATAATTATGAACACCTGTTGAGTATTAGTTGTTTTATTTCAACTTTGCTATCAGAAAAAAAGTATATTATTTTTTAAATCAGGGCTCGGTTCTGCTGTGTCAGGAGCTACAAGGATATAATAATAGTTAAGCTTATAACTGTTTCCCGCTGAGACGAACAATAAACTGAAGGATTAACTACATCGATTGATAGCCACATTTTTATTCTTTCAGAACCCTGTAAAAGTAACTCATCTGAATTTTTTCTACGTTCCATAATACGTTGTTATCATTGAAGCAACGAATACTTCTGTCTCAGAATATATTATTTTATAATTAAAAAAAAATCAGTACTTTGTCACTAGTTATGATAATTACATTTCTGTTTAATTACTGTCGTTATAATTTTAATCAAATAAACACTATTTCCCCTTTAATTTGCATTATTCAGATATGAAACCTATTCTCGCCACATACCAGTTTTACTTACCAACCCTGTTGCTAAGCCTAAAAGTCTCCTTTTGTACAAGTTAACCATTTTCGTTCCGAGCCTTCGTCTGGCCTGTTAGGTCTGGCGTACCAACTTGTGGAATGGGTTTCTGACAAGTCGAATAATAGGTGCGGCTTAGAGCACTGGTCATGTGACCTAGAGCCTGTTCCTGAAATCTGGCCACATCTCCAATACAAAAGCAGTAGGTGTCTCTTAGCCACTCACAGGCGCTGTTGTTGACATCGGGGAGGTTCGGCTCACGAGCGAAAGTCTCGATTAATGTTTCAGATTTTGTCTGAACAATAATACAAGTCTATGTATTGTAACTGTCTATCTATCATGATGGAATTTATTTCGTCTATAAATTAGCAGTTGTAACTAGTCACTCTAAGAAACTCATGATAAATTACAAGTTTTCATGCATTATTTTTGTACGTCAATCCATTCTATTGGTACAATAGAAGTCACGCATGCGCTTTCTAATATGTCATGACAGACTCCCTTGTAATGCAAGAAGTTTGTAAAACACTGAAATTGAAAGTAAATTTTAATTTTCTACAAAAGCTTCGATGTTTATTAAATATATAGCCCCTCCAGTGGCTCAACGGTACATTTTGAGGGCTTACAACACCAGATTTCGGGTTTCGATACCCGTGATTGATAAAGATAACCCATTATTTAACTCTGTATTTAACAATAATACACTAACTGCATTAAATACACAAATATTGTAAAAGAGAAAGTTTGAAATTTTACACGTATTCTAAAGCTTTGTTGTGATGAAAACCAAATCACGTAATTTTGCGAAGGGATATGTAAATATATTTACATAAACCAAGTTCTTTCTTCAATTTCTGTGAATCGTGACTTTGGAGAAGATGCAGGTCGTGCTATTTCCTTTTCAAACCGGGTCACTACGTGACAGTTTACAAGGGCACGCCAATACGAAGTAGGGGTGTGATGAAACCCAAAAGTTGTTGGCGTCCACGAGCCGTTACGTATCCTTGGATGATGCACGACACGCCCAATACCGTCTATTTCGTAGCCGTATCAATCCTGCCCCATTAATTTTGTTGTTGTTATTTATCAGCACTTCAAAAGTAGTCGAGCTCTCTAAACGAATGCCTAAAATTCAGGAACAGTGTTTAATTAATAGGCCCTAAAATTAGGGGTTAAATAACATATGTTTATGTTGTTGTTTTTTCGTTAAAACGATGTTACCACGACAAAGCAAATCAAATCAGGTTTGTTGTCAACAATGAATAATGATTGTTTGTTTGTTTGTTTGTTTTAGAATTTCGCACAAAGCTATTCGAGGGCTATCTGTGCTAGCCATCCCTAATTTAGCAGTGTAAGACTAGAGGGAAGGCAGTTAGTCATCACCACCCACCGCCAACTCTTGGGCTACTCTTTTACCAACGAATAGTGGGATTGACCGTCACATTATACACCCCCACGGCTGGGAGGGTGAGCATGTTTAGCGCGACGCGGGCGCGAACCCGCGACCCTCAGATTACGAGTCGCACGCCTTACGAGCTTGGCCATGCCAGACCCATGAATAATGATAATATCACGATTTATCATACGATTACTTTTGTTATTCAGTAAGTTTGTTTTTTAATGTAAAGATACATAATGGGCCGCTCCCCCCAATGGCTTACAACACGAGAATACAGCGGTGGGCATACAGGGTGGCCCGAAAGCCCCTACCCATCCATATGTTATTGTAAACAACGTTATAATACTAATGATGAGTTGAAGGCATCTGTTACAGCGGCATTTGGAACAATAACCCCTGCTATATTGAGGAGAATGTCTCACAGAACATGGCGTCGCATGTCGTATGCAGCGAGAATGAGGGACAGCACACAGATACACAAGATATATGGATGAGTAGGGACTTACGGGCCACCCTGTAGAACAGATAGTCCATTGTGTAGCTTTCTGGTTTAGTTACAAACAATAACAATATAACGAACCGCCTGCTCGCTGTTTGCTATGGGGACGCGAACCTCGGATTTTAGCATTGTAAGCCCATAATTCAAACTTTCATTCCAAATCGGTTTTCGTACTATAAAATCACCGACTCGAAATAATTATTGTCGTTGCTAATTGGTAACAAGCAGACCAATGAGATTCTGAGTTACACTCTTTGATTGAAGCAGACCAATGAGATTCTGAGTTACATTCTTTGATTGTTAACATATTATTAAACAAGCAGACATCAACGAGCAACTTCAAGGCTGCTGTACTTTTCCAGAACTAATCCGGTTGGTGGCGTCAGAAAGGGTATTACAACACACAACGTATTATTATATTATTCTGGTTGGAAACTCATTCGAGTTTGGTTTGGAATTTTGTGCAACGCTACACAAGGCCTAACTACGCTAGCCTTCCCTAATTTGGCAGTAAAAAAAGCAGCTAGTTATCACCAACCACTTTTCGGTTATCCAACGAATAGTTGGATTGTCTGCAACATTATATCGCCCCCACGATGAGGATCGTAAAGAAAATTAGGTAATCAAGACTAGAAATACAGTAGACATTATTTACTCAAACTACAAATCCGTATTTTTGGTAATCAAGACTAGAAATACAGTAAACATTATTTACTCAAACTACAAACCCCTATTTTTGCTAATCAAGACTAGAAATACAGTAGACATTATTTACTCAAACTACAAATCCGTATTTTTGGTAATCAAGACTAGAAATACAGTAGACATTATTTACTCAAACTACAAATCACTATTTTTGGTAATCAAGACTAGAAATACAGTAGACATTATTTACTCAAACTACAAATCCCTATTTTTGCTAATCAAGACTAGAAATACAGTAGACATTATTTACTCAAACTACAAATCCGTATTTTTGGTAATCAAGACTAGAAATACAGTAGACATTATTTACTCAAACTACAAATCCATATTTTTGGTAATCAAGACTAGAAATATAGTAGACATTATTTACTCAAACTACAAATCTTTATTTTTGGTAATCAAGACTAGAAATACAGTAGACATTATTTACTCAAACTACAAATCCCTATTTTTGCTAATCAAGACTAGAAATACAGTAGACATTATTTACTCAAACTACAAATCACTATTTTTGGTAATCAAGACTAGAAATACAGTAGACATTATTTACTCAAACTACAAATCCTATTTTTGGTAATCAAGACTAGAAATACAGTAGACATTATTTACTCAAACTACAAATCACTATTTTTGGTAATCAAGACTAGAAATACAGTAGACATTATTTACTCAAACTACAAATCCCTATTTTTGGTAATCAAGACTAGAAATACAGTAGACATTATTTACTCAAACTACAAATCATTATTTTTGGTAATCAAGACTAGAAATACAGTAGACATTATTTACTCAAACTACAAATCCATATTTTTGGTAATCATGACTAGAAATACAGTAGACATTATTTACTCAAACTACAAATCCATATTTTTGGTAATCAAGACTAGAAATACAGTAGACATTATTTACTCAAACTACAAATCCATATTTTTGGTAATCAAGACTAGAAATACAGTAGACATTATTTACTCAAACTACAAATCCCTATTTTTGGTAATCAAGACTAGAAATACAGTAGACATTATTTACTCGAACTACAAATCCATATTTTTGGTAATCAAGACTAGAAATACAGTAGACATTATTTACTCAAACTACAAATCCATATTTTTGGTAATCAAGACTAGAAATACAGTAGACATTATTTACTCAAACTACAAATCCTTATTTTTGGTAATCAAGACTAGAAATACAGTAGACATTATTTACTCAAACTACAAATCCGTATTTTTGGTAATCAAGACTAGAAATACAGTAGACATTATTTACTCAAACTACAAATCCCTATTTTTGGTAATCAAGACTAGAAATACAGTAGACATTATTTACTCGAACTACAAATCCGTATTTTTGGTAATCAAGACTAGAAATACAGTAGACATTATTTACTCAAACTACAAATCCATATTTTTGATAATCAAGACTAGAAATACAGTAGACATTATTTACTCGAACTACAAATCCATATTTTTGGTAATCAAGACTAGAAATACAGTAGACATTATTTACTCAAACTACAAATCATTATTTGTGGTAATCAAGACTAGAAATACAGTAGACATTATTTACTCAAACTACAAATCCCTATTTTTGGTAATCAAGACTAGAAATACAGTAGACATTATTTACTCAAACTACAAATCCGTATTTTTGCTAATCAAGACTAGAAATACAGTAGACATTATTTACTCAAACTACAAATCATTATTTTTGGTAATCAAGACTAGAAATACAGTAGACATTATTTACTCAAACTACAAATCATTATTTGTGGTAATCAAGACTAGAAATACAGTAGACATTATTTACTCAAACTACAAATCCCTATTTTTGGTAATCAAGACTAGAAATACAGTAGACATTATTTACTCAAACTACAAATCCGTATTTTTGCTAATCAAGACTAGAAATACAGTAGACATTATTTACTCAAACTACAAATCATTATTTTTGGTAATCAAGACTAGAAATACAGTAGACATTATTTACTCAAACTACAAATCCTTATTTTTGGTAATCAAGACTAGAAATACAGTAGACATTATTTACTCAAACTACAAATCATTATTTTTGGTAATCAAGACTAGAAATACAGTAGACATTATTTACTCAAACTACAAATCCATATTTTTGGTAATCAAGACTAGAAATACAGTAGACATTATTTACTCAAACTACAAATCCCTATTTTTGCTAATCAAGACTAGAAATACAGTAGACATTATTTACTCAAACTACAAATCCGTATTTTTGGTAATCAAGACTAGAAATACAGTAGACATTATTTACTCAAACTACAAATCCTTATTTTTGGTAATCAAGACTAGAAATACAGTAGACATTATTTACTCAAACTACAAATCCCTATTTTTGGTCCATGCTGTTACCTAAAATTATATTTAGTGAAATCAAAGAAGGGATTTGGGTTCAAGTAAATTACATGTACAATCTTGTTCCATTACTTTTTCGCCCCCTATTGACAGCTTTTTAAATTTCCAATTTTTCACTTTTCTTGTCCGTTGCAATAAACATAGCTTGTAGCTAGCCGATACAGTACGTGATGATTTACTGTAGCTGTTGACTAATTGACCATATTAGTTCGAGATGCAAAATGTTAAACTGCAGTCAGAGGTTGTCATGGAGATTTGTTTGGGAATATAGTGAGCATTTATAGTTTCTGTTGATTGGCTGTCTTCCCTTTTCTCAGTAGTTCAAATACATGCTTATTCTAATTATACTTTGATATTTAGTTTAGTGTATTATTTCGCATGTTGCTCTACTGTTCTGTTAGGCACCAAGAATGTAACGACCTTGGTAAATGTGACCTTCAAGGAAATATCACAAGGTGACGCTACGAAGTGGTAAATTTGGAAGTGTTGTGTGTTTATTTATCCTCAACACAGAATTGCTGCGATTTGTTTAGTTATAACATCGAATTTTCGTTCTCACATCAAAGCATGTATTGAACAAAAATAATATACCATTACGTACGACATCAAAACCGATAAATTTAGAGTTCCTGAAAATTCATTAGTAACATTAGCATGATTCATTTTCCATATAAAAGCCATAAACATGACTCAATTTTGGTGTGTGACGTAGGAATAACTCACTTTCTGATGGCCAGGCACCATTAACAAGAATATATTGCATCAATACTATAAGCATAAATCGATTTCTCAAAAACTCACCGATCGATTTCTTAGCATAGAATTAAACATGACTAACATTCTAGTGACTCACCAAGCAAATTGTCACGATTCATGTAGTGACTGAAATATTATTCAGTTAAAGTCTTAAAATGCACGAAAGTTTCAAATGGCAACTCGTAATAACGTTGTTCAAAATGTTTAATTGTCAAAAGTTCACTGGTTTTAATAATCAATGGGCGAGACGACCGTTTATATGGTAATATTACCTTCTACTATTAAGGAAGTATCAGGAATTGTCCAGGGATTTATAGGTCAGTTAATTTTTGTTTGTTTTGTTTTTCAATTTCGCGCAAAGCTACTCGAGGGTTATCTGTGCTAGCCGTCCCTAATTTAGCAGTGTAAGACTAGAGAGAAGGTAGCTAGTCATTACCACCCACCGCCAACTCTTGGACTACTCTTTTACCAACGAGTAGTGGGATTGACCGTAACATTAGAACGCCCTCACGGCTGAAAGGGCGAGCATGTTTGGCGCGACGGGTATGCAAACCCGCTACCCTCAGATTACGAGTCACACGTCTTAACACGCTTGGCCATGCCGGGCCCCAGTTAATTTTACATCTGTTGTAAGAAACACTCTAGAGGATACGATAAAAGAAGCTATAGAAACTCATCAAATTAAATAGGGTACCATAAGATAAAATCGCCTTATTCTTATAATATGTTGACGTCTTTTAGCGACGATATTACATGTTATCTGGACAATGGGGTGGATGTAGGTCCTTGGTGTACATTATGTTTTTTAAAAAAACTTCGATAAGGTACCGCGTAAAACATTAGTTAAGGCAGTTTATAGGAGTTGGAGAAAGAATAGTTGATACTTAAGTAGATTATTGGATGGTTGGATAAGATAATGCAAAAGAGAGGTATTAGTGGAGTCCAGTCCAGTTGAACCATTTTTACTTGTGGGATGCTTCAAGAGTCAACGATTGACCTTTTTCCTTTTCTTATTTTAATGTTACATTAATAAAATTGATAGGTGTGTAATTTGTAAATTACTAAAATTTGCTTACGGTATTCAAGCCTTGAGTATTATATAATACAAAATAATTGTAATCGCATAAACCGAAATGTATAAGTTCACTTGTTTTAGGCTTAACGTTATTTAAGTCTTTATTAAATATGGCATGTTTGCGATAAAGAGATACATTAACACAGTAACTTGTACGCGTTTTTGTTAAATTTTACCGTACTTACTAAGTAAACTAATAGTTTTATTCTACGACGTAACGTTAGCCTTTTTAGAAACTTTGATAAACTTTTAATATATTGTTGTACAAAACATTTAGATAGTAAGACGCACGTGCGTTTTCAGGACAGACAAAACTGAATATTATTACAAGAGATTCGGTGTTTCTAAGAAGATAAACAATTAAAAATGAATTTCGTTAAATTATGTGTTGTAAATTAATTAAAATATGCGGCGATGTATGCTCATTTGAAGGATCAAACAATAGTCAGGCATTGTCTGGCACGACAGTGGTTAGTGGTTAACAACGTGTTCACAGCTAACAGACCATTGGCACGATCTGACGTTTTAATAAAACGAGACGCCTAAAGCTAATGTCTTTTCTTTTTACTGTTCTATATTTGTAGGGTTGGTGTTAAAATAGCGCCAACATACTTTTCGATATGAACCAGCGAGCCTTCCTCATTCTGACATAGCAGGTAAGTCACGCCATCTGGAAAGTAGTCTATAACTAGTAGTACAGGTAATAAAATATTTGGAATATTTATAAATATAATTATTATATATTTTTAAAGTAATTACTTCTCTGCAAAAGTCACTTGTTAGGTCTCACTTAAAATACAGTTTATTCCATCGGTCTCGTTATCTAAGTAAGGGAATTGGAATGTTCAGAGAACCTACCAGGATAGAAGGGTTATCTTAGATCGATAAATTAAGATCTGTTAACTTATTTTATCTTGAAAAAAAATGATAAGAAGTGGTCTTATCGATGTTTACAAGACTATTGGGAAGTCGTTAACGATTTTGGTTTATGTGTGTTTTATTCTGAACACAGAAGGACGAGAACACAACGTTAAGACAGATTACGTTGTCTGAACACTAAAGAGTCATTCTCTGGTTTTGACAACATTGTGGAAGCTCACACCGGATTCAAGTTAAGAAAGATTTAGTTGTTTGAAAATAGAGGGCTATTTTGTAATTTTGACAACATTTGGTGAGGTCAGACTGGACTCCAGTTAAGATTTAGTTGTCTGAAAACTAGAGAATTATTTTCTATTTTTAGTTCTCTCGGGGACTGGTGTTCAAGGACAACCTTAAAGAACCAAGCGATCTCTTATTGTCCGCATGCTATATTACGTTCTTAAAAAGGATTTCGATTCTAACGAATACACTGTAACTTTTGATTACCTGAATATTCCACTTCTGTGACAAAATAACTTGGTGTTATAAAATCACTCTTATCTTAACTATGTTCGTTACCTGAAGTAATGGGTTAAACACTTTATCAACTGTAAGTAACAGAAGTCATTCCTAATATATTTCCTGTTGGCCCTGACATGGCCAGGTGGTTAGAGCACTCGACTCGTAATCCGAGGGTCGCGTGTTCAAATCCTCGTCACACCAAACATGCTCGCTCTTTCAACCGGGAGGTATTATAATTTTACGGTATATCCCACTATTCGTTGGTAAAAGAATAGCCCACGAGTTAGCGGTGGGTGGTGATGACCAGCTGCCTTTCCTCTAGTCTTACACTACGAAATTAGGGACAGCTAGCGCAGACAACCCTCGTGTAGCTTCGCGCGAAATTCAAACCAAACAACTCCTGAAAATATGAAAGTTAACATCATGTAACTAAAGCTGAAGAAATATAGAACATAAATAACCGAAGACAATCGGATTAATATTTAGAGACTGTAGTAAAACTAAAGTTATAAATGTTAACAAAAGTATAGTTTATCTAACCAACATCAGTTAACCAAACTAGGTAAAAACAAATATTTTTTTTTTTACAGATCATTTCCCCCTGGCGGCCTTTTTTCTTTCTTACTTTTTGTTTTTCGTGTTTAACTGTTGGCATTGTTTTAAAGAAGAGAACGTGTTTATATGATATGTTTCTTTCCGGATATTTACCTCAAAGTATCGATAATGTTTCCGGCTAAGAATATTCTTGCGAGCTCAAAGTTCAGTCTCATGTTTCGTTCGTTTCTAACATATTGTACTCGGTGAAAGAGAATGGTTACAGCTATCAGTGGTTAAAGCTATCAATGGTTACAGCTATCAGTGGTTACAGCTGTCAATGGTTACAGCTATCAGTGGTTACAGCTGTCAATGGTTACAGTTTTCAGTTGTTACAGCTATCAATGGTTACAGTTTTCAGTGGTTACAGCTATCAATGGTTACAGTTTTCAGTGGTTACAGCTATCAATGGTTACAGTTTTCAGTGGGTACAGCTATCAGTGGTTACAGCTATCAATGGTTACAGTTATCAGTGGTTACAGCTATCAATGGTTACAGTTTTCAGTGGTTACAGCTATCAATGGTTAAAGTTTTCAGTGGTTACAGCTGTCAATGGTTACAGCTATCAGTGGTTACAGCTGTCAATGGTTACAGTTTTCAGTGGTTACAGCTATCAATGGTTACAGTTTTCAGTGGTTACAGCTGTCAATGGTTACAGCTATCAGTGGTTACAGCTGTCAATGGTTACAGCTATCAGTGGTTACAGCTGTCAATGGTTACAGTTTTCAGTGGTTACAGCTATCAATGGTTACAGCTATCAATGGTTACAGTTTTCAGTGGTTACAGCTGTCAATGGTTACAGCTATCAGTGGTTACAGCTGTCAATGGTTACAGCTATCAGTGGTTACAGTTTTCAGTGGTTACAGCTATCAGTGGTTACAGTTATCAGTGGTTACAGCTATCAATGGTTACAGCTATCAGTGGTTACAGTTATCAGTGGTTACAGCTATCAGTGGTTACAGCTATCAATGGTTACAGCTATCAGTGGTTACAGTTATCAGTGGTTACAGCTATCAGTGGTTACAGCTATCAGTGGTTACAGCTATCAATGGTTACAGTTATCAGTGGTTACAGCTATCAAATATTTCTGATAATTTTGTAATTAATATTCTCATCATATAAAATATAATTAAGACTAAAATGTAAGAATTTTTTATGTTTGTTTTTTCTTAATTTCGCGCAAAAATACACTAAATTTTTACTCTACTGGCGCTTCACTAAAATACACTAAGTTTTTACCCTACTGGCGCTTACTAAAATACACTAAGATTTTACCCTACCGGCACTTCACTAAAATACACTAAGATTTTACCCTACCGGCACTTCACTAAAATACACTAAGTTTTTACCCTACCGGCACTTCACTAAAATACACTAAATTTTTACCCTACTGGCGCTTCACTAAAATATACTAAATTTTTACTCTACTGGCGCTTCACTAAAATACACTAAGTTTTTACCCTACTGGCGCTTCACTAAAATATACTAAATTTTTACCCTACTGGCACTTCACTAAAATACACTAAATTTTTACCCTACTGGCGCTTCACTAAAATACACGAAATTTTTACCCTTCTGGCGCTTCACTAAAATACACTAAATTTTTACCCTACTGGCGCTTCACTAAAATACACTAAATTTTTGCCCTACTGGCACTTCACTAAAATACACTAAGTTTTTACCCTACCGGCACTTCACTAAAATACACTAAATTTTTACCCTACTGGCACTTCACTAAAATACACTAAATTTTTACCCTACTGGCGCTTCACTAAAATACACTAAATTTTTACCCTACTGGCACTTCACTAAAATACACTAAATTTTTACCCTACTGGCGCTTCACTAAAATACACTAAGATTTTACCCTACCGGCACTTCACTAAAATACACTAAGTTTTACCCTACTGGCACTTCACTAAAATACACTAAATTTTGCCCTACTGGCGCTTCACTAAAATATACTAAATTTTACCCTACTGGCTTCACTAAAATATACATGAAATTGTTTGCCCTACTGGGCTTCACTAAAATACACTAAGGTTTTTACCCTACTGGCACTTCACTAAAATACACTAAATTTTTGCCCTACTGGGCTTCACTAAAATATACTAAATTTTGCCCTACTGGGCTTCACTAAAATACACTAAGTTTTACCCTACTGGCGCTTCACTAAAATATACTAATTTTTACCCTACTGACACTTCACTAAAATACACTAAATTTTGCCCTACTGGCGCTTCACTAAAATACACGAAATTGTTACCCTTCTGGCACTTCACTAAAATACACTAAGGTTTTTTGCCCTACTGGCGCTTCACTAAAATACACTAAATTTTACCCCTACTGGCACTTCACTAAAATACACTAAGTTTTTGCCCTACTGGCACTTCACTAAAATACACTAGGTTTTTTGCCCTACTGGCACTTCACTAAAATACACTAAATTTTGCCCTACTGGCGCTTCACTAAAATACACTAAATTTTACCCTACTGGCACTTCACTAAAATACACTAAATTTTACCCTACTGGCGCTTCACTAAAATACACTAAGATTTTACCCTACTGGCACTTCACTAAAATACACTAGTTTTTTGCCCTACTGGCACTTCACTAAAATACACTAAGGTTTTTTGCCCTACTGGGCTTCACTAAAATATACTAAATTTTACTCTACTGGCTTCACTAAAATACACTAGGTTTTTTTGCCCTACTGGCGCTTCACTAAAATATACTAAATTTTTACCCTACTGACACTTCTTCACTAAAATACACTAAATTTTTACCCTACTGGCGCTTCACTAAAATACACGAAATTGTTACCCTTCTGGCACTTCACTAAAATACACTAAATTTTTACCCTACTGGCGCTTCACTAAAATACACTAAATTTTTACCCTACTGGCACTTCACTAAAATACACTAAGTTTTTTGCCCTACTGGCACTTCACTAAAATACACTAATTTTTTTACCCTACTGGCACTTCACTAAAATACACTGGTTTTTTACCCTACTGGCGCTTCACTAAAATACACTAAATTTTACCCCTGCTGGCTTCACTAAAATACACTAAATTTTACCCTACTGGCGCTTCACTAAAATACACTAAATTTTTACCCTACTGGCGCTTCACTAAAATACACTAAATTTTTACCCTACTGGCGCTTCACTAAAATACACTAAATTTTTACCCTACTGGCGCTTCACTAAAATACACTAAATTTTTACCCTACTGGCACTTCACTAAAATACACTAGGTTTTTTACTTCCTACTGGCGCTTCTTCAACTAAAATACACTAAATTTTACCCTACTGGCGCTTCACTAAAATACACGAAATTTTTGCCCTACTGGCGCTTCACTAAAATATACTAAATTTTTTGCCCTACTGGGCTTCACTAAAATACATGAAATTGTTACCCCACTGGCGCTTCACTAAAATACACTAAATTTTACCCTACTGGGCTTCACTAAAATACACTAAATTTTACCCTACTGGCGCTTCACTAAAATACACTAAATTTTTACCCTACTGGCACTTCACTAAAATACACTAAGTTTTTACCCCACTGGCACTTCACTAAAATACACTAAGTTTTTTGCCCTACTGGCGCTTCACTAAAATACACTAAATTTTTACCCTACTGGCACTTCACTAAAATACACTAAATTTTACCCTACTGGCACTTCACTAAAATACACTAAATTTTTACCCTACTGGCGCTTCACTAAAATACACTAAATTTTTACCCTACTGGCGCTTCACTAAAATACACTAAGTTTTTACCCTACTGGCGCTTCACTAAAATACACTAAATTTTTACCCTACTGGCGCTTCACTAAAATACACTAAATTTTTACCCTACTGGCGATTTGTTCGCCAAACTACATTGTATTTGTACCTTACTGACACTTCGATCACTGAAGAAACAGTTGTTTTTTTTTGCCCTATTAGCTCTTTGGTTCCTAAAATACACTGTATCTCTATCGTACTAAAGCTTTTGTTACAAAGTACACTGTATCTTTATCCTACTAATGCTTTTGTTACAAAGTACACTGTATCTTTATCCTACTAATGCTTTGTCACAAAATACACTGTAACTTAATTCTACTGACGCTTTAATTACTAAAATACGCTGTATCTTTACTCTACTGACTCTTTAATTACTAAAATACGCTGTATCTTTACCATACTGACTTTTCTGTCGTGAAAAACAATTAAAAATACTTGAATAAACAACGGATGTAGTAAAAGCTGTGATAAACGTGTTTCAGGTATGAAGAATAAACACAAACACAAAATAATCCCAGTCTGAAAGATATAGGGTTTAAAAAAATGTTCCATTGATGCAGAATTACACAAGTAGGGTAAAATAATGTAAGATATAATTACTCTACTAACACTAACAACTTAAAAACTGGCCTTATTACAGTTGTATGAGACGTTTAACTTTGTGCTGTATTACTGAAGACAGGACAGACGTGGATAATTTGTACACGTAGTAAAGCTTGCTGTCTGAATGTAAGCATCAGAAATGTCGTGACCTTTAACCTTCAACACTGGATATAATGAATAATTTATTCGTTACTTTCTCTTGTAAGTTCTTATAATTTGTTTAAAATGCTCGTGCTTCCCCTGTGGGGTACAAAGACCCCTTCGTGATTCACAGAGACCCAGTTGTATCGAACAAGTTCGTCTCCAAGTACTTTGTTGGAATTTAGTGACCCTGAAAACATACACTATTTAACCAGCAATGTGCCTAAGCGAACCCCCCCCCCAAGTAAGAGTGATAGTGGTTACACCAAACAGATAATGACACCGAATTCGTTTGTCAAGTTTGTGTCCTGCTAGCTCCAAAACTGTAAGAGTAGTTAGATGGACATTAATATACATACAAAACTACAAGCTGAATTAATATCTGATTAGTAACGAAGTTAGACCTCGCATGACCTAATGATTATATCACTCCACTCGCAATCCGCGGGTCGTTGGTTCGAATCCCGTCACCGAACAGACCTACCGGTTTAGCCGTAAGGGCGTTATAATGTTATGGATCAATTCCACTTTTCGTTGGTAAAAGAGTTACCAGAGAATGGGCGGCGGGTGTTGTCGACCTAATCTGTCATTTCGAAATTGGGATTAGGGACGAGTAGTGCGGTTAGTTCTCAAAGATCTTTGCACGGAATTAAAAACAAACAATTTAGTCTTATGTTGATATATATATGCTCCCTGATCACGAAAGCCAGCCAGCTGGTTCGCCTTTCTTCTGAGTGATGGGTGACTAATTTAATTGAAGTAACAACGAATAAATAGTGATGAAATACTCTTATTCTAAATAACGATATCCTTCACCAGTTTAATCTGGTTCACACTACAGCAGTTGTTGTTCGAACAACTGAATAAGAAATAGCATCTAAACCACTATTGTGCTTGTCGTATATCCCATTAAATCTCTTACTGAGTTTCCTGGTATTGGATGTGCAAGGTATAGTTTGGTTGATGTATTATTCTCCTTTACTTTTGCTGGATGTTCCAGATGTAATGATATATTGTTGTATCTTCTTTTTTTCCAGTCGTAACTTATTGTCACTTCTATTATACGGAAAACAAATACGTTTGTAGAAATGTGTCGTTTTGTTTAGGAAAGGAAATATTACATTAAATGTTTACAACAACGTTTAGACATTCCTGGGTTATCTTCAGGTAACACTGCACAACAGTTTTTTTGAAAAATTTTGCTTCCTGAAAAGTTTTTGCTGATTGTGACACGTACCTGGTGGGTATGCACAAATATAGTTTTGGTTTTGCTTCATCACGTAGGAACTTTGAGAAATAGACAGTTAACTGTTTACCGGCAATAACGTATTTAATTGCGTTTATGTTTCTAACACGCTATTAAGTTCAACATAATTAAAAGTGTTTTTGCTCCTGATTTTCGTTTGTATTCAATGTTCGGTGCATCACGTTGCAGTGTCCATCAGTAGTCACCAAGCATTGACGGATTCCAGTTGCCCTGATATCGTTTTTCCATTGTAGCAAAACTGAAGATTTCGATGAAACGGTACGTGATGGGCAAATTTGGATGTGATTTTCGTGATCAGCAGCCAAAAATCTATAAGGATCACCCAACAGTATTCAAGAAACAAAACCTTTGTTGTACAGTATTATTAAAGAGTTGGAATAGCTGTCATGCGAATTTTCACTCTCTCTTGTCACACACAAACACCCACGTTATTCCTTCCTAAACTTCAATACACTTGAAATTAAATAAATAAACGTCGGTCTTGACAAAGAAGCTTCAATCATGGAGTTTTTGTTAACCTGGAGTTGACCTAAGAAGGTCGAAGCTTTGTTCTGTATTTCAGTTTAATTAAAGTTTTAATACCAACATCGGCCATCTTTAGAATACAAGAACACATCAAATTAGTTATGTCTTTTATGCACACGAGTTGTGTAATACGACACATGAGGACATTACATTTGTTGTTTTTTCCAAGTGAAATCTTACAAGGCACGTGGAATTACCTGATAAAATCGCGAAATAAATTTAAAATACAAGGAAAGCGACAACACATAGGAAACAAATAAAGATGACATGTTATGAACCTGGTTATCTGTAACTAGAAACTTGTTTTAAACTAAGAATATATTTCAAAAATAAAACACAGAGTCAAAACCATGGTTACTGAAAAGGTCATATTTATTTTAAATAAATCTATCTCATTGAAGCTACATTGCAAAGACTGTCGTTTATTTGTTTATTTTCAGATCTATTCAAGTTTAAGAAAGGATAGTATGTGTTTGGGTGTCAAGAGAGAGATTATTTTTTACTCACACTAACATTTCTTCCATGACAACTTGGTCTGTTTATCGGCCAGGAGAATGTCAGTGGGCGGATAATGGTAAAACTAAAGTAGTTTATTCTCACTTTGTGTTTCCATAAATACGACCAACAGCTAGTCATTGTTTTTCTTTCCCTTTTTATACGGTGAATGAGTGATGTCTCGCAAAGAATGGAAAATAGAGATGAGTGAGAGAAAGAGACAGAAAGAGTAGTGTAGCGTTCATCAAGTTGCTTTCCTTTATGTCAGGTGGAAATGGAAGAGTAAAGTAAAGGAAGCGGAGTGGTTGAAGGGCTGCAAGTCATGTGGAAGTGAAATGAAGGAAGTGAAACACTGTGTTTGTTAGTTGGTAAAGAGAGAGGATGGGATTTTTGTTGATTGGCTCACTTGTAGGATAAACGAAATTGGGTAAGAGATTACTGTATGAGACTGCAGAGAGAAACATAAAGCGTGGTGTTGACCTTTGACCTTTGGCTATACTGCAGAGAGAGATACTAAGGGTATGACATTAATGGATGTTTTAATAGAAACCCACTGAAAATAAGTTGGGTTTGGTTGTTGTTGAGTTGAGTATGGTTAACGTTAAGTTGGGTTTGGTTGTTGTTGAGTTGTAAAACTTCCCATTGCGATTTGAGAAAGAATAAAATACATATAAATAAAACTAAAATGTTTGCCAACCTCCAATAGATGGCACTCGCATCAAACGTGTGCTAACGATAATTTCATAGTTTTTTGTTGTTGTTATTTACGTTATCCATTTCTTTGTCAGACTTACTGATTATGTGGCTAATACAGGTCGATTTTTCAACTTAGCATGGATCAACATATGTGAATAAACCCACATGTTATAATGTTATATCTCTTTGGCTTATTCATATAGTAATTATTTACGTTTACGAAAGGTATATGACATATTTTTTACAGAATATTTTCACGTTGTTTTATGTAACATTTTACTCAATGAAACAGTTTCTTACTTTAACACGTCATGGATTTACTATCATATGTTTATTTTAATATCAGCATTTGTTTCACTTATATATATTTAGAAATGCGTGCAACTCAAACTGTAAGATCGGTAAAATTCCTACCCACTTATTAAAGTTATAGAAAGTTGCTGAGTGTGAGAATTCACAACGTTCTTTACATGTACTGTTATTTTAGCTGAAATTTATAGAACCTAGCTAACAGTTATAAAACACGCGGAGAGACAGTATATATTGTTGGTTTGCTTGTTTGTTTTTGAATATCGCGCATACCTACTCGAGGGTTATCTGCGCTAGCCGTCCCTAATGTAACATAGTACGACTAGAAGGAAGGCAGCTAGTCATTATTACCCACCGCCAAATCTTGGGCTATTCTTTTACCAACGAATAGTGGGATTGACCGTCACATTATAACGCCCACACGGCTGAAAGGGCGAGCATATTTGTTGCGACGGGGATTGGAACCCGCGACCCTCAGATTACGAGTCAAGTACCTTAACACACTTGGCCATGCCGGGCCCTTGTTGGTTTGCTGTATACTACAAACCTGAGAAGTTATAATTATGATTAATGCTTATTAATCAGGGAGCTTCAGATTTACCAGGAACGTTTATAGCTTTCGAACACTACAAACAGTTTAATTTCAGCAAATTAACATCGAACGTTAGTATTTTGACGAAGATATTATATATAACTCCAGGGGTGAAAAACTCACGTGTGATCAGCGAAGAGCTACCTAACTCCAGATTAAGTGAATAATACTGATATCAACTCGAAATTGGTTCATTCATAGTGAACCCTCCATAAGATAGTCAATTTTCGACCAGATATTAGACTCAGTATTGTTTGTAAGTTTCTAAAACTTTTGAAAATAATCATTACCTGTGATAACCGTTTTTAAAAAATGTATTGCTGTTTGTATATTAAAATGTATTTGTATTAAAAAGTAACCATGCGTATCAATCTTCTTCGCAAATCTAGAAGATTTGATACATCTCCGTATTTCTAAATTTAAATTACAATTCTACTCAGTTTCAGGCTATTTTAGATCGTAATACGTAAGACACATCACTGAAAACACACAACTTATCAGATTGCGTGTCAATCTGAACGATTCATGTATTATATAGGAAATAAAATAAATAGGTTACAAAGCCTTAAGTGCAGACTTGGGCGTTAAATTTTACTTTTGTTATCAGTTGTGAAAACGGATGTGGGTGTTGAATTTCACAACAGTTACCAGTTGTTGAAACAGATGTTGTGTTGAAATGTAACAGGAATTACCAGTTGTGAACACAGTTGTGGGTGTTGAACCCCACAAGAGTTGCCAGTTGTAGCAAAGTGGCTGTTCAAAGTAAAGAATATACAAACAATTAACCTAACACTGTACAACTGATATATCTTACAAAGTTGTTGACAATATTCGAGACAAACAGGAGCCACGTGAGGGTGACATGAAGCGGGTTAAATTGATCCGAAGGCCAGAATTTTCGAAGTTTTGCGAAGACTAATAGAATAGAACGGGAACTACATATATGTGACTCAGGGGATTACTATAGAGGGGTACGGTTAGAACTTAAGAATAGATGACCTTGAAGTATAGACACGAATGGCAGATGCTCAGACAGACGGTGACCCTTGCAGAAAGACTTAAGGGAGTTATAGTGAGAAAAAAATGAGTATAGATAGACTTTAAGAATGTTCAAAACCTAGTGGGGCCCAGCATGGCCAAGTGGTTAGGGGCACTCGACTCCTAATACGAGAGTCGCGGGTTCGAATCCTGGTCACATCAAACATGCTCGCCCTTCAACCGGGTGGCGTCATAATGTGACGGTGATGCCTAGCTGTCTTCTCTCTAGTCTTACACTTCTAAATTAGGGACGGCTAGCTCAGATAGCCCTCGAGTAGATTTGCGCGAAATGTAAAAACAAACAAAACCTAGTGAACATTTTTGCAACTAAATGTTTATGATAATGACAGTGTTTACTTTTTAAAATGTTAATAAAGTGATAAATTGAATTTATAAATAAACTGTGCAGCATAATTAAAGTTTCTAACAGACACAGAAAACTAGACCTATTTAACAGTATAATTCACGTTTCTAATAAACACAGAAAATTAGACCTGTTTAACAGTATAATTCAAGTTTCGAACGGACACAGAGAACAAGACCTGTTTAACAATATAATTCAAGTTTCGAACGGACACAGAAAACTAGACCTACACATAAACCTGCCAGAAGTTAGTCAAGTAAAGGCCAAATATTGTCATTTCTAATTATGAAAAGTGCAGTTGCGTTTAGCCTATTTATCTGGGCAATGCCCTCCCCAATGGCACAGTGGTATGTCTGCGGACTTAAATACTAAACACCGGGTTTCGATACCTGTGGTGGGCAAAGCACAGATAACCCATTGTGTAGCTTTGTGCTTAATTCTAAACAAACAAACAATTATCTGGGCAATGTTTTATGCAATTCTACACTTTAATACGAACATAAATTATACTAACCAATAAAAATAACGAAATATCTCTTGAATAGAACAATAACATCGTTGCATAAAAAAATGTAATGAGAACAATATTTAGAACAATTTCTACCACACAATAGACTAACTGTACTGTGTCACCGTAAGGATCGAACCTCGAATTTTATCTTCATAAGCTCTGATTATGGATTGTAGTAGTTTTATAAGTTAACTAAACGAGATATCGTTGCGTATTTTACGAAAATAATTTGATTAAAATGAGCGCTCATACAGACGTTTGCGATTTTAAAAGGCGCGTATTGTTTAGTTGTTGTTGTTTTTTGTGTTTCGAATGAACGGATACTAAGCAGACGATGAAGTTAAATCATCTTACTTTCTAATACGACATGTTTTAGACCACCATGTAATCCCTGGAGAATCTGAAATCAAGTTTGGTTATTTAGTTATCTTTAGGATGTTAGCCAACATCAATTTCTGGTTAGTGTTGGTACCACGTGGAAGGTTTTATTTTGTGCTGGTCTGACTTCGTAGCCAAATATTTAAAACAAATTTGTTTAAGTCTATTCAATTTCTGTTCCCTCCCTTAAAATAAACTTTGGTTGACTTGACGTATGTTTGATTTGTTAGCAGTAACCCAGACTGGAAACCCACTCGGTCTTTTTTTTTTACGGGGTCTGGTTTTACGGATTAAGGCACTCGACTCGTAATACGAGGGTCGCGGGTTCGAATCCCGTCGCACCAAACATGCTCGCCCCTTCAGCCGTGGGGGTGTCATAATGTGACGGTCAATCTCACTATTCGTTGGTAAAAGAGTAGTCCAAGAGTTGGCGGTGGGTGGTAATGACTAGCTGCCTTCCCTCTAGTCTTATACTGCTAAATTAGTGACGGCTAGCGCAGATAGCCCTCGTGTTGCTTTGCGCGAAATTAAAAAAGCTACAATAAATTACCTAATTAGTCCTTACATTGCCCATGCTACATAAAACAGCAAACAGTTTATCAGAACAAATTATTTTCACGTAAGGAGTCTATATTTAAGTTAATTAACCTCAAAAACGCGAAGGATGAGAAAAACAACCTATTTTTGTCGTTCTAAAAGTGCTGTTTATGAACTGAGGCACTCAGATTATGGACACTCTACGTTTGGCGAGGTACACGGCTCTGAAATGGTATTATCTACGAAGACAAAGTAGGGTTAATGAAGGATATACTGACTCACCCATTAGGCATGTTAGGGATGCGGAATTATCGTAATCTTAAGTAAGTAACCCGCCAAACACAAGTCCACGTTGAGGTAATATATTACTGCGCCAAAATACACGAAGATATGAAATATATCTGAAAGAATGCCAAACAACGGTGAGCATGTTTCATCTTTTACATATACAGTGCATTTTAGTTGGTTTTTTTTTTTTATTTCGCGCAAAGCTATTTGCGGTAGTTTAGCAGTGTAAGACTAGAGGGAAGGCAGCTAATTATCACCACCCGCCGCCAACTCTTGAGCTACTTTTTTTTACCAACGAATAATTAGATTGACCGTAACATTATAACGCCCCACAGGTGAAATGGTGAGCGTGTTTGGTGTTACGGGATTCGAACCCGCGACCCTCGGATTACGAGCCAAACGCCTTAACCCACCTGGCCATGTCGGGCCGCAGTGAGTTTTAGATGGTAATTAGTTAAAGCCACAGTTATAGTTCCCGTCAGGTATTATGTTTATAAATTATCTTAAGTTTCTAGTTAAATATCTGCCAATTCTCAAATAAGAGAGAGAGAGAGAAAGAATGAAAGAAATGATAAATAAAACACAAAGATCTTTCTCTCCTAACTTATACCTTTGATGATCGTTTAGTATGTGTATTCTATTATGTTTTTAATAATTTTGGTTTGATTATTAAGTACTATTGATAAACAAAGGTTAATACTGACAGACGATATATCCCTACAGTAAAACAGTAACTACTCACAAAACCCAGAGCACATTTTATATCCCGCGTTATAGCCTGTACCCTGAGGATTCTCTTAGTTTACGTAATGTCTTTAATTTAGTTTTCTGTTTCGTTCAGTATAATGTTATCCTTCTTCTGTTTCGTTCAGTGTAATGTTATCCTTATTCTGTTTCGTTCAGTGTAATGTTATCCTTATTCTGTTTCCTTCAGTGTAATGTTATCTTTATTCTGTTGAGTTCAGTGTAATGTTATTCTTATTCCCTTTCGTTTAGTGTAATGTTATCCTTCTTCTGTTTCGTTCAGTGTAATGGTATCCTTATTCTGTTTCGTTCAGTATAATGTTATCCTTCTTCTGTTTCGTTCAGTGTAATGTTATCCTTATTCTGTTTTGTTCAGTATAATGTTATCCTTATTCTGTTTCGTTCAGTGTAATGTTATCCTTATTCTGTTTCGTTCAGTGTAATGTTATCCTTATTCTGTTTTGTTCAGTATAATGTTATCCTTATTCTGTTTCGTTCAGTATAATGCTATCCTTATTCTGTTTCCTTCAGTGTAATGTTATCCTTATTCTGTTTCCTTCAGTGTAATGTTATCTTTATTCTGTTGAGTTCAGTGTAATGTTATTCTTATTCTCTTTCGTTCAGTGTAATGCTGTCCTTATTCTGTTGAGTTCAGTGTAATGTTATCCTTATTCTGTTTCGTTCAGTGTAATGTTATCCTTATTCTGTTGAGTTCAGTGTAATGTTATTCTTATTCCCTTTCGTTTAGTGTAATGTTATCCTTCTTCTGTTTCGTTCAGTGTAATGTTATCCTTATTCTGTTTCGTTCAGTATAATGTTATCCTTCTTCTGTTTCGTTCAGTGTAATGTTATCCTTATTCTGTTTTGTTCAGTATAATGTTATCCTTATTCTGTTTCGTTCAGTGTAATGTTATCCTTATTCTGTTTCGTTCAGTATAATGCTATCCTTATTCTGTTGAGTTCAGTGTAATGTTATCCTTCTTCTGTTTCGTTCAGTGTAATGTTATCCTTATTCTGTTTCGTTCAGTATAATGTTATCCTTCTTCTGTTTCGTTCAGTGTAATGTTATCCTTATTCTGTTTTGTTCAGTATAATGTTATCCTTATTCTGTTTCGTTCAGTGTAATGTTATCCTTATTCTGTTTCGTTCAGTATAATGCTATCCTTATTCTGTTTCGTTCAGTGTAATGTTATCCTTATTCTGTTTTGTTCAGTATAATGTTATCCTTATTCTGTTTCGTTCAGTGTAATGTTATCCTTATTCTGTTTCGTTCAGTGTAATGTTATCCTTATTCTGTTTTGTTCAGTATAATGTTATCCTTATTCTGTTTCGTTCAGTATAATGCTATCCTTATTCTGTTTCCTTCAGTGTAATGTTATCCTTATTCTGTTTCCTTCAGTGTAATGTTATCCTTCTTCTGTTGAGTTCAGTGTAATGTTATTCTTATTCTCTTTCGTTCAGTGTAATGCTGTCCTTATTCTGTTGAGTTCAGTGTAATGTTATCCTTATTCTGTTTCGTTCAGTGTAATGTTATCCTTATTCTGTTTCGTTCAGTATAATGCTATCCTTATTCTGTTTCGTTCAGTGTAATGTTATCCTTATTCTGTTGAGTTCAGTGTAATGTTATCTTTATTCTGTTGAGTTCAGTGTTATGTTATTCTTATTCTCTTTCGTTCAGTGTAATGCTGTCCTTATTCTGTTGAGTTCAGTGTAATGTTATCCTTATTCTGTTTCGTTCAGTGTAATGTTATCCTTATTCTGTTTCGTTCAGTGTAATGTTATCCTTATTCTGTTTTGTTCAGTATAATGTTATCCTTATTCTGTTTCGTTCAGTATAATGTTATCCTTCTTCTGTTTCGTTCAGTATAATGTTATCCTTCTTCTGTTTCGTTCAGTGTAATGTTATCCTTATTCTGTTTTGTTCAGTATAATGTTATCCTTATTCTGTTTCGTTCAGTGTAATGTTATCCTTATTCTGTTTCGTTCAGTATAATGCTATCCTTATTCTGTTGAGTTCAGTGTAATGTTATTCTTATTCTCTTTCGTTCAGTGTAATGCTGTCCTTATTCTGTTGAGTTCAGTGTAATGTTATCCTTATTCTGTTTCGTTCAGTGTAATGTTATCTTTATTCTGTTGAGTTCAGTGTAATGTTATTCTTATTCTCTTTCGTTCAGTGTAATGCTGTCCTTATTCTCTTTCGTTCAGTGTAATGCTGTCCTTATTCTGTTGAGTTCAGTGTAATGTTATCCTTATTCTGTTTCGTTCAGTGTAATGTTATCCTTATTCTGTTGAGTTCAGTGTAATGTTATCCTTATTCTGTTGAGTTCAGTGTAATGTTATCCTTATTCTGTTGGGTTCAGTGTAATGTTATCCTTATTCTGTTTCGTTCAGTGTAATGTTATCCTTATTCTGTTTTGTTCAGTATAATGTTATCCTTATTCTGTTTTGTTCAGTATAATGTTATCCTTATTCTGTTTCGTTCAGTGTAATGTTATCCTTATTCTGTTTCGTTCAGTATAATGCTATCCTTATTCTGTTGAGTTCAGTGTAATGTTATTCTTATTCTCTTTCGTTCAGTGTAATGCTGTCCTTATTCTGTTGAGTTCAGTGTAATGTTATCCTTATTCTGTTTCGTTCAGTGTAATGTTATCTTTATTCTGTTGAGTTCAGTGTAATGTTATCCTTATTCTGTTGAGTTCAGTGTAATGTTATCCTTATTCTGTGGGGTTCAGTGTAATGTTATCCTTATTCTGTTTCGTTCAGTGTAATGTTATCCTTATTCTGTGTGGTTCAGTGTAATGTTATCCTTATTCTGTTTCGTTCAGTGTAATGTTATCCTTATTCTGTTTCGTTCAGTGTAATGTTATCCTTATTCTGTTTCGTTCAGTGTAATGTTATCCTTATTCTGTTTCGTTCAGTGTAATGTTATCCTTATTCTGTTGAGTTCAGTGTAATGTTATCCTTATTCTGTTGGGTTCAGTGTAATGTTATCCTTATTCTGTTTCGTTCAGTGTAATGTTATCCTTATTCTGTTTCGTTCAGTGTAATGTTATCCTTATTCTGTTGGGTTCAGTGTAATGTTATCCTTATTCTGTTTCGTTCAGTGTAATGTTATCCTTATTCTGTTTCGCTCAATATAATGTTATCCTTATGTTTTTAAGGCAGTCCTTCCTGTTGACATTCATTTTTGTTTGACTGTTTAAATATTAATTATCGATACATACATATATACTTGGGTCTGTTGCTCTAGTGAGATATGCGGCTTTGAAATAGTATTTTCTACGAGGTCTTTTCAACCTTTGTTCTACCAATCAAATAGAGGTAGATAACAGAGGGAAGGTTTAGCTGTTTGAAAGTGGTATAACAGAGGGAAGGTTTAGCTGTTTCTGAGTTGAAAGTGGTATAACAGAGGGAAGGTTTAGCTGTCTCTGAGTTGAAAGTGGTATAACAGAAGGAAGGTTTAGCTGTCTCTGAGTTGAAAGTGGTATAACAGAGGGAAGGTTTAGCTGTCTCTGAGTTGAAAGTGGTATAACAGAGGGAAGGTTTAGCTGTCTCTGAGTTGAAAGTGGTATAACAGAGGGAAGGTTTAGCTGTCTCTGAGTTCAAAGTGGTATAACAGAAGGAAGGTTTAGCTGTCTCTGAGTTGAAAGTGGTATAACAGAGGGAAGGTTTAGCTGTCTCTGAGTTGAAAGTGGTATAACAGAGGGAAGGTTTAGCTGTTTCTGGGTTGAAAGTGGTATAACAGAGGGAAGGTTTAGCTGTCTCCAAGTTGAAAGTGGTATAACAGAAGGAAGGTTTAGCTGTCTCCAAGTTGAAAGTGGTATAACAGAGGGAAGGTTTAGCTGTCTCCAAGTTAAAAGTGGTATAACAGAGGGAAGGTTTAGCTGTTTCTGAGTTGAAAGTGGTATAACAGAGGGAAGGTTTAGCTGTTTTTGAGTTGAAAGTAGTATAACAGAGGGAAGGTTTAGCTGTCTCTGAGTTGAAAGTGGTATAACAGAAGGAAGGTTTAGCTGTTTCTGAGTTGAAAGTGGTATAACAGAGGGAAGGTTTAGCTGTTTCTGAGTTGAAAGTGGTATAACAGAGGGAAGGTTTAGCTGTTTCTGAGTTGAAAGTGGTATAACAGAGGGAAGGTTTAGCTGTTTCTGAGTTGAAAGTGGTATAACAGAGGGAAGGTTTAGCCGTCTCCGAGTTAAAAGTAGTATAACAGAGGGAAGGTTTAGCCGTCTCCGAGTTAAAAGTGGTATAACAGAAGGAAGAGAGCTAGTGAATATCCCCTACTACCAAATCTTAAGCTATCCTTTTTCCAACGACAGGTAGGATTGATCATCACATGATAGAGACCACATGGATGAAATGATATGTTTGGTGACAGGATGTGAACGCGCAACCTGCAGATTGCGAGTCGAACGCTCTAATCGTCGGACCAACTGGTACCATACCACACCAACAATTAGGGTGAGGTCTTCTGGTAAATGGCACCATATCACACCAACAATTAGGGTGAGGTCTTCTGGTAAATGGCACCACATCACACCAACAATTAGAGTGAGTTCTTATGATATCTAATACCACACCACAACAACAATGAGGGTGAGTTCTGATTGTTACCACATCACACCAACAATTAGGGTGAGTTCTTCAGGTGATTGTTACCACATCACACCAACAATTAGGGTGAGTTCTTCAGGTGATTGTTACCACATCACACCAACATTTAAAGTGAGTTCTTCAGGTGATTGTTACCACATCACACCAACAATTACAGTGAGTTCTTCAGGTGATTGTTACCACATCACACCAACAATTAGGGTGAGTTCTTCAGGTGATTGTCACCACATCACACCAACAATTAGGGTGAGGTCTTTTGGTAAATGGAACCACACTACACCAACAATTAGTGTGAGTTCTTACGATATGTAATACCACACGACAACAACAATTAGGGTGAGTTCTTCTATAACTGATACCACACGACGACAACAACAACTAAGGTGAGTTCGTCTGTAGTTGATACCACCCCACAACAACGACAGTTAGAGTGAGCTTTTCTATAACTGATACCATAGCACAACAACAGCAGTTAGGACGAGTTATTCTGGTAACTGATGTGACATGTTTCACACGCAAGTGGACAAACGGCCAGATCCGAAAACCCCTATATAGTTAAGGTGTGACTGTTTCTAACCTTGATAAGGTGTGACTGTTTCTAACCTTGTACTACCCACCAGAGGGAGAACAGCTAGCAAACATAATCCATCATATGAGGGCGTTGTCTTGCTCTTTAAATCAAATAACAACACTAGCTGTTACTTTTCCAAGATTATTCTACAGTTAAAACTATAGAAGCTCTTCTGAGCTCTGACCACTTGATCTGTGAGCTAGTAGGTGTTATCTACTCGTCTGTATTTGTTATATTACAACTACATAAAAGACAATAGAATTATCTTTAAGTAATAAGAAGACTGAATTCTTATGGAAGAGATGATTGAATTCCAAATACCGTCAGAAAAGATTTACAATTAATTAATTAATTCTGTATATAAATAATTTAAAACAAATACTTTTTGTTCTCAAAGATCGAATATTGCGAGGACTGCACTTCGGGTGCTCAGAGATTGGACGCCTAATTATTCTGAAGAATTTTCTTTTGTTAGTTTTTTATTAAATCAGCAAAGGATTCAGGAAGGTGTCAGCACTGTCTATGGAAAGGTTGCTCTGATTGTTCATCGAAATGATATTTTAAATATCTTATCAATAGAGTCATCAGAACCTTCCTTATTCTGTTTCGAACTTGGTTATCAACACAACCTACCTATGTCTATTGAAATACTGTGGGGCCTGGCATGGCCTAGCGCGTAATCTGAGGGTCGCGGGTTCGCGCCTGAGTCGCGTCAAACATGCTCGCCCTCCCAGCCGTGGGGGCGTTATAATGTGACGGTCAATCCCACTATTCGTTGGTAAAAGAGTACCCCAAGAGTTGGCGGTGGGTGGTGATGACTAGCTGCCTTCCCTCTAGTCTTACACTGCTAAATTAGGGACGGTTAGCACAGATAGCCCTCGAGTAGCTTTGTGCGAAATTCCGAAAAACAAACAAAGAAACAAAGAAACACTGTGTTAAAAACAGTAATGTCTATTTCGAACTTGGTTATCAACACAACCTACCTGTGTTTATTGAAACATTGTGTTAAAAACAGTAATGTGTATTTCGAACTTGGTTATCAACACAACCTACCTGTGTCTATTGAAACAATGTATTAAAAACAGTAATGTGTATTTCGAACTTGGTTATCAACACAACCTACCTGTGTTTATTGAAACATTGTGTTAAAAACAGTAATGTCTATTTCGAACTTGGTTATCAACACAACCTACCTGTGTTTATTGAAACACTGTGTTAAAAACAGTAATGTCTATTTCGAACTTGGTTATCAACACAACCTACCTGTGTTTATTGAAACACTGTGTTAAAAACAGTAATGAAAGTTGTTTTTTTTAATGAAGTAAAAGCAGAGATAGCCAATAATATCAACCGTTCAAAAACCATACAAACAAGATAGTAGGGATGTCATTTGTACCATCTTTAATATATAGAGCAGGCAATATTTAACATACGGCACCATATATAACTATCCAATCACAGTTTAGTTTAATGTATCCTGATTTTGTTTGTTATCATTCTACTACGTTCTCTTCCTGGTCTCTTATGTAGAGATGAAGCAAATGCCATCCCTGGTCTCTTATGTAGAGATGATGCAAATGCCATCCCTGGTCTCTTAGGTAGAGATGATGCAAAAGCCATCCCTGGTCTCTTATGTAGAGATTATGCAAATACCATCCCTGGTCTCTTATGTAGAGATGATGCAAATGTCATCCCTGGTCTCTTTATAGAGATGATGCAAATGCCATCCCTGAACTCTTAGGTAGAGATGATGCAAATGCCATCCCTGGTCTCTTATGTAGAGATGATGCAAATGCCATCCCTGGTCTCTTTATAGAGATGATGGAAATGCCATCCATGGTCTCTTTATAGAGATGATGCAAATGCCATCCCTGAACTCTTAGGTAGAGATGATGCAAATGCCATCCCTGGTCTCTTATGTAGAGATGATGCAAATGCCATCCCTGGTCTCTTAGGTAGAGATGATGCAAATGCCATCCCTGGTCTCTTATGTAGAGATGATGCAAATGCCATCCCTGGTCTCTTTATAGAGATGATGGAAATGCCATCCCTGAACTCTTAGGTAGAGATGATGCAAATGCCATCCCTGGTCTCTTATGTAGAGATGATGCAAATGCCATCCCTGGTCTCTCATGTAGAGATGATGCAAATGCCATTCTCTTGTTGCTAGTCTCTTGTTTCCATTGTTTTTAAATGACTTTTATTATTGGCCGTCCTTACATTTTCTTCTTCTTATAAAATTTCCTATTTACTTTTACTGAAGTCATGGCAAAATATTTCCTGTTTGGGTTGTGATTGTAAATCTATAAGAAAGTTTAAAGTGTAAAGGTTATAAAGGAACAGCGTTTAAATTTCGAACTAACTTCTTGGGTTCACTTCCTCCGAGACAGAGAGAAGGTAGATATCCCATTGTGTAGCTTCGCGCTAAAAAAACCGTAAACAACCAGTCTATTATAGGCCAAGGTTGGGTCCTGTAGTAAAAAATCTGATTCCACGCCAGGCGAACAACGTCCAAATTCGTGCAGTATCGAAAAATATTCTTCACAGTTTAAGTTTTTAGGGCGTTATAGAAATAACAGATGGTGACTCACAGATTTCCTTCTGGACAGTAGTTCAAAATTAAAGACAACGACAGACCAGCATCTGTGTCACGAATACATATGGTTGATATTGAGCCTACAGAACAACTTTATCAATAATAAAATTCGCAATATTGTATTTTCAATGAGTTTAAAATTGCTTTAATAACTTTGCTTACACAAAGAAAATAATGTAAGCAGTAAACTGCTAAAAACAGTCAGTTAAATATGCTTTTTTTGCGTTTATTCTACGCTATACCAGAAAACATTGATTGTAAAGTTTATATAATCAGTTTTAAAGGCTGGTATATGATATACAAATATTCATATATCGTTAAATATGTGTCATACTATAAGCCAAGAGTTTTATTTTCAAGTAATCTTCAACCAGTTAGAACTGTAGCAACATCTGCCGAAAAGCTGAAATCCCAATGAAATCATTCAGTTAATGAGAACTCTACATGTGGATTTCTAAGAACGTCTAAAACGGAAGCCTTTAGTCATATTCTTTTCTTTGGAGAATTTCCAAAATCATATTAAGTGTAGCTTAACGCTCACAACAAGTCAACCTGTTTATACAAAAGGAATTTAATGACAATTTATTTTTACTTCGTGGAATTATTTTTTTTATTAATGTTGGATACTGAAGTTTGTGTTATTTTTATTCTGATGAACTATTCTTTATTAATGTTGGATGCTGAAGTTTGTGTTATTTTTATTCTGATGAACTATTCTTTATTAATGTTGGATACTGAAGTTTGTGTTATTTTTATTCTGATGAACTATTCTTTATTAATGTAGGATGCTGAAGTTTGTGTTATTTTTATTCTGATGAACTATTCTTTATTAATGTTCGATACTGAAGTTTGTGTTATTTTTATTCTGATGAACTATTCTTTATTAATGTTGGATGCTGAAGTTTGTGTTATTTTTATTCTGATGAACTATTCTTTATTAATGTTGGATATTGAAGTTTGTGTTATTTTTATTCTGATGAACTATTCTTTATTAATGTTGGATACTGAAGTTGTGTTATTTTTATTCTAAAAACTAATTTTTATTAATGTTGGATACTGAAGTTGTGTTATTTTTATTCTGATGAACTATTCTTTATTAATGTTGGATACTGAAGTTTGTGTTATTTTTATTCTGATGAACTATTCTTTATTAATGTTGGATACTGAAGTTGTGTTATTTTTATTCTGATGAACTATTCTTTATTAATGTTGGATATTGAAGTTTGTGTTATTTTTATTCTGATGAACTATTCTTTATTAATGTTGGATACTGAAGTTTGTGTTATTTTTATTATGATGAACTATTCTTTATTAATGTTGGATACTGAAGTTTGTGTTATTTTTATTTTGATGAACTATTCTTTATTAATGTTGGATACTGAAGTTTGAGTTATTTTTATTATGATGAACTATTCTTTATTAATGTAGGATGCTGAAGTTTGTGTTATTTTTATTCTGATGAACTATTCTTTATTAATGTTGGATACTGAAGTTTGTGTTATTTTTATTATGATGAACTATTCTTTATTAATGTTGGATACTGAAGTTTGTGTTATTTTTATTCTGATGAACTATTCTTTATTAATGTTGGATACTGAAGTTTGAGTTATTTTTATTCTGATGAACTATTCTTTATTAATGTTGGATACTGAAGTTTGTGCTATTTTTATTCTGATGAACTATTCTTTATTAATGTTGAATACAGAAGTTTGTGTTATTTTTATTTTGATGAACTATTATTTATTAATGTTGGATATTGAAGTTTGTGTTATTTTTATTATGATGAACTATTCTTTATTAATGTTGGATACTGAAGTTTGTGTTATTTTTATTCTGATGAACTATTCTTTATTAATGTTGGATACTGAAGTTTGTGTTATTTTTATTCTGATGAACTATTCTTTATTAATGTCGGATACTGAAGTTTGTGTTATTTTTATTCTGATGAACTATTCTTTATTAATGTTGGATACTGAAGTTTGTGCTGTTTTTATTCTGATGAACTATTCTTTATTAATGTAGGATGCTGAAGTTTGTGTTATTTTTATTTTGATGAACTATTCTTTATTAATGTTGGATACTGAAGTTTGTGTTATTTTTATTCTGATGAACTTTTCTTTATTAATGTTGGATACTGAAGTTTGTGTTATTTTTATTCTGATGAACTATTCTTTATTAATGTTGGATGCTGAAGTTTGTGTTATTTTTATTCTGATGAACTATTCTTTATTAATGTTAGATACTGAAGTTTGTGTTATTTTTATTCTGATGAACTATTCTTTATTAATGTTGGATGCTGAAGTTTGTGTTATTTTTATTCTGATGAACTATTCTTTATTAATGTTGGATATTGAAGTTTGTGTTATTTTTATTCTGATGAACTATTCTTTATTAATGTTGGATACTGAAGTTGTGTTATTTTTATTCTGATGAACTATTTTTTATTAATGTTGGATACTGAAGTTGTGTTATTTTTATTCTGATGAACTATTCTTTATTAATGTTGGATACTGAAGTTTGTGTTATTTTTATTCTGATGAACTATTCTTTATTAATGTTGGATACTGAAGTTGTGTTATTTTTATTCTGATGAACTATTCTTTATTAATGTTGGATATTGAAGTTTGTGTTATTTTTATTCTGATGAACTATTCTTTATTAATGTTGGATACTGAAGTTTGTGTTATTTTTATTATGATGAACTATTCTTTATTAATGTTGGATACTGAAGTTTGTGTTATTTTTATTTTGATGAACTATTCTTTATTAATGTTGGATACTGAAGTTTGAGTTATTTTTATTATGATGAACTATTCTTTATTAATGTAGGATGCTGAAGTTTGTGTTATTTTTATTCTGATGAACTATTCTTTATTAATGTTGGATACTGAAGTTTGTGTTATTTTTATTATGATGAACTATTCTTTATTAATGTTGGATACTGAAGTTTGTGTTATTTTTATTCTGATGAACTATTCTTTATTAATGTTGAATACAGAAGTTTGTGTTATTTTTATTCTGATGAACTATTCTTTATTAATGTTGGATACTGAAGTTTGTGCTGTTTTTATTCTGATGAACTATTCTTTATTAATGTTGGATATTGAAGTTTGTGTTATTTTTATTCTGATGAACTATTCTTTATTAATGTTGGATACTGAAGTTTGTGTTATTTTTATTCTGATGAACTATTCTTTATTAATGTTGGATACTGAAGTTTGTGTTATTTTTATTCTGATGAACTATTCTTTATTAATGTCGGATACTGAAGTTTGTGTTATTTTTATTCTGATGAACTATTCTTTATTAATGTTGGATGCTGAAGTTTGTGTTATTTTTATTCTGATGAACTATTCTTTATTAATGTTGGATGCTGAAGCTTGTGTTATTTTTATTTTGATGAACTATTCTTTATTAATGTTGGATACTGAAGTTTGTGTTATTTCTATTCAGATGAACTATTCTTTATTAATGTTGGATACTGAAGTTTGTGTTATTTCTATTCAGATGAACTATTCTTTATTAATGTTGGATGCTGAAGTTTCTGTTATTTTTATTTTGATAAACTATATATTTAGTTGGTATTATTTTTATTCTATTGAACAAATAGCCCAACAAATAGCTCAAGAACAATTGTTGTTCCTCACTTTCTGAATCCTCAAATAGAATTAATTTGAAGGATATTTATACGTTGAAACACATAGAAACAAAGTTTATCCTCTGAGATGGAACTTCAAAGAAACCAGCATGCTGAGGCAGACGTGATCAGATAACGAAGAACAGTTCAAAGTAACTATATTTCCTCATTATTGCTGGAATGATATTCAACTTCTTGGAATGTTCAATAGATGGCAATAGTGGTAGTTTTCACATTTTCATTAAAGATTAGACTAAAATGTATTTCAGCAGGCTCACTGAGAGTGTTGTCTTTAAAGAGTAAATAAAACTAAAATTGAGTTTTGCTTATTATGAATTTCGCGCAAAACTACATGAGAACTAGCTGCTCTAACTGTCACTATTTTAGTAGTGAAAGAAAGACAGATAGTTATCACCACTCACTGTCAACTCTTAGGATATTCTTTCACGAACGAATAGTGGGATTGATGGTCACTTTAAATCGACGAGCGGCAGACTGTGAGTGGTGTGCCGTAATCACCTATCTATGCCAGGTACCAAAGTTAAGAGAAACATTCTTTTTATATTTTGCTTTTGATGTTCATATGTCATGCTGTGTTGTAGCCTACAGAGTATACAATTTTTCTCGTGATTCACTGCATACGCACGTTTTACCGACGTCACGACAGTAAAGATTTCAACATTAAATATCGTTTAGGAGCGTTATTTTAGTACCTATTGCGTGACTGACAGACAATACACTATTATATTATGTTGTGAGTGATTAATGCAAGTGACTCCTCCAGGCGGTCTTCGGCACTCTTTAAGGTAAGTAAAGCAAATCACATGTAGGACTCTCCTGAAATAATTAATTTCTGTTAAGAGAACAAAAGAAAATTACCTGTATATTTGAACAAAGAATAACAAACGATATTGTGGTAAACGACCGTTTCTAGAGATTCTGGAATTAGCTTCTGTTAACAGTCAGTCCCTGCGGCGAACTGATATTTCATGATTACGTCATTTGAATTGTTGAGAGTTTCGTTAAGCCTTATTACCAGTATCATAATTGAAACTCGCTGTTTGAAGAATAAGAGAAAAACAGAATGGTTTAAGCAGTTTCTAGAAGCTAAGAGAACGAACTACGTGAACATATATTTACACATTCGAATATAGAAAAGTTTTATTTGAATTGTTGAGAGTTTCGTTAAGCCTAATTACCAGTATCATAATTAAAACTCGCTGTTTGAAGAATAAGAGAAAAACAGAATGGTTTATGCAGTTTCTAGAAGCTAAGAGAACGAACTATGTGAACATATATTTACACATTCGAATATAGAAAAGTTTCTATTCTCGTTCATGAAAACATTAGATTTTCTGAAACTTGTTTTAAAACAAGTTTTGTACAATATAAATCTCTCAACTTATTCGGATTTCTGTGTACTTTGTATGTGAAGATGTAGTTCATTGGCCTTAAACTCACTTCCTGAACCGTATTCCTAATTCCCCCTAAAGGGTTCCGAAGGCCGCTTGAAGAAGTTAACGACTCGCACCACTATATAGTAATATGTTGTCTGTCAGTCAGTAAGTCGATGCCAAAATGTCGTTGAGATTCAGAATGATCATATTAGGCCACTCACAGCCTTGAATTAAAAATTAAAGTAAACTTAGAAGGAAAGAACTACTTGACGTTTAAATAAGGCTCTGCCCACAGCGAACATTTTTGTTTGTTTTTGAATTTCGCGCAAAGCTACTCAAGGGCTATCTGCGCTAGGCATCCCTAATTTAGCAGTGTAAGACTAGAGGGAAGGCAGCTAGTAATCACCACCCACCGCCAACTCTTGGACTACTCTTTTCAAACGAATATTGAGATTAACCGTCACATTACAACGGACCCACGGCTGAAAGGGGGAGCATGTTTGGTATGACGGGGATTGGAACTCGCGATCCTGAGATTACGAGTCGAACGCCTTAACTCTACTGGCCATGGCGGGCCCAGCGAACATTCATTGACATTTTAACCTAGACAGAATAACTCTCCAATTTTACTGTTATTTCTGTTGTCTGGAGCAGTTCTTCTCAACTGGGTGAATGGTTCATTCAGGGGTTAATGTCGTAAAAACCATGGTGACTGAGTATTTACAATAACTAACCGATTAAACGTGCGCCAGTGCATTAAATCTATGTGTGACGTACACATGACGTCATGCCTGTACCCTGAAAATAGAGGAAAATAAAGTTCTCCGTGACGGGAAATGGGAAAATTATGACCCCATTGCAAATCTTCAGGACAAACATTTCTCAGTGACAGTGATCCGAGCCCGCGACTCTCGTATTTCGAGTTCAGCACCCCCTAACCACCTGGTCATGTTAGCCAAGGAAAAATGCATAGTAATATTTTAACTACACTTTGTTGTCGCTTAATAAGTTTTACTTTTACTTTCAAAAAGTTCAATCATCAAATCAAACTGGCTGGAATTTTAAACACAGAAATTCAGTGAAAACGTTGTTTATATGAATTGTTTATAAAACAGTAAGTCTTAAAGTGTTTGACGCCTATGTTGACGATGCAATGATACTAACTGGTACTTATTATGATATAACGTTATGAAAGTAATACTAATGGTACTCACATTTTTATTTATCATCAGTGATACTAACTAGTACTTATTATGATATAACGTTATGAAAGTAATACTAATGGTACTCACATTTTTTATTTATAATCAGTGATACTAACTGGTACTTATTATGATATAACGTTATGAAAGTAATACTAATGGTACTCACATTTTTTATTTATAATCAGTGATACTAACTGGTACTTATTATGATATAACGTTATAAAAGTAATACTAATGGTACTCACATTTTTATTTATCATCAGTGATACTAACTGGTACTTATTATGATATAACGTTATAAAAGTAATACTAATGGTACTCACATTTTTATTTATCATCAGTGATACTAACTGGTACTTATTATGATATAACGTTATGAAAGTAATACTAATGGTACTCACATTTTTATTGATCATCAGTGATACTAACTGGTACTTATTATGATATAACGTTATGAAAGTAATACTAATGGTACTCACATTTTTATTGATCATCAGTGATACTGACTGGTATTTATTATGATATAACATTATAAAAGTAATACTAATGGTACTCACATTTTTATTTATCATCAGTGATACTGACTGGTACTTATTATGATATAACGTTATAAAAGTAATACTAATGGTACTCACATTTTTATTTATCATCAGTGATACTGACTGGTACTTATTATGATATAACGTTATAAAAGTAATACTAATGGTACTCACATTTTTATTTATTATCTCGGCACTCATTTCTGAAGAAAAAATCTTTTGAGGTCGTATCGAACACCAATTATTCGATGAATCTTTCTAAGTTTAAAGATTAGTTAAATAAAACATACATTCTGACCCGGCATGGCCATATATTTAGGGAGTGATCGAATCGTAACCTGAGGGTCGTAGGTTCGAATTCCCGTAACACCAAACATGCTCACTCTTTTATTCATGAGGGCGTTATAAAGTTATTGCCAGTCCCACTGTTCGTTGTTAAAAGAATAGTCCAAGAGTTGACTCGTTGCCTTCCCTCTAGTCTTACACTGCTAAATTAGGGACGACTAGCGCAAATAGCCCTCGTGTGGCTTTGCGCGAAATTAAAAACAAACAAAGAAACATATGTAGTTTTTAGTAATCATTTAAGAAAAATACAGGGGAATCCTGGTGTTTAATTAAGGAATTAAAGTGTTATTTTTTTATCATACAGTACAGCTGTTTTAATCATTTTCGACGGGCTCGCAACCATTAATGTTTGGTGCTATTTAAACTATCTTGTTAAGTTTTTCTATTTTCGAAAAGTATATTTTTCTCTATTTCTCCTTATTAATGGTGCCTACAGATGTGTTATACGTTTCAGTAGTCTTGTGTTATTGTTTATCATATATTTCGGCAGTTTCGTGTTAGTACATACTACAACGAGTGATAAGTAAAGCTAATATCTTTTCCAGGTAACAAGTGGTGTTTCCTCGGCTATGTGTGGAAGTCTGTATTTTCCTGATAGTGTACGTGTCATCGGATTCCAGGTCACTTCTTCACTTTGACGTGACATTAGACACGTGGATGTAGAGGAATGCTAGGCCTGAAAGCCTGGACCGAAAGAGATCAAACCCTCTTCTGAACAACAACAAAAACTGACAAAAACAAACACAGTTCTTTAGTGTTTTAGGAGCTGGAAATAGTAAAATACGGTTTCGAAAATTAGGTATTAAGTTTGATTTTCGTGTAACTTAAGAAATATTTGAACTTAATGTTTCCATTCGAGCCCCAACTACAAGACAAGGCTGGAGATGCAGCGCCCTGGATCGTGATATACATTTCTGATGTCAGATTTTCCACATTCCCCCTAGGCTTCTAAATCATCAGTTTTTAACCTAGTGACCTTACACTATTAAACCACCAATAGAATTATTCAGGAATATTCGTGAAAATATCAATGTATAAGTTGTAACTGTCAAACCCTTTCTGTCGATGTATGTTCTCTCTTCAACAAAGATAAAAATTTAAAATACTTTTCAGTTCTGTTTAGAAACACAAATAGTGGCATTCCAAACAGTTATAACAGCTGTAGAAACACCCCAGACTTGGCCCGTTGTATATAAAGTCAAGGCAATGTTCTGACTGAAACTACTGCAGCGATTTTAAGTAAAATATTATTAGAGCAATGTTTGAGAGTTTTATGTTGAGGAAACGACAGTTTCGTCTAACCTCGGGTACTTACAGTATCAATATACCTTCTTTATCACAGCTGTTTTTGATACTTCAATATTATTATATCATATATGCGTCATAGCAAAGACATTACCCATGGTAAAAACTTAACGTTTCAGCCTTGTCGATCTAATTCGAACTTTTCAACTTTATTAGAAAGGTGAAAAATACGAGTACTGTAACGTGTAATGAATTGGCTGATGCTACGTGTCTATGTAACCATTAGATATAAAACATATACATTTATCAGTAACTATGTTGTAGTTGCATAGTCGCTCAGTGTCACTGCTCGCCAACTCAGATCACGAAAGGTTTGTGGTGGTAACACGTGTATTCTGTTCACAAGTACGACTTTATTACATTTAATTAACTTCCTAAAAGAGTCCGATAACTCAACTTTATAATTGGATGTTAAGTCTCTGTATAAGTGAATGATTTCCTGGCAGGGCTAACTGAATGTGTATAAGGTATACGATCCAGATGACATCAACAATAGCAGGCCTAGCTGAATGTGTATAAGGTATACGATCCAGATGACATCAACAATAGCAGGCCTAGCTGAATGTGTATAAGGTATACGATCCAGGTGACATCAACAATAGCAGGCCTAGCTGAATGTGTATAAGGTATACGATCCAGGTGACACCAACAATAGCAGGCCTAGCTGAATGTGTATAAGGTATACGATCCAGGTGACATTAACAATAGCAGGTCTAGCTGAATGTGTATAATGTATACCGTCCAGATGACATCAACAATAGCAGGCCTAGCTGAATGTGTATAAGGTATACGATCCAGGTGACATCAACAATAGCAGGCCTAGCTGAATGTGTATAAGGTATACGATCCAGGTGGCATCAACAATAGCAGGCCTAGCTGAATGTGTATAAGGTATACGATCCAGGTGACATTAACAATAGCAAGCCTAGCTGAATGTGTATAAGGTATACGATCCAGGTGACATCAACAATTGCAGGCCTAGCTGAATGTGTATAAGGTATACGATCCAGATGACATCAACAATAGCAGGCCTAGCTGAATGTGTATAAGGTATACGATCCAGATGACATCAACAATAGTAGGCCTAGCTGAATGTGTATAAGGTATAGGATCCAGATGACATCAACAATAGCAGGCCTAGCTGAATGTGTATAAGGTATACGATCCAGGTGACATCAACAATAGCAGGCCTAGCTGAATGTGTATAAGGTATACGATCCAGGTGACATCAACAATAGCAGGCCTAGCTGAATGTGTATAAGGTATACGATCCAGGTGACATTAACAATAGCAGGCCTAGCTGAATGTGTATAAAGTATACGATCCAGGTGACATTAACAATAGCAGGCCTAGCTGAATGTGTATAAGGTATACGATCCAGGTGACATCAACAATAGTAGGCCTAGCTGAATGTGTATAAGGTATACAATCCAGATGACATCAACAATAGCAGGCCTAGCTGAATGTGTATAAGGTATACGATCCAGGTGACATCAACAATAGCAGGCCTAGCTGAATGTGTATAAGGTATACGATCCAGATGACATCAACAATAGCAGGCCTAGCTGAATGTGTTTTAGGTATACGATCCAGGTGACATCAACAATAGCAGGCCTAGCTGAATGTGTATAAGGTATACGATCCAGGTGACATTAACAATAGTAAGCCTAGCTGAATGTGTATAAGGTATACGATCCAGGTGACATCAACAATAGCAGGCCTAGCTGAATGTGTATAAGGTATACGATCCAGATGACATCAACAATAGCAGGCCTAGCTGAATGTGTATAAGGTATACGATCCAGATGACATCAACAATAGTAGGCCTAGCTGAATGTGTATAAGGTATAGGATCCAGATGACATCAACAATAGCAGGCCTAGCTGAATGTGTATAAGGTATACGATCCAGGTGACATCAACAATAGCAGGCCTAGCTGAATGTGTATAAGGTATACGATCCAGGTGACATCAACAATAGCAGGCCTAGCTGAATGTGTATAAGGTATACGATCCAGGTGACATTAACAATAGCAGGCCTAGCTGAATGTGTATAAGGTATACGATCCAGGTGACATCAACAATAGTAGGCCTAGCTGAATGTGTATAAGGTATACAATCCAGATGACATCAACAATAGCAGGCCTAGCTGAATGTGTATAAGGTATACGATCCAGGTGACATCAACAATAGCAGGCCTAGCTGAATGTGTATAAGGTATACGATCCAGATGACATCAACAATAGCAGGCCTAGCTGAATGTGTTTTAGGTATACGATCCAGGTGACATCAACAATAGCAGGCCTAGCTGAATGTGTATAAGGTATACGATCCAGGTGACATCAACAATAGCAGGCCTAGCTGAATGTGTATAAGGTATACAATCCAGGTGACATCAACAATAGCAGGCCTAGCTGAATGTGTATAAGGTATACGATCCAGGTGACATTAACAATAGCAGGCCTAGCTGAATGTGTATAAGGTATACGATCCAGGTGACATCAACAATAGTAGGCCTAGCTGAATGTGTATAAGGTATACGATCCAGATGACATCAACAATAGCAGGCCTAGCTGAATGTGTATAAGGTATACGATCCAGATGACATCAACAATAGTAGGCCTAGCTGAATGTGTATAAGGTATACGATCCAGGTGACATCAACAATAGTAGGCCTAGCTGAATGTGGATAAGGTATACGATCCAGATGACATCAACAATAGTAGGCCTAGCTGAATGTGTATAAGGTATACGATCCACAGGACATCAAGAATAGCAGGCCTAGCTGAATGTGTATAAGATATACGATCCAGATGACATCAACAATAGTAGGCGTAGCTGAATGTGTATTAGGTATATGATCCAGGTGACATCAACAATAGTAGGCCTAGCTGAATGTGGATAAGGTATACGATCCAGATGACATCCACAATAGTAGGCCTAGCTGAATGTGTATAAGGTATACGATCCAGAGGACATCAACAATAGCAGGCCTAGCTGAATGTGTATAAGGTATACGATCCAGAGGACATCAACAATAGTAGGCCTAGCTGAATGCGTATAAGGTATACGATCCAGATGACATTAACAATAGTAGGCCTAGCTGAATGTGGATAAGGTATACGATCCAGATGACATCAACAATAGTAGGCCTAGCTGAATGTGTATAAGGTATACGATCCAGAGGACATCAACAATAGCAGGCCTAGCTGAATGTGTATAAGGTATACGATTCAGGTGACATCAACAATAGCAGGCCTAGCTGAATGTGTATAAGGTATACGATCCAGAGGACATCAACAATAGCAGGCCTAGCTGAATGTGTATAAGGTATACGATCCAGAGGATATCGATATTACTGGGTTTTAAAACTTTCACTTTTGTTAAACATGGGTCTGAGATTTGCAACCCAATAATCAAAATATGAGAAAGTGATGTCTTAAGTACAACAAATTATTTGAAACATAATAAAGGCTTGTATTTGAAAGCTAACGGGCCAGGACTTTACAGATGATGGATCTTTTCTTTGACGTAACGTAATGTAAAGACAGTAAACTTCTTCCGTGGCTTTCTTCGAAGGCCTCTGTCGTCACAATCTGTCAAACTGTCAATGGATGGAGCATGTATTCATCACGAGGAGATATGTCTCCAACTACAACACCGAGACAAAAGACGAACAGGCTCGTTAATAACAGTCAGTCGTGTATCGATTGATCGACTGTTTGAATAATGAACAGAATTCGGCTATTTGTAACCTTACGCTGTAAAGGACGTTACAAAAAAGAAGTTTTTGTTTGTTTTGAATTTTGGGCAAAGAGGGCTACCTGCGGTCCATCCCTAATTTAGCAGTATAACACAAGAGGGAAGTCATCACCACTCACTGACAACGCTTGGACTGTTCTTTTACCAACCAATAGTGAAACTGACCGTGGCATTATAACGCTCTCACGGCTGAAAGGGTAAGCATTTTGGTGTGACGACCCTCAGATTACGAGTCTAGCCCCATAATCGCCTGGCTATGCCGGGCCCCAAACAAAGTGTTCATGAGTAGCTAGGCCTGGTTATTGTAGCACTCTGTGAGCCATCAAACATGTTCACCCTACAACGTTAAAATGTGACGGTCAGCTCCACTATTTGTTGGTAAAGACTAGCCCACGAGTTACCAGCGGATGGTGATGACTTGCTGTTTTTCCTTTTAGTCTATCACTTCCAAGTTATGGACGATAAGCGAAAATAGTCCTCGAGTAGCTTTGCGTAAAATTCAACAAATAAAACAACCAATCAGAAAAGTCCTATCTCACAAGCGAAGATAAAAGACAAGACTGTGACAAAAATTGGGTCAACGCATGTGATATCGTCTCATTAGTAGTGTCTTATTGTTTACATAATGACGTCAGATAACCAATATCGACAGATTTTAGGGTTACTATCTTTTTCCAAAAGGTTTTAACTTCTAGGATCCATCTCTCAATACTGTATTACCCAGACGATAATGGAACAAGATTTGGTACTTGTGTGATCCGAAATTATATCAAGGTACCAGCAGAAGCATCGGATCCCAACGATAATGGAACAAGATTTGGTACTTGTGTGATCCGAAATTATATCAAGGTACTAGCAGAAGCATCGGATTCCAACGATAATGGAACAAGATTTGGTACTTGTGTGATCCGAAATTATATCAAGGTACCAGCAGAAGCATCGGATCCCAACGATAATGGAACAAGATTTGGTACTTGTGTGATCCGAAATTATATCAAGGTACCAGCAGAAGCATCGGATCCCAACGATAATGGAACAAGATTTGGTACTTGTGTGATCCGAAATTATATCAAGGTACCAGCAGAAGCATCGGATCCCAACGATAATGGAACAAGATTTGGTACTTGTGTGATTCGAAATTATATCAAGGTACCAGCAGAAGCATCGGATCCCAACGATAATGGAACAAGATTTGGTACTTGTGTGATCCGAAATTATATCAAGGTACCAGCAGAAGCATCGGATCCCAACGATAATGGAACAAGATTTGGTACTTGTGTGATCCGAAATTATATCAAGGTACCAGCAGAAGCATCGGATCCCAGTATAATTACTTATCTTTTGGATTCACACATTCGCCATCTAATGATTTTCCAACATCAGATCACACACTCTCTACCAAATGGACGGTAACTGAACAGAAAATTTTTCAGCATCTTGTGTAGTCCATGTCACACCAAGTCCAGATTTTGTTTCTGTCGCAGCGAAAAATGGAACAACCCTATACTAGGTGGGTGAATGGTGGGGAAGAATAAGGTAACGAATCAGGACATACGTGCATTGTAAAATATTGTTTAATCTCAGAGTTTTAAACAATTTATAAAATATCAAAGTTATATAAAGTTAATTATTCAATAATTACAAATACCGAGATAAACACGCTAAATATTAATTGTTTTGCTCCCCAGGTGTCGAACCGGTAAATCTGGGATTTTATAATGCTGGAAGTCTCTTAGATTTGATATACACGTCGTGGGCGAAGCACAAAAATTCTATCATGCAGCTCTGTACTCATCAGCAAAAAAAAATTGTTTATAAATTTGTCGTTACAAATGTCAATAATATATATACATTAAAAAGCTTTAAAAACATAAAAGTATCTAATTAAAACATTGGGTAGTTTTTAATTGTGTTTTGCTTCCAAAAGTCCTCGTTCTATCTATCTAGCAGGTTGGATGAAGGAAAGGAAGACGTGGTGTTTCCCTGGTGTTGTCTCAGCTAAGTGAATCGCGACACTAGAGACATCTCGTGATCAGACCAGTGGAATCGTGGACATAATCCAAGTAAAGCGTATTTAAATAAATAAAATAATGACTCAACTGAAGTGTCAAGTTTCGGTTATTAGAAATCATCAAACAAACGACAACCAGATATAGATTCCTGGGAACCAAAACGTAGTTAGGCCTAATGTGATAGTGATGTGTTATACAGAGAAGCTGTTTTTAAAGGCGTCAGTCAACAAACGAAGCTTTCTTTTTCGTAGCGCTAACGGGAAACTAAAACAGTTTGTGGTCGGTCAGTTGTAGATTTCATGTCGCACTTCGTATGTCAAGAGTTTTGTTCTGTCTTTTCTTTTTAATATTAAAGTGTCTGTTTCTTCGTGTTAACAATGTATGCCTCTTGAAAATATTCTTCTATTCGGGTGTCAAGCACAAAGTTACATAGGCCTATCTAGACACGTGCTCTACCCGCAGCGGGTATCAAAACTCAATTTTAGCGGTATAAGTCTTCAGACTTAACGCTAAACCACCGAGGAGCCATCATCTAGAATTAATGAGTGTGTGTGTTTTCTTATACCAAAGCCACATCGGGCTATCTTCTGAGCCCACCGAGGGGAATCGAATCCCTGATTTTAGCGTTGTAAATTCGTAGACTTACTGCTGCACTAGCGAGGGACAGAACTAGTGAACTAGCAAACTAGCTTTATTTTGAAAGGAGTTGGTAAAGTAACCATCGCGTCAACGGGCGATTGCATTAATACTTACAAAGAAGTTATCATTGAAAATATGCAAAACAATACGTCAACCATTCTGTATTTGTCTGCATTCTGGTGGTTGACAGGTAAATTTACGGACTTTGAACACTTAAACCCGAGGTTCGATTCCACGTAGTGGACAGTGAAAAGATAATCCGTTACGCAGCTTTGGACTGAAACAAACAAGCTGTATCTACCATATATAAAGCCAATGAGGTCTTCCGTCAAATACCACAGTTCATCAGATCTACTGAGATATGATTATTTGGAGATAGCATTTTCATATATCTATATGACATCTGTTTTGCTTACAAGTAACTTCTGACTTTTATACACAATAACCTGATAATTCAAGACAGGTGGCAATCGTCCATGATATTGTTCAAAGCAATAGTTGTGCGTGGGTATTACTTTCACAATAGAAGTTCGACATTAAGTTGTTATTCGGTGGAAATTCACATTATATAATTATAAAATTATGCTGACGTTTTGCTTGCAGTTTTATGAAACATACATATGTGAATATACTCTCGTTGAACTGAGCGTTTCATATGATTGGCTTGTACTCAAACATAACGTAAAAAATATACCGTTATCTTCTCTTCTCCTGTCATCAAACTAAAAATAAACTTGTCATTTACAGAGACCGTAGGTATTGAAAATAACTGAATTTGTCTAGACTTACCACACTTTCTTCTCGGCGCTCACATTTCAACTGAACTCGATATTTGCCATCTCGTAAACTTACAGCTGCCACGCACGTACTAAGAAACATAGTATTAGCGTGAAAAGGATGAATTGTGTTCTGACAATGATCACAACTCCTCCAGTGGCACAGCGGTAAAGTCTGAAGGCTTATAACCCTATAAACCGGTTTTTCAATACCCGTAGTTGGCACAACACAAACAGCCTATTGTAGTAGCTTTGCAGTGACAGTGATAGAGTGAAACAGGATAAAATAGTTTTGTGTTCATATAACAAAAACTCTCTATCAGGTATCTAGAAAAGATGTGTTGCTGTTATACCCAAGAGTGGATAACATACTTTTATTTTATTAATCAATAATTAATTCATACTTCTATTTAACTGAAGTTTCCAGCAACTGTATTTCGCAAGATATATATTTAAATATTAAATATTCCTCGCTATCAAGAACTTATTTTTTGTTATTTTAATTACAGGAACACAACAGAACAATAAACGTACAATGAAACGTCTCATATAAGTGTCATTCGTTAAGAGATTTAAGTCTTAAATTAATACAGGTAAAATTCAGACTTTAACGGTTCTTTAATTCATGTCGTGGCCCGGCATGACCAAGCGTGTTAAAGCATTCGACTCGTAATCCGAGGGTCGCGGGTTCGAAGCCCAGTCGCACCAAACATGCTCGCCCTTTCAGCCGTGGGGGCGTTATAATGTTACGTTCAATTCCACTATTCGTTGGTAAAAGAGTATCCCAAGAGTTGGCTGTGGGTGGTGATGACTAGCTGCCTTCCCTCTTGTCTTCCACTGCTAAATTAGGGACAGCTAGCGCAGATAGCCCTCGAGTACCTTTGTGCAAAATTCAAAAACAAACAAACTCATGACGTACGTTTGTAGTTCACGTTCTAAGCGGTAGAAGTTATTCTGTTATTTTGTGACGAAAAACGACAAGAAGGAAAAGTGAATTTTAATAACTGATATCAGTTTCCAGTTGTAATAACTGATATCAGTTTCCAGTTCTTGGGAAAAGCTTCAGAGTTATAACGATTTCACGACCCCTTGAAGTGTTGAAAGTTATATCAGATTATTTAACTTTTGGAAATCAAAGGGATTCACATTATCGGGTTTCTGAAACCCTTAAAAGTAGGGACGTTTGACGATTTGAAAACTCTCGATTTCCATAGATTCTGAAATCATGAAGAAAGAGGGTTAACCTTCAAAGCGATCATGTTGTAGTTTTATCTATTTTCTTGTTTTCTGAGTTAGAGCGGGAAACATTTAGAAGCGTTTTTGCTTTGAACCATTATAACGTAAATGAAAGAGTTACATTTATTCTTTAAATTTTTGCTTTTCACACGGTAAGATGAAGCAGGAAAAATCAGAATGAAAATGAAACGCAGTTCTCATCAAATATGTTTTTATGGATATACAGTATATTTGCATTAAAATGACAACATAACAAAGAGTAGATATTGGTCGTCGATTACATAAGTAGTGAAATTGACTTGATGACGTCCGCTAAGCTTCGCGATTCCTGTTTTCTTCTTCATTCGTTGAGCGAAACAAATTCATTCAAAGGTTCCTTCAAATCCCTGAGCTGCCTGGCATGGCCAGGTCGTTAAGGTACTCGACTAGTAATCCAAGGATCCCGGGTTCAAATCCCCTTCACATCAAAGATGCTCACCCTTTTAGCCGTGGGGGCGTTGTAATATGACGGTCAATCCTACTATTCGTTGGTAAAAGAGTAGCCCAAGAGTTGGCGGTGGGCGGTGATAACTAGCTGACTTCCCTTTAGTCTTACACTGATAAATTATGGACGGCGAGCGCAGATAGCCCTCGAGTAGCTTGGCGCGAAATTGAAAAGAAAACAAAAAATATATGCGTACAATTACTATCCTGGCGTGATTTCTTAGTTAGTATCTGAAACTGTTTACCCATATTCACTTTGCGCAAATTTTTGAAACAAACAAACGTATGCATAAAAAAAAAACTTTTCTAAACGAGGTTTTTCCAAAGACAATCAGAGGTAAAGCTTATGTCAGTTTTATTATGTATATATAAAGATTTAAACAAATTAAAGAAAATAGATAAATCTAATTCGGTAAAACTACCACTACAGTACATCCCTCAGTATTTGAATACACTACGTTACCACTATTGTTAGAATTATTGAAAACAGTGTTTTTATTTTCATCATTGGTACCTTTGTGTATTTTTAGTGTTTATTGTTGTTTCTTTGTTCACCTGTTTAACATACGGGTACTCCAACTAGTAAACAATCAAATATTGTTAATCTTATTTATTCTTGGTTTCTGAGAAACACGTGCTAACAGTTTATTTCTTTTAACCAACTACCGATCACAACTTACGGTTCCTGAGTAAATTAGAATTACACAAACTAAGTGTTAGCGCTTTTCAGGCATATACAAAAGACTTTTTATAGCTATAAACTTTGCCTAGATAAAACTTTATGGTAGAATAAACTAGTTTAAACTAAATTCTCAAATCCTACTCAATGTAGTTTTATTTTGTCTCAAAGATTTAATGAGAGGAATTTTTAATTTCTTCCTGAAGTTTAAAGTTCTAACAAGTGACATTCTCTTTTACTTAAGTTTCACTGTTGGTTACTTTATGAAACTACGTTATGCCTTTCATTCGTCCTGTCAGTATTGTGATAAAGTTCAGTGAAGTTTATAATATTTCAGTAAACAAATAATTTTACAAGAAGTGAAAAATAACAACCTGTGTGTATTACTAAAATAACAAAATGTGTGTACTACTAAAATAATAACCTGTGTGTACTACTAAAATAACAACCTGTGTGTACTACTAAAATAACAACATGTGTGTACCACTAAAATAACAACCTGTGTGTACTACTAAAATAACAACCTGTGTGCACTACTAAAATAACAACCTGTGAGTACTACTAAAATAACAACCTGTGTCTACTATTAAAATAACAATCTGTGTGCACTACTAAAATAATAACCTGTGTGTACTACTAAAATAACAATCTGTGTGTACCACTAAAATAACAACCTGTGTGCACTACTAAAATAACAACCTGTGTGTACTACTAAAATAACAACCTGTGTGTACTACTAAAATAACAACCTGTGTGCACTACTAAAATAACAACCTGTGTGCACTACTAAAATAACAACCTGTGTGTACTACTAAAATAATAACCTGTGTGTACTACTAAAATAACAACCTGTGTGTACTACTAAAATAATAACCTGTGTGTACTACTAAAATAATAACCTGTGTGTACTACTAAAATAACAACCTGTGTGTACTACTAAAATAACAACCTGTGTGTACTACTAAAATAATAACCTGTGTGTACTACTAAAATAATAACCCTGTGTACTACTAAAATAACAACCTGTGTGTACTACTAAAAATAACAACATGTGTGTACTACTAAAATAACAACCTGTGTGTACTACTAAAATAACAACCTGTGTGCACTACTAAAATAACAACCTGTGAGTACTACTAAAATAACAACCTGTGTCTACTATTAAAATAACAATCTGTGTGCACTACTAAAATAATAACCTGTGTGTACTACTAAAATAACAATCTGTGTGTACCACTAAAATAACAACCTGTGTGCACTACTAAAATAACAACCTGTGTGTACTACTAAAATAACAACCTGTGTGTACTACTAAAATAACAACCTGTGTGCACTACTAAAATAACAACCTGTGTGCACTACTAAAATAACAACCTGTGTGTACTACTAAAATAATAACCTGTGTGTACTACTAAAATAACAACCTGTGTGTACTACTAAAATAATAACCTGTGTGTACTACTAAAATAATAACCTGTGTGTACTACTAAAATAACAACCTGTGTGTACTACTAAAATAATAACCTGTGTGTACTACTAAAATAATAACCTGTGTGTACTACTAAAATAACAACCTGTGTAAAACTAACTAAAATAACAACCTGTGTGTACTACTAAAATAACAACCTGTGTGTACTACTAAAATAACAACCTGTGTGTACTACTAAAATAACAACCTGTGTGCACTACTAAAATAACAACCTGTGTGTACTACTAAAATAACAACATGTGTGTACTACTAAAATAATAACCTGTGTGTACTACTAAAATAACAACCTGTGTGTACTACTAAAATAATAACCTGTGTGTACTACTAAAATAATAACCTGTGTGTACTACTAAAATAACAACCTGTGTGTACCACTAAAATAACAACCTGTGTGTACTACTAAAATAACAACCTGTGTGTACTACTAAAATAACAACCTGTGTGTACTACTAAAATAACAACCTGTGTGCACTACTAAAATAACAACCTGTGTGTACTACTAAAATAACAACCTGTGTGTACTACTAAAATAACAACCTGTGTGCACTACTAAAATAACAACCTATGTGTACTACTAAAATAACAACCTGTGTGTACTACTAAAATAACAACCTGTGTGTACTACTAAAATAACAACTTGTGTGCACTACTAAAATAACAACCTGTGTGTACTACTAAAATAACAACCTGTGTGTACTACTAAAATAACAACGTGTGTGCACTACTAAAATAACAACCTGTGTGTACTACTAAAATAACAACCTGTGTGTACTACTAAAATAACAACCTGTGTGCACTACTAAAATAACAACCTATGTGTACTACTAAAATAACAACCTGTGTGCACTACTAAAATAACAACCTGTGTGTACTACTAAAATAACAACATGTGTGTACTACTAAAATAACAACTTGTGTGCACTACTAAAATAACAACCTGTGTGTACTACTAAAATAACAACCTGTGTGTACTACTAAAATAACAACCTGTGTGTACTACTAAAATAACAACGTGTGTGCACTACTAAAATAACAACCTGTATGTACTACTAAAATAACAACCTGTGTGTACTACTAAAATAACAACCTGTGTGCACTACTAAAATAACAACCTGTGTGTACTACTAAAATAACAACCTGTGTGCACTACTAAAATAACAACCTGTGTGTACTACTAAAATAACAACCTGTGTGTACTACTAAAATAACAACCTGTGTGCACTACTAAAATAACAACCTGTGTGTACTACTAAAATAACAACCTGTGTGTACTACTAAAATAACAACCTGTGTGTACTACTAAAATAACAACCTGTGTGTACTACTAAAATAACAACCTGTGTGTACTACTAAAATAATAACCTGTGTGTACTACTAAAATAACAACCTGTGTGTACTACTAAAATAACAACCTGTGTGTACTACTAAAATAACAACTTGTGTGTACTACTAAAATAATAACCTGTGTGCACTACTAAAATAACAACCTGTGTGTACTACTAAAATAACAACCTGTGTGTACTACTAAAATAACAACTTGTGTGTACTACTAAAATAACAACCTGTGTGTACTACTAAAATAACAACTTGTGTGCACTACTAAAATAACAACCTGTGTGTACTACTAAAATAACAACCTGTGTGTACTACTAAAATAACAACCTGTGTGTACTACTAAAATAACAACCTGTGTGTACTACTAAAATAATAACCTGTGTGTACTACTAAAATAACAACCTGTGTGTACTACTAAAATAACAACCTGTGTGTACTACTAAAATAACAACTTGTGTGTACTACTAAAATAATAACCTGTGTGTACTACTAAAATAACAACTTGTGTGTACTACTAAAATAATAACCTGTGTGCACTACTAAAATAACAACCTGTGTGTACTACTAAAATAACAACCTGTGTGTACTACTAGAATAACAACCTGTGTGTACTACTAAAATAACAACCTGTGTGTACTACTAAAATAACAACGTGTGTACTACTAAAATAACAACCTGTGTGTACTACTAAAATAACAACCTGTGTGTACTACTAAAATAACGACCTGTGTGTACTACTAAAATAACAACCTGTGTGTACTACTAAAATAACAACGTGTGTACTACTAAAATAACAACCTGTGTGTACTACTAAAATAACAACCTGTGTGTACTACTAAAATAACGACCTGTGTGTACTACTAAAATAACAACCTGTGTGTACTACTAAAATAACAACCTGTGTGTACTACTAAAATAACAACCTGTGTGTACTACTAAAATAACAACCTGTGTGTTCTACTAAAATAACAACCTGTGTGTTCTACTAAAATAATAACCTGTGTGTACTACTAAAATAACGACCTGTGTGTACTACTAAAATAACGACCTGTGTGTACTACTAAAATAACAACCTGTGTGTACTACTAAAATAACAACCTGTGTGTTCTACTAAAATAACAACCTGTGTGTACTACTAAAATAACAACCTGTGTGTTCTACTAAAATAACAACCTGTGTGTTCTACTAAAATAATAAATACTACTAAAATAACGACCTGTGTGTACTACTAAAATAACAACTTGTGTGTACCACTAAAATAACGACCTGTGTGTACTACTAAAATAACAACCTGTGTGTACTACTAAAATAACGACCTGTGTGTACTACTAAAATAACAACCTGTGTGTACTACTAAAATAACAACCTGTGTGTACTACTAAAATAACAACCTGTGTGTACTACTAAAATAACAACCTGTGTGTACTACTAAAATAACAACCTGTGTGTACTACTAAAATAACAACCTGTGTGTACTACTAAAATAACAACCTGTGTGTACTACTAGAATAACAACCTGTGTGTTCTACTAAAATAACAACCTGTGTGTACTACTAAAATAACAACCTGTGTGTACTACTAAAATAACGACCTGTGTGTACTACTAAAATAACGACCTGTGTGTACTACTAAAATAACAACCTGTGTGTACTACTAAAATAATAACTTGTGTGTACTACTAAAATAACAACCTGTGTGTACTACTAAAATAACAACCTGTGTGCACTACTAAAATAACAACCTGTGTGTACTACTAAAAACGTTTAAAGAAAATTTATTCATATTATTGTATCTTTTTATGAATGTAATGTTAACACATTTTAATTTACTGTAATTCTAGGGCTGACTATCTTAGCATCCAGTTTTACGACTTGTCTTCATGCTTTAACTTTGTCTAGGGAAAACGTTATGATAGAAAAACAACGAGTTTGCTAATATAATTTAAACTAAATATTCAAAACCTACTCAATGTAGTTTTATTTTTGCCTCAAAGGTTTAAGGAGAGGAATTTTTAATTTCTTCCCAAAGTTTAAATTTCTAAGAAGTGACATTCTCTATTTCTTCCCAGTTTAAAGTTCTAACAAGTGACATTCTCTATTTCTTCCCAAAGTTTAAAGCTCTAATAAGTGACATTCTCTATTTCTTCCCAAACTTTAAAGCTCTAATAAGTGACATTCTCTATTTCTTCCCAGTTTAAAGTTCTAACAAGTGACATTTTCTATTTCTTCCCATAGTTTAAAGGTCCAATAAGTGACATTCTCTATGTCTTCCCAGTTTAAAGTTCTAACAAGTGACATTCTGTATTTCTTCCCAGTTTAAAGTTCTAACAAGTGACATTCTCTATTTCTTCCCAGTTTAAAGTTCTAACAAGTGACATTCTCTATTTCTTCCCAGTTTAAAGTTCTAACAAGTGACATTCTCTATTTCTTCCCAGTTTAAAGTTCTAACAAGTGACATTCTCTATTTCTTCCTAAAGTATAATGGTCTGATATTCATACACCCTGCTATTTGGAAACGGTTGTGAAGAAAGATTATTTTCTTCTCTGCAGATGGATTCCCAGTAGCTTAGAGCAACCTTTGGTGGTGTCATTTGAGAATGTATGTAACTCTAAGTATTGTATATCATTTCAAGGAACTGGAACATATCATTAGTACTTGTTACTCTATATGTAACTGTTAAATGGCGATTGTTCTTTCACAAAATTAAAAAATATTTTATTAAAATATAACAAAAAATATCATTCGTGAGATGTAATCGTTTTTTCACATATGCGTGTTGTAGGGTTGAAAATAATTTAATATAATAGAAAAACATTCCACAAGCAGTAAAGAAAACGGTGCAACAACCATCTTCCTATTTCACGGTTTGAAATCGTCTGTACTGTAGAGGCCTAATGCATTCTTTGATTGGAAACATCATCTACCAAGAACTACAAATGAACTACACAGACAATGTAATTTATGTGAGGTGTTGGAAAGATCAGAAACCGTCTTCTCAGAGACTTTAATATGAAATTTCTGACATAAAAAAAAAACTGTACAGTTTTAGGTAAAATGTGAGACGTAACGTTTCTTTTGTAAAATGTTATTCAATTTTGAATAATATTTAACTAATGAAAAGCGAAATAACGAAGTATTGTTATTACAAAAGTTGTCTCAACTTTGATTGCTACAAGAGGAAGTAATTTCTCCTCTAGTTATTGGAATTACTACACTCACTCACACACACACACATGTGATAACTGCTTCTATTGTGAATAGTATAAATACATACAAAAATAAGGCGAGAAACTGAAAGAGCACAATATCCACATATATATAATTTTGTTTATCTTATGCAGTATATTTACTCACGGAATAATTATAGGAAAACTATACACAGGAAACCCGAAACTTTCTGTTAAAATACAGATAAACATATCTGAGATAATTGAAGTATTCATTAATAATTTATTCAGTTGTAATGATTTGTTTTCGCAGGTTTTGGTGCTCGTGCTCTAAATTATTTATTAGCCCACACACACATATATATATTAGCTGCTCCATATAGCTGAACATGCTCACATCGTGGAGAGGGCTTGGATTAGAAACACTTGTGTTTTGAGCGTAGATTCAGTTAACTTAAAAATAAACTCATTTAACAAACCCTGGCACTTAAAACAGAAAAGCTGTATGGAGAAGAGTTCATCGGGTTATTGGAAGGTTCGCATATCTACTGCTGTATTAAAATGTACTGACACCAATCTTTGAAGATGTTTCTCTCGTCTTAAAATAATTACAGCATTTCAGTTCTGGTTTCTGAATCGCGTATGACGTTACACATTAAGATCCGGCCCGGCATGGCCAGGTGGTTAAGGCATTCGACTCGTAATCCGAGGGTCTCGGGTTCGCATCCCCGTCACATTAAACATGCTCGCCCTTTCAGCCGTGGGGACGTCATAATATGTATGACAGTTAATCCCACTATTCATTGGTAAAAAATTAGGAACGGCTAGCACAGATAGCCCTCGTGTAGCTTTGCGCGAAATTCAAAACAAAACAAACAAATAATTGTAAACTTGAATCGATGTTTTCATGATACATTTTATGCACTTGCTAAAATATATTAGTTTAGTAGCACGTGCGAAGACGGATATTTTCGATATTCTAGTCCCTAAGTTAGCAGTGTAACACTAGAGGGAAGGCAGCTAGTCATCACCACCCACTGCCAACTCTTGGGCTACTGTTTTACCAACGAATAGTGGGATTGACCGTCACATTATAACGCCCCCACGGCTGAAAGGGCGAGCATGTTTGTTGCGATGAGGTTTCGAACCCGCGATCCTCAGATTACGAACGATATTGTAAAGGTAATTTATAGATCTATAATATATTTCTCTAACACTAGTCTATTTTCGTCCTGCATCATTTTTAATATTTAACATTTATTTTTTGGAGGAGAATTGGGCTCGAGCACAATGCAACATGCATTGCTCAAAGAACAAATTGTCTATTGTTTAAAATTCAGAACTGTATATCATTATTAATATAATAGTGCTGTCTATTGCCTGTTCAAGTAAGTACCTCACAGAATGTGGATGTACCTTCGCCAAAACTTGTGTGGAAGTCTATTAGTTTTACATTTTGTGGCTTTTATGGGTGATATTTACCACTACTTTGCCCCCTATTGATAGATGTCCAACAAACTTGGCCATGAATGTTTGTTGGACCCATGGGAATATACACGCCGTTTCACGTTTTGTGTTTTGCTACATTTATAAACTTTTTTTTTTTTTTACAATTACATATAAAGGAAGCAATTTTAAGACATTAATAATGAAGTTACGTAACTTTCGTCCAGGGTACGGTAACTAAGACTAGTGTACTCTGTCCTTCTTCGTGTATTTGTGTATAAATTGTACATATAACGTGTAACCCTCGAGTAGTAACATTCTTCCTACTCAGTGATGTCAAGAAAACCCACTTGTAGAGAAATATATTTGTAAAAAACGGCTTGTTTGGGTTGAGCAACCAATTAGCAACCCTCATAGAATTCACCACGATAAAGACGAACTTCATGTTCAACAACCACAACTATATACAAACAAATGGCCTAAGCATGAGCAACCCAGTATCACCAGTTCTAGCCAATATTTTTATGACACAAATTGAAACACAAGCAATTAACACAGCATTACTATACTGGTACAGATATGTAAACGACACGGTTGCGGGATTCAGATCTACAGAACACATACTTAATTTTTTCAATCACATTAACTCTATACATCCCAACATTAACTTCACATGTGAACAGGAAGAAAGCAATCAAATATCATTTCTTAACCTCAAAATTACAAGAACCGACACACAATTTAAAACAGAAATCCACCGAAAAATCACCCATACTGGACTATACATTCCTTGGGACTCAGCACATGAAACAAAACAAAAACTCAACATACTAAGAAACCAAATAAACAGAGCCATAAAACTATGCTCATCAGATAAAATTAACGATGAATTAGACAAAATAAAACAATACTTCATCAACATCAATAAGTTTCCCCCCACAAACCGTAGAAAACATTATACGCACACACCTAGACAGAAAGCAAAATCAACCAACTAAAGTAAATACATCTCACGAATCAAAAAATCACGAAACCATATACTGCTGCATACCATATATTCCTGACATCAGCAGACAAATAACCAACATTTGGCAAAAACTAGTAACAAAATATGACATTCCAGTTAATACCAAATTTATTCAAAAACCAGGCACAAAACTGAGATCTATACTATGTAAAAACTACACTGACAAAGACCACACCAACATTATTTATAAAATACAATGTGATAACTGCCACGACTTCTGTATTGGAGAAACAAGTAGAAAAATAGAAACCAGATTCAAAGAACATAAAAAGTCATCTTCACACGTTTTCGAACACTGCAAGTCAAATAAACACAACATAACCATAGAAAACACTCAAATACTAAATAAAGAAACAAACATAAACAAACGCAAAATTAAAGAAGCCTTACTAAAACAACAACTCAAGCCCAAAATAAACCAATACAAAGGAACAACTTTATTCCTATATTAAAAATAATATAATAAATAATAATAATATAAAATTATATATTCAAACATCTAAGCACGCCCTCTACATTCCGACACTCAGTTACACAACCCCTTTCAAACATGTGGTCAGCTTCCGGTCAGTTACCTCTTCCTTTCTTTGTGAACCTGACGAAGATGGTCGAAACGTTGTTCGCTCCTCTACGTAAAATATTTTCTCAACCCAAACAAGCAGTTTTTTTACATATATATCATTCTTCCTACTGTTCCTAGTTATGAATGGCGTTTTTGCACTGATATATATTTCTCGAACGACACTCGCTCTCTCTCGTGTATTAACCCTTTCCACTTACATGTATATATATCTTAAGAAACTGTACATATAATACATATCGCTTCCCACACCCACCAAAAGTTTCAAATCTCTCAAAATAATATCCTTTCTCCATGAGACACACTTCTGACAACCTGATAAAATAACACGATAACCTTTGTTTTCAAAAATTGTTAACAAATAAATCTTTATTGGAAAGAAAAGCACAGATGTAAATGTATCGATTATTACATGAAATTTGAAATGGATAACTTATCTACACTAACAGTAACTATATAATAGTACACATGACTGCTTAAATAAGTAAAACTCGTTACAGTAACAAAAAACGCATTTCAGTAGTTACGTTTCTAACGACAACTAACTTTTTATCACAAAAAATAAGAAAATATATTTGAAATAATTATATTCAGTAAGACTTCAACACCCAGATTTTAAACTAATTACACACTTTAACTGTGAACCAGTTAAAACCTCTCTCCTGCTACATAAAAATATTCAAATTGTAAGATTTGCAAAATATTTCGTTTACTGCAAATGTGATCTGTACTCCATAGTTTTGCAATTTCTCTAAGTTTATTTTATCACACGTTAAGTTGTTTTAATTATAAATAAGAAAATATCAGTTGTAAATACAAGAAAAGAGCGTAAAATCTAAACAAAACTAATACCAAATCACTTTTTAATTTATGTGCCTTCAATGTACGCGAGAATAACACGATAGTATGTTAGGCTTAAAATGAAACTAACTCGAACACAACTTATCCTATACAAATTAATTACTGCAACAGCTAATACAATATATTATTCCACTCGTGAAATTCGGAACTATAGTGAGTGTAGAATTTATGTTATATATATATATAAACCAGATTAAACGTAAACTCAGTTAACATTTAACTAAGTTATTCTAAATACAATGTCGGTTAGCGTAAACTGCTCGGGTAACTCGGGAATATACGTTACACAAAAATGTGTGTGTGTGTGTTTTATAGCAAAGCCACATCGGGCTATCAGCTGATTCCACCGAGAAGAATCGAACCTCTGATTTTAGTGTTGAAAATCCGTAACTTACCGCTGTACAACACAGAAGAAAGAGAGCTACCTTATAATTTAAAATAAAACACGAACAAAACATGACTGCAGTGAACTGTTTCAAATTAGAATACTAAAAACAAAAACCGGTCCATGTTTAACAACACCAGTTTCATCACATTATCGATTTACATATTTAATCCAGCGGTATATCTCCGGATTTACAACGCTAAAATCAGGGGTTTGATTCCCCCTCGGTGGGCTGAGCAGATAGCCCTTTGTGGCTATACGAAACACACACACACATATTTAATCCCACAAAACGTTTTTTCAACACCTCTTTTAAAGAAATAATTTAACTGTTGTTTAAAACGTATTACATAAACGTAGGCCTTTTTTTTCATCTGTAACAGCAGTTGTTTTATTATAAGTTACTGTTTTTACAGTGGGGGAAAAACAGTTTTTAGAAAAGGTAGGACGTTTCGAACACTGGTGCGATCATTATAAAGTACATTTTAAAGGTACACGATTTAACGTTTCAATTGTTGGTATGTATTTAATGTTTATGATAAATTAACAATTATGTTCTTGACGTCCATAAAACACCAAACCTTTTCCCGCCTTTTTGTTATTTTGTTTGTTTGGGAATTTCGCACAAAGCTACTCGAGGGCTATCTGTGCTAGCCGTCCCTAATTTAGCAGTGTAAGACTAGAGGGAAGGCAACTAGTCATCACCACCCACCGCCAACTCTTGGGCTACTCTTTTACCAACGAATAGTGGGATTGATCGTCACATTATACACCCCCACGGCTGGGAGGGCGAGCATGTTTAGCGCGACGCGGGCGCGAACCCGCGACCCTCGGATTACGAGTTGCACGCCTTAACGCGCTTGGCCATGCCGGGCCACCCTTTTTGTTATTCCAGTTGTAAAACGTTTTTTATAGCAAATACTTTAACCAATAACTTAATAAAAATAAATTCGTCGAACACCAACGGACATTGAGAATGCTTGCAGTCCAGTGATCGAAGCGTTGTACCTGTTTTTTAAATATTTTTCTTTACTACAAAAGTTATTATAACTTATAATAAAATAATGCTTATAATCAGTACGTAAACACAAAAAGAGAAAACATTGTACAGAAAGGCTTAACTAAAAGTACAAACACTCCACCTTTAAAATAATAATATCAAATAAATCACCGAGAATCCGGAATTTACTACATTAACAACAACGGGGAATAACAGTTAATGTTATTATTTAGTGTTTGGTTGTCACTCAAAATGGAGACGCTTTCTTTAATAGAGTTCCTAATCTATGGTTCTGGAGTCGACAGTTTTAAATTCTTCTAGAAGTATGGGTAGTGGTTATTCTCACGGCAAATCGAGTACAAGTCTCCGGTGGATTAGTTAGCTTAAATATCGCTTTCTTGCTAAAATTCACACGTGCCCGTGTTTGTACGTGACGTATATTTTTACCTATTTAGGTAACTTTACAGCTGCTACAAGCGTATTTATTTATATACAACCCACGTATGCATAGGTATAGGCAATGTCATTGATTTTAAACAATTTTTTTAAAAATTTTCAACTAATGACGTAAATACTAAACACTGATTAATTTCTGGGTAATATGTTTTATATTTAGAACCTAAGTTGAAAACTTTGCTTGCCAGTGAAAGAAGACTATGAACTAGTGGATACTTTGAGACAGTGGGTAACTTTTTAGCTGCTCTAACTTCATTTGTTAACAGTTTTCATGTGATAGTGTATGAACTTAAAGGGATAACCATTATTTCGTAATATGTTGAGAATTTCTGAAATTTCTCAGTGAAGACAGAATGAATGTTACATATTCTGTTTGGAAGATTTACAATAAGGTTGTGTTTGAAGTCTGGTTTGAAACTGTTTTGAAATAACAGTAAAATATCACTTGTAGAATACTAGTTAGTAAAAACGGGATATATATATTATTCAGCCATTGACAGAAGTATAGTCGAACAGTTTTGAGTCTTTGATGATAATAAGATAAAACAGACAAAATCGTAATTAATAATAATAAAATGTTAAAGGGGTCAGGCATTGTACCTATTAATGGAAGGACGTCTGGATTGAATCAAAAGTGTTTTCTGTCGATAAAACTCTCACAAGTTTCTAAAATTTTGATGGTGCGAGAAAACTGAAGCGATTCTGAAAAAGTCCATAATTAAAGATGTTTTAGTTTCACCGTATTTTTAACATTTATTAATATTAGTATTAATTTAACGGTGTTTATTCAATAACGCATGTTATATTGAACTTTAAACAATATATATATATATATATATATTGTATATCGCATTAAAACTGTTTTAGTTATTGCAAAGAGTACTTTCCACAACAAAAGGACAAAACATAAGTCAGTACACTTATCAATTAATTAAGAATTACGGGTCATGGAACAAGATATTATATTTTTGAAACTTGAATGCAATACGACTGCTGGTTTATCATGAAACGAAATACATACCAATCCGTTGTTTCATTTCACATACCTTTGACGAAGAATTGAACTAATTATTTCTGGTATATGTTATGACATTAACACATAAAATAGTTTAGTCTAAACATTTCTAACGCCTGGATAGTGTGTCTTAATTAAAACGGTTAATTCCAGTTTAATAATGGCATAAAAGTAGTTCTTGCATTAACAGTTAAAGTGCGAAACTGGTTCGATCAGAACGTATTTTCTCTTAGCATATATATATATTTTAAAATTAAAAAAACACAACACCGTTTATATCTAACCTAAGACTGATCTTTGTATTATGGTACTTTGAAAGTTTACCTTTCTCGAAAGCTCAACAAGAAAAATACAATCCTCACATACACAGTATAATTACTTTTCAATTTGATTGTATAAATGTTTTTTCATAAAGCAAAATAAAGTAACATAAAAATAAGACGATAACCGCTAATTCTTAGAACTTGTAGTTCAATCATGTCAAGACGTTTATAACGCATTGTCAGCGCCACAAATTTAACGTACACTAGTCTCAGTCGACTTGAAATACCTAATTCCATATTTCGCTTAAATTAAAAAGGGCTGATTAACTAAAGGTATTTTAATAGGCTAACTTTGGGTAATATTAAAACCTAAACCTAAACGTGTCCTATATAATTATTATCAAAATAATCTCGGTGTTTCGTTATAAACCAAATTAACAAACTCAACGTCACTATTATAAAACAGGATGTCTTACAATACGTAATACTTTGTTGGAAGTTCTTACCTAGTCTGGTTTAGCTTATTTCTGGTACCTTGATTTATGTTTTGGTTTTTACACCAGGCCTAAAGCTACAATAATACACTGTAAAAGTGTAAAAATTTGGAAATGTATGCTACAGTTAGTTAGGCTTAAGCGTATTATCACTATAATATTTAGGCTTAGTTGGTATGACGTAAGACCACATCTACTGCATCAGACAACATCCTTTCGTTCTGATGTCGCTCTTTGCGCCATTTCTGCTATCACTTCTTTAAAAATAACTGCATCTATGTTCTGACCCAACATATAAATAAGAAACCAATCTCCAAGAGAAAATCGTTTAATAACGGTTTGCAAATGTTCTACGCAGATGATTCGAAAACGAAAGTTTAGTATGTACACTCTTACAGGTGGGCAGGCAGTAATAACTATCCTGAAAATAAGAACAATTCCAGTAAGAATTGCTAGAAGTATGAACCAAAACCACAAAAATATGTAAATTTTTTCGTTAATAATATTTAATGGCAATAAACACAGAGCATCATGCGATTCCAGGTTTCCTGACGAGCCAAACTTGAAAATCCTACATTTGGCTATCAGCGGAAACACTCGAATCATTGGGTCTAATCTTTCGCCTTGTTCCATTTCTGCAAACTTTATCACATCCAAACCGTAAGTTAAAAACTCTCCATCAAAAAAACGATTCATTAAGAACATCTGGCCAATAACATTAACAAAAGCTAAGACTTCGCAAAAAAAATATCTTGCGGCATACCAGTCGTGCTGACCTGAGCTAGAGGTTAAATAATCGACCAAGAGTTTCTTTTTCTGTCTTTTCTCTGTTTCTGCAAACAACCCAATATCTAAATCCATCATTAAAGCTTGGATTCTTCCACCTTCCCACAACTTCCAAAGCCACCCGGGAAAGTAAAATAAGGCTGCTTGTAAAAACAACATAAAACACACCCACTGGTAATACTTGTGATGTTTAAATTCTTGGGTACTTTTGTCGCCTGATAAATGTCCTGCGTCTACCCCAGGGTAGGGAATTTCCTTACCCACCTTTTTGTTATAGGCACTAGGCATAGAGAAGGTCGTATGGATCCAGCAGTAGGTGTTAATCACGCTTTGGGGAACTTCTCGGCTTTTCATACAGTCGATCGGTTCTCCAACGAACTGTTTCATAGAAACAACAACAGTAAATGACAGTAGCACTATTACGGTAATGGTGTAATGAAGACGAAAAATATAGCTATCAATCTGTATTCTGCTGGTCTTTAACAAACTTTTAAGGCTACGGATTACATCCAACATTGTTCGTTTTGCGAAATAAAAAGATTCGCTTTCGATCAAACACTTAATTGGAACTGACGCTGTTTCCGCTTAAACGGTAACTATTCATCAATAATCTGCAGTGTATCATGGGATACATATATATATATTATTATAGCACCACGTGGTGAAACTACGTTAGCAAACGTTGCAACAATGTTAAAGCACATATTAACGACTTCGAGAACTTGAAAAATCCGTTGGAGAAAATCGTGAAACGTGATTTCACTACCAATGTATTGTCGGCCCAAGTAGAACACAGTTATCAATTTATCACCATATGTTTCGGATTACTTACGTAAGGTGCGGACTTGGTGTAGCATATACGTAAACGAAACAATGAATCGTGCCTTGAAAACTGTAACCAAACTGTTATACATAACTTCTCAGTATTAAAAACTTAACTGTTGAATAGAATATTCTTAAAGCAAAACATACGACTTTCACAACGTGTATTCTCTTTTAGTTTTATGTAGCAAGAATACACACGTTATTACACTAACACGATACTCAAACCAACTCCTTTCTAAATTCTGCTCACTTGTGTTCTTTTAAGCGTAATTATGTCTGTAATGCGAGCACGCGCAAAAGTCTCGTGCTCTGTCGTAAAGAAAGTAACGAGGAATTGAAAGCGGGTTTATACGTTAAGAGATATAACTGTCACATCAATTAAATTTGTATTTCACATATTACAGTAACGATTATGCATTAATATTAGAGTAAAAATAACATTTTCGTAAATAACAAATAGATTATTAAGGCACAAATTTTGAATATATAGTAAACCTGCTTGTGTATGTGTCAGACCAGAAAATCATAAAAAAATATTTCAGGTTAGGCTTAGAAGCGAAGTGTTGAAATTCGTTAGCAGGCTCATAATGATGTGTTGTTTGGCTTTCTGTCTTAAGATATTTGCTTCAACCCTTGATTGTAGTGAGGGTTTCCATGTGAATGTGTTGTAATGAATGCTATCAGAAGTAAATAAATATATAACAGGTCCGCCATCTTTGGTTTCATTTACCGGTGTAGAATTATAGTAACGTTTAACTTTTTTTTTTCACTTAAACCAAATGATAAAAGTTAGGCTGTTTAACGTTTTTATCATTTCTATCAAAAATATACGTTAACTTAAAAACAATCTATTTATAACACTTATCGATACGTAATGTTGCTAACTTGGCCTTAAGTAAGGTAACTTTTACTTCTGTTGTTTTCATTTCTGAATGGCCAAGAATGACCAGGTGATTTAGGCACTCGACTCGTAATCTGAGGGGCGCAAATTCGTGTACCTCTCACACCAAACATGTTTGCCTCTTCAGCCGTAGGGGCGTTATAATGTTACAGTCAATCCCGCTATTCCTTGGTAAAAGAGTTGGCGGTGAGTGGTGATGACTAGCTGCCTTCCCTCTTGTCTTACGTTGCTAAATTAGGGACAACTAGCGTAGATAGCTCTCGTGTAGTTTTGCGCGAAATTAAAAAAAAAATCTGAATATCATGGATGATTGAAGTAGAATTGTTTTATGTCATAAAAAAGGTCCCCCAGCGGTATGTCTGCGCACTTACAACGCTAAAAACCGGTTTTCGATACCCGTGGTGGGCAGAGCACAGATAGCTCATTGTGTAGCTTTGTGCTTAATTCAAAACAACAACGTCATAAAAAACAGGTTAAAATTTCATTTAAAAAACTGTACTTTTTAATCACAAACAGGTAATAATTAAGCTTACGTGTTTTACTTCAAACGTTAGTTGTTTGGAAGATTATAAATTAGTTGGTCTTCATTTGAATATTTAATTGTCAATAATGAGAACATAATTACAGGGCTTAATAACAGATATGAAATTATTGGAATGTCTTTTTTTGTTCTTTTCAGATCAACTACGGTTACTGAGAAACAAATTTTAGTGATTTGCTAAAATATTTGTTTGTTTTTTGAATTTCGCGTAAAGCTACACCAGGGTTATCTGACCTAGCCGTCCCTAATTTAGCAGTGTAAGACTAGAGGAAAGGCATCTAGTATTCAACACCCACCGCCAATTCTTGGGCTAATCTTTTACCAACGAATAGTGGAATTGATCGTGACATTATAACGTCCCCACGGCGAACATATTTAGTGTGGCGGGGATTCGAACTCACGACCCTCAGATTACGAGTTGAGTGCCACCTGACCTACTGAAAAGATAAAAGGATTATATCATAAGAATACAACTTAAAACATTTTACTAACTTCAACGAAACTTGATAAAGTTTCACTTCCTCCAGATTTAAGTGAAACCGGTCATCTATTCTAACAGTCACGACTTTAAATCAGTTGGTCTCAAAGTGAAATCCTTAACTTAAACACTTAAGTTAACAGACTGACATCGTTTAGAAATTAAATGTAATAACGATTTATGAACATTTTTCAATAACTTTTTATTTCATAAAAATATCATCAAACGACCTTACATTTTACTTACTAAGATATCTGACTGACATTCGTTTGGAATGGTATGTTTATTAATCATACGTTAGCTGTCTGTCTTCCATCCGAAGTTATACTGTGTATACCGTCGTATTCAGTCAATCGTACGTGGTCTCTCTTCACGTGGTACGCAGAAATGCTGCATTGTTACGAACACGAAGCGGGGCTACAGTGTTTAGAAACCATTGTGTTTGGCCGAGTTATAAAAACGACAACATGGAATCCTCAACAGCCGCGGCTGTAATTGGATCTCAAATCGGTCAAGGAATAGAGGTATGAGCGAAACGTTGGTACTTGAAAAAAAATCTCAGATAGTACTAATAGACAGAGCTTACTCCATTTATTTTGTGGTTCGAACACTGTTACATAAAGTCAAATTTATAACAGTTGGGTATGCCCTAAGTTATCATACGGGGCTCTGGATCTGAGGACCTATTACTGGCAAAATTACTGGCTGCTGATGCATGATTACCGTTACTGTGAAATCTTCCTACTCGGTTAAAGCAACCCAAGAATTGGGAGTTGGTGGTGTCGACTATCTAGCAGTCTAGACTCGAGTCTATCAGTTTAAGATTAGAGACAACTAGTGCAGGTATTGATTGTTTGAGTATCTGAAAATACTTAATTCCACATACACCCCAACTCTCACGCCGGTGATGTACACTTTCATACAAGATTCCCACCACTGTGACCCGCGTTCGAATCTCTGGCAGAATACTGAGTACTAGTTGTTCAGTGATGAGTCTCAAAACTTATAGCGTTGTAAGCCAGGTTTCGATACCAATACTTGGACACAGCACAAACGTATCTTGTGTATCTATGTGTCTAACAACAAACTTAACAATATCAAGAATAATACAGTTGTTTCTAAATTCGTCTCATAAAATAATGTACCCTTGAGGCTATGAAATAAACGGCTGTCTATTCTGTCGGTGAACAGGTTAATGGCTAGTAAATGAAGGTGACGTGTGCAAGAAGGAGTCTATTGCAAACCTGCCTTTGTTTGACCTTATTGTGTGTGATTATATATAAAGCAGGTGTCGCTACTGTGGCAATATCTTCTGTGGTTTTTCGTTAAATGTGAGTTTTGCAGCTAAACTAAAAAAGTGTTTACTTGGGTCAAACTTTTATTGTGCGATAAATCATGTTTAGACTGCGATTTAACTTTGTATTTTAACCTTATTTTAGAGTTTATATTTTTCAATTAACGTTACTTTTAGACTAGCTTACAAGTGGAAGCACACAGATACGGTTAGGCAAAATATTAAAAGTCATCTTTCTCCGGACAGCTCAATAAATCTAAAACAAACAATTGTTCTTAGGTTTTGTATCTTGTTTTTATAAACGTTATTGTTAAATGAAGCTTTTGATTTGTTTCTTTACATGCAGTCTCGCAATAACCTCACTTTTAGGTCGAAGAAACACACATCACCCGTTCTAAATATTCGATATTACATGAACCTCCAGCCTTAACTGACCACTTTGAAGAAAATCCATGCCCCGGAATATTTCACAAGAATTTAAAGGTGTCTGTAGGAAATGTGATTCACTATACTAATATAAAGAAAAAAAAACTTACATTTTATGTAGTCCTAAAAATTCAGTAATTTTTAAAGTTGAAACGAATCAAGTATTGAAGCGTAGAATTTCAGAACACAGCGACTTGATGGTTAGGGGGAAGGACCTAAGGGCCACCACCCCAAACCCTATCTCTAAGAATGTTCGTCCTTTCAGCTATGTGTGGCATTATAATCTAACTGTTAATCCAACTGATCGTAGGTGAAAGAGTAGCCTAAGAGTTGGCGGTGGATGGTGGTAACTAGCAACCTTAGTCTTTTATTTGTAAATTCGAGACGGCTAGAGCACATAGCCTTTGTTTTCCTTTGCGCGAAATTCGAAACTAACACATGCTCACACAAAAATACTAACTTCCTCTATTTTATCGTCTAAATTATCGCTTATCTAAATTACAGATGGATAGCACAAATGGCCTACGAACAGCTTTGCACTAAGTTAAAAACAAACAAAGAAATGATTACAAATATGGAAAGAAAACTTGCAATTGCTTTATTATTATACAGAAACAGATAAACTATTTTAAAGACAGTTGTTTTAAAACATCTGAGTTAGAAGAAGCAGTTCATCATGAGTTGACACTATGAACCGTTGTTCAACTGAGGACAATACTCGCTCTTCCGTTGTTCGGGATTATTTACTGGCTGCTCGTCCAGATCTAACTGATAAATTGTATCTCAGGACGGCTGGTTTGGGTATTAACACTTTTATTAAAAAAGCAGAAAACAACGTTTCGACTTTTTCAGGGGACCCGGCATGGCCAAGCGTGTTAAGGCGTGCGAGTCGTAATCTGAGGGTCGCGGGTTCGAATTCCGGTCGCACCAAACATGCTCGCCCTCCCAGCCGTGGGGGCGTTATAACGTGACGGTCAGTCCCACTATTCGTTGGTAAAAGAGTAGCCCAAGAGTTGGCGGTGGGTGGTGATGACTACCTGCCTTCCCTCTAGTCTTACACCGCTAAATTAGGGACGGCTAGCGCAGATAGCCCTCGTGTAGCTTTGTGCCAAATTCAAAAACAAACAAACAATCTTTTCAGGGAATCTTCAGGTTAACAAAGGTAGAGTTTGAAACTGACCTTTGCCGGGCACGTGTCTTCGGGACGAGAGTGTAAATGCGTACAGGATTGTAGGGGGCGTTGCAGTAACAACCAAACATATAGCTTCCCAAAGTTCTTAGACCTGTGGAGCTTTACATCAAAAAGTAAAACACACCGGATCCTTAATAAAATAAATATAATAAATATAGAAACAATCGGTCACTAGCTCCAGATAAAGTTTACTTTAAGTTTTTGGAATATAAATTTATTTTAAAATATCAATATTTAAAGAAACACGTTTATTTATGCTTGTTTAAAATTTGCTGCTTGCAAAATTTATATCTGTAAACGTACATTGTACTTATTTATTTATTAGTGGACGTACAGTGTACTTATTTATTTATTAGTGGACGTACAGTGTACTTACTTATTTATTAGTGGACGTACAGTGTACTTATTTATTTATTAGTGGACGTACAGTGTACTTACTTATTTATTAGTGGACGTACAGTGTACTTATTTATTTATTAGTGGACGTACAGTGTACTTATTTATTTATTAGTGGACGTACAGTGTACTTATTTATTTATTAGTGGACGTACAGTGTACTTATTTATTTATTAGTGGACGTACAGTGTACTTATTTATTTATTAGTGGCTCGGATGGGCTTGCTTTTGTTTACAAAGTAGCTCAATATTTGGAGTTATGGTTTGTACCTGTAAACGCAAATCATCTTCAATATTTAGCCTGTTTATAAATTTGGTCTTTGTAGCCGTATACAAAGATATATTGTTGGAAAATGTATTCCATGGCCATTTGAATCCAAAATTATGTAATTTCTTCCTGCTGAAATTTTGTTTTTAGGATATAATCAGTTGAAATTTCTGTAAGCTATTCATTCTCTTTCAAAGACAAATCGTTGGTATTTGTAGAGTCAACAAAGGGATTTTGAATCCACAGTAATTTTTTTTCTAAATGAGGAGGGAAGTGCTCCACAGTAGTTGTATACAAGTCAGATATGTGGTGCAAGACTGAAACTTTTGTATCTTCATTTTAGGAAATTTCATTCATAAGTAAAAAAAAATCACTGAGATTTTTGAAACAATCAAGTTCTTCCATAAGTTTCACCTCAAAGTTTTAGCTTTCGTTGAAGCGCTTCCATTTCATTATGAGCTTCGAAGTACTTTACCCTGGTAACCTGCAATGTAGCATTCTCTTCAGTTAGATAGGCACATAAGTCCGAAAGATAACCCACTTATTAACATTCCAAAATTTCTTCGCAGAGCTCCAGGTAACTATGGCGGAGCCCAAGGACTCCGAGGAGCATAGTTTGAAAAACCATGACCTAACATCTAACTGCAACGTCCTTTACAATCCCGGCAACGGTCAGTTGCAAACTCTCTCTTTGTTGACCTGAAGATGACCTAAGAAGGTCGAAACGTTGTTCGCTGCTTTGTTAATAAAAATTTTAATACCCACACCAGCCGTCCTGAGATACAATTTTCACTTCAAGTGGGTTTTTCACATTCACAAATAACTAATAAATTAATATAAAACTAAACTGGTTTCAGGTCAGAGGTTAATGAACTGTTGTTTATGGGGAGAATGTTTGCCATTCGAAGTGAATTGTTGAAATTTCCTATGCAAACTTCCAAATTCTGAAACCAAAATCAGCACACAAAAAAAGTCTAAATAAATATTAAGTTAAGAGAAAAGTAAATCTATGAACAAAAATGACAGAAGCAGTAAGACGAAAATAACTAGCCATATGTGTAAGAAGCAATAAAATATTATGCGAGCTATAATCATAAGTGTGTGTGTGTTATTTTGGTGACGGTATTAATAAACTGAGGTACAGATGTGTGTAAAAAGTCCAAAGTTAAGTCGCAAAGTTAAGCCTTCTGTACCTATGCTCGACACCAGTATTGTTTAACGCCAGGAACATTGTTAGTTAGTTTGTTTTTTGAATCTCGGGCTATCTGCGCTATCCGTTCCTAATTTAGCAGTGTAAGACTAGAGGAAAAGCAGCTAGTCATCACCACCCACCGCCAACTCTTGGGCTACTCTCTTTAACAACGAATAGTGAGGTTGATCGTAACATTATAACGCCCCCACGGCTGAATGGGCGAGCATGTTTGGTGTGACGGGGATTCGAACCCGCGAACTTCAGATTACGAGTCGAACGCTTTAACCCACCTGGCCATGCCGGGGCCTCGCTAGGGGGATAACAACAAAATATTCCAATTCCTTCCCCAACGTAAAGGATAATTTATTTTCCTACATTTATTTCCCATATCAGCAATTCTTAAACCTCCCTACTCACCCACTTTGGACCATCCACTTTGGATCACCCACTGCGCAACCGCTGGGACATACTAGTTTTGATTTGGTTTGGTTTGAATTTCGCGCAACGCCACATGAGAACTTTCTGCACTAGCCGTCCCTCATTTGGCAGTGTAAGACTAGAGGGAAAGCAGCTAGTCTCACCACCCACCGCTAACTCTTGGGCTACTCCTTTACCAACGAATAGTGGGATTGATCGTAAATTTATAACGCCTACACAGCTGAAAGGGTGAACATGCTTGGCGTGATATGGTTTGAACTCGCGACCCTAAGATTACGAGTCGATTGCCTTAACCACTTGGCCATGCCGTACTAATTTTCATAAATAAAGAAAATTATATACACTGTTGTCGGCTCCTGCCTGCTTCATACTTACTCGGAAGGCAGAGGTCCTCAGACCTCGTTATAAAACAATACCCGAATGTTTGGTGATGAGAGAGTAACTTGGGTTTGGGTTATCTGCTCAGCCCAACGAGGGGAATCGAACCCCTGATTTTAGCGTTGTAAATCCGTAGACTTACCGCTGTACTAGCGGGGGGCTAACAGAGTAACGAACAGCCCGAGAAACTCCGCACTTTAATAGCAGAAAGTTAGTTAGACTGTTCGACCAAGATAATGTTACCAAAGAAAACTGGTTTTAATGAAGTTCACTGCGGAATTCTACATATAATTAGAAGAAGAACTGTTTCTCACATCTGCGTCACTAGGTTTATATCATGTAAATAGAATTATGATTTTGTGTGTTGTTGAAGCGAATTGATGTGAAAACCAGTGCCATTGACTCGAGTTCGTAATCCACGAAAATATGTTTCAAAGTAACCCACATTGTTTCACCACGTATTGTTCGAGACTGGTACATTGTTTGAAAACACAATTCTATTTTACCGCTAGGCACTAGTTGGTTTAATTGAATTCAACGTATTGGATCGATAACACGTCACGAATAATCCGTTCAACATTACTTAAAGACTTTCATATAAACCTAATAAGATATCATGAAAACACGGCAAGGAACTATCTCGATTATTTCCAGGTACACAAATTTTAACGGTAAAGAACGTTGAAACTTGAAAACTTGAAAAATTATCAAAACGTGAACCTGTCCGAAAAACAAATCTTACTTACTGTAAAAGACGTAAGTTGTAATAAAATATACTTAATGAAGTAAGTAAATTCGGAACGAAACTAAAGGTATCTTGTATTTATTGTATCCCAAACGGTCTGATGAGCTCTGGTATTGAGAGAAATGCGTCGTCAGCAATGGATATGGCGGACGATGTGGTTGAAATACCAGTATGTACGTTTCTTTTGTAAAACCCAGAACATAAAGAAATTAAAACTATATTCTGTATTATTCAGCAAAGCTGTCAACTTAATTTACGGGAGTTAAAATGGTGTGTATATTTTAGTTCTTACATAAATATAACATGATAAATCATATATTATAATGACCTGCTAAATTAATTCGTTTTCTTCACCTGTAGGCATCATATAAAGATAGTATTCATATAGGATAAAGAATCGTCTTTTACGAAGCACAAGATGAAAACTTATGGGGTTTGGATAACACTCACTGAGTACTTTATAAACACCTAAAAGGCGACATCTATCTTAAAGGCGTTTTGATAAATACTAAAAATATTCCAGTTTCTGCTTTAGATCATGTGACGGCTCGTAATAAATTATTTTTGATGACGTTCAGGTTTCTTTCCAAACAACATTTCTATATAACTCCATCTTCCTTTTATTCTGTCTGTATCTTTGCCTTCCTTACCTTCCTTATGTTTCCTTCTGCGCGGTTAGACTTATATCTACTCTGATGTCCGTTCCTCTCACTTAATTGGAACAAATTATGTTAGTTTTATGTATCAGTAATTTTTGACTGGGGTATTTTTTTCAGATCAGTTGAGAGTATAGGTTTATTACAATCTATATAACACTGACAGAATTTTCTTTTTAAATATGACAAACATAAATTCCCTCCCAAGACCATTGGTCTCGCAAAATTGAAAACATTTTCACATAAACGAATGATATTCTGAATACGTATTACATATTTGTAGAGTGGTGTATGAACACGACATATTACGGAAATCTGTTTATTACTGCTTGGTATTAATGGATCTGTTAACAACATATAAAAACATTGCAAATCACGTTATTATAAGTCGCCACAAGAATGGTAATCGATCCGTGAAATAGAGTTAATGTTTGGTCACGTGGTATTTACTGAGTTTAAGACCCTACAACAATACCAAGAACGTCATAGTGTGTTTCGTCACGTAGTATTTACTGTCTTTAAGACCCTACAACAATACCAATAACGTCATAGTGTGTTTGGTCACGTGGTATTTACTGTGTTTAAGACCCTACAACAATACCAAGAACGTCATAGTGTGTTTGGTCACGTGGTATTTACTGTGTTTAAGACCCTACAACAATACCAAGAACGCCATAGTGTGTTTGGTCACGTGGTATTTATTGTGTTTAAGACCCTACAACAATACCAAGAACGTCATAGTGTGTTTGGTCACGTGATATTTACTGTGTTTAAGATCCTACAACAATACCAAGAACGTCATAGTGTGTTTGGTCACGTGATATTTACTGTGTTTAAGACCCTACAACAATACCAAGAACGTCATAGTGTGTTTGGTCACGTGGTATTTACTGTGTTTAAGACCCTACAACAATACCAAGAACGTCATAGTGTGTTTGGTCACGTAGTATTTACTGTGTTTAAGACCCTACAACAATACCAAGAACGTCATAGTGTGTTTGGTCACGTAGTATTTACTGTCTTTAAGACCCTACAACAATACCAATAACGTCATAGTGTGTTTGGTCACGTGGTATTTACTGTGTTTAAGACCCTACAACAATACCAAAAACGTCATAGTGTGTTTGGTCACGTGATATTTACTGTGTTTAAGACCCTACAACAATACCAAGAACGTCATAGTGTGTTTGGTCACGTGATATTTACTGTGTTTAAGACCCTACAACAATACCAAGAACGTCATAGTGTGTTTGGTCACGTGATATTTACTGTGTTTAAGACCCTACAACAATACCAAGAACGTCATAGTGTGTTTGGTCACGTGATATTTACTGTGTTTAAGACCCTACAACAATACCAAGAACGTCATAATGTGTTTGGTCACGTGGTATTTACTGTGTTTAAGACCCTACAACAATACCAATAACGTCATAGTGTGTTAGGTCACGTGGTATTTACTGTGTTTAAGACCCTACACAATACCAAGAACGTCATAGTGTGTTTGGTCACGTGGTATTTACTGTGTTTAAGACCCTACAACAATACCAAGAACGTCATAGTGTGTTTAGTCACGTGATATTTACTGTGTTTAAGACCCTACAACAATACCAAGAACGTCATAGTGTGTTTGGTCACATGATATTTACTGTGTTTAAGACCCTACAACAATACCAAGAACGTCATAGTGTGTTTGGTCACGTGGTATTTACTGTGTTTATGACCCTACAACAATACCAATAACGTCATAGTGTGTTTGGTCACGTGGTATTTACTGTGTTTAAGACCCTACAACAATACCAAGAACGTCATAGTATGTTTGGTTACGTGGTATTTACTGTGTTTAAGACCCTACAACAATACCAATAACATCGTAGTGCGTTTGGTCACGTGGTATTTACTGTATTTAAGACCCTACAACAATACCAAGAACGTTATAGTATGTTTGGTCACGTGGTATTTACTGTGTTTAAGACCCTACAACAATTTCAATAACGTCATAGTGTGTTTGGTCACGTGGTATTTACTGTGTTTAAGACCCTACAACAATTCCAATAACGTCATAGTATGTTTGGTCACGTGGTATTTACTGTGTTTAAGACCCTACAACAATACCAATAACATCGTAGTGCGTTTGGTCACGTGGTATTTACTGTGTTTAAGACCCTACAACAATACCAAGAACGTTATAGTATGTTTGGTCACGTGGTATTTACTGTGTTTAAGACCCTACAACAATACCAATAACAACGTAGTGGGTTTGGTCACGTGGTATTTACTGTGTTTAAGACCCTACAACAATACCAAGAACGTCATAGTGTGTTTGGTCACGTGGTATTTACTGTGTTTAAGACCCTACAACAATACCAAGAACGTCATAGTGTGTTTAGTCACGTGATATTTACTGTGTTTAAGACCCTACAACAATACCAAGAACGTTATAGTATGTTTGGTCACGTGGTATTTACTGTGTTTAAGACCCTACAACAATACCAATAACATCGTAGTGTGTTTGGTCACGTGGTATTTACTGTGTTTAAGACCCTACAACAATACCAATAACATCGTAGTGTGTTTGGTCACGTGGTATTTACTGTGTTTAAGACCCTACAACAATACCAAGAACGTCATAGTGTGTTTGGTCACATGATATTTACTGTGTTTAAGACCCTACAACAATACCAAGAACGTCATAGTGTGTTTGGTCACGTGGTATTTACTGTGTTTATGACCCTACAACAATACCAATAACGTCATAGTGTGTTTGGTCACGTGGTATTTACTGTGTTTAAGACCCTACAATAATACCAAGAACGTCATAGTATGTTTGGTTACGTGGTATTTACTGTGTTTAAGACCCTACAACAATACCAATAACATCGTAGTGCGTTTGGTCACGTGGTATTTACTGTGTTTAAGACCCTACAACAATACCAAGAACGTTATAGTATGTTTGGTCACGTGGTATTTACTGTGTTTAAGACCCTACAACAATTTCAATAACGTCATAGTGTGTTTGGTCACGTGGTATTTACTGTGTTTAAGACCCTACAACAATTCCAATAACGTCATAGTATGTTTGGTCACATGGTATTTACTGTGTTTAAGACCCTACAACAATACCAATAACATCGTAGTGTGTTTGGTCACGTGGTATTTACTGTGTTTAAGACCCTACAACAATACCAAGAACGTTATAGTATGTTTGGTCACGTGGTATTTACTGTGTTTAAGACCCTACAACAATTCCAATAACGTCATAGTATGTTTGGTCACGTGGTATTTACTGTGTTTAAGACCCTACAACAATACCAAGAACGTCATAGTGTGTTTGGTCACGTGGTATTTACTGTGTTTAAGACCCTACAACAATACCAAGAACGTCATAGTGTGTTTAGTCACGTGATATTTACTGTGTTTAAGACCCTACAACAATACCAAGAACGTTATAGTATGTTTGGTCACGTGGTATTTACTGTGTTTAAGACCCTACAACAATACCAATAACATCGTAGTGTGTTTGGTCACGTGGTATTTACTGTGTTTAAGACCCTACAACAATACCAATAACATCGTAGTGTGTTTGGTCACGTGGTATTTACTGTGTTTAAGACCCTACAACAATACCAAGAACGTCATAGTATGTTTGGTCACGTGGTATTTACTGTGTTTACCAAGAACGTCATAGTTTGTTTGGTCACGTGGTATTTACTGTGTTTAAGACCCTACAACAATACCAAGAACGTCATAGTATGTTTGGTCACGTGGTATTTACTGAGTTTAAGACCCTACAACAATACCAAGAACGTCATAGTGTGTTTGGTCACGTGGTATTTACTGTGTTTAAGACCCTACAACAATACCAAGAACGTCATAGTGTGTTTGGTCACGTGGTATTTACTGTGTTTAAGACCCTACAACAATACCAAGAACGTCATAGTATGTTTGGTCACGTGGTATTTACTGTGTTTAAGACCCTACAACAATACCAAGAACGTCATAGCATGTTTGGTCACGTGGTATTTACTGAGTTTAAGACCCTACAACAGTACAAAGAATGTTATAGGATGACATCTAAGAGAAACGACGAATCAGATAACATGGGTTTTCATTGTCGTGTATATTAATTATTAAGAAGCGGCCACGGCGAAAAGATAGTCAAATTAAAAATAAAATCAATAATATATATCTGGAATATAGAGGTCGCTTTCTATATATTTTTTTTCTTAAAATGTGTAAATCTCTCCGGTTCGAATTATAAGTTTCGAAAGACAAGAAAAAGGGTTATGTTGTATCTAAACAACGTAATGAATTTAAAATTCTTCATAATAGAAAATTATGCAGATTAAGACAGTAGTCTCTCGCTTTTAAATGTAGATTTGGTTGAGTTGGCAACAACTTGTGATAAAACAGATCATGGAACGGCATCATGTGTGCTTTCTGTTATTTTAGGCAAACCTAAAAGAATAATAAACATTTTTACCTAAGAAACGGCAAAGCTGCATTTCAACACTTGGTTATGGTTGGTTATACGTAATGGAAAGTAAAACAAACACCAACAGTATGATTTTACTTACTGTTCTTTAAATAGAGCTACTGAACGTATGCATAATAGAACAATAACCATAGAAGCATTATTTAGAGCTCTATGTTTACGTGTATTTATATACATAGAGAAAGAGTCTTCATGTGTATTTAATACAAAATACACTAAGTGATGAAATATTCAGTTAAATGCTTTAGTCTTAGTTGTTATGTCAGTTTATATTAACTTGCAACGGGTTGTTACTTGTCTTAACGTGACATTACATAGGGGGGGGCTTTTTCCTCCATAGGGATCGAATTTTGAATTGCAGCATTATAGTCGCTGAAACTTACCACACTTATAAATACACATATCGTATTTTATTTTCATAAAACATTCCATGGGTTAGTCCGCCATGGCTAAGTGGTTAGGGCGTTCGACTTCCAACCTTAGATTCGCGGGCTCGAACCAGTCTACCCAAACATACTTAACATTACAACCTAATTCTGTCTATTAATTCATAAGACTTCAAAACTGTATTGTAAGTAGATGAATTCTATATACAAAATATTAATGAAAACAGTGTTAAAATAAATTAAGCAGAAAATATTGTACACAATAGATGAGTTCTATATACAAAATATTAATAAAAATGAATGAGCCATTTCTACAGAACGACTTCCATATGAACTATTTATTAAATTGTAAAAGTCGTTCTGTAGAAATGGCTCATTCATTTTTATTAATATTTTGTATATAGAACTCATCTATTGTGTACAATATTTTCTGCTTAATTTATTTTACTATTGTCGCACTTGCAACATTTTAAGCTTTATTATAGTTTCTTACACCATTCATCAACTGTTTTAAATATTCAAACATTTAATAAGAAACATTATTCTTTCACAAAAATATCATAGTTTCTGTAGCACAAGGAAAACGAAGAGAAACTTCTTGTTTGATACAGAAGTGAAGAACAATAAATTATAAGATGACAGTTTATTTGTTTTATTGATAAACTCAGATATAAACTGTGGGTTATCTGTTTCCCGCCAACAGCGGTAATCTAACACTTATTTTTCATGTTATAAGCTCTCAGACTTACCGCTGAGGAAACATACAAACTTTAAAACTCTGTAGTGATTGTGTTATACTTGATGGTATGAATGTAAACTTTAAACAATGTCGTTTAGTAACAACTATAGTTTGATAGTGTTATGTGATATGGTATGAGTGTAAACTTTAAACAATATCGTTGAGTAACAACAATAGTTTGATAGTGTTATGTGATATGGTATGAGTGTAAACTTTAAACAATATCGTTTAGTAACAACAATAGTTTGATAGTGTTATATGATATGGTATGAGTGTAAACTTTAAACAATATCGTTTAGTAACAACTATAGTTTGATAGTTTTATGTGATATGGTATGAGTGTAAACTTTAAACAATATCGTTTAGTAACAACTATAGTTTGATGGTGTTATGTGATATGTTATGAGTGTAAACTTTAAACAATGTCGTTTAGTAACAACTACAGTTTGATAGTGTTATGTGATATGGTATGAGTGTAAACTTTAAACAATATCGTTTAGTAACAACTACAGTTTGATAGTGTTATGTGATATGGTATGAGTGTAAACTTTAAACAATGTCGTTTAGTAACAACTACTGTTTGATAGTGTTATGTGATATGGTATGAGTGTAAACTTTAAACAATATCGTTTAGTAACAACTATAGTTTGATAGTGTTATGTGATATGGTATGAGTGTAAACTTTAAACAATGTCGTTTAGTAACAACTATAGTTTGATAGTGTTATGTGATATGGTATGAGTGTAAACTTTAAACAATGTCGTTGAGTAACAACAATAGTTTGATAGTGTTATGTGATATGGTATGAGTGTAAACTTTAAACAATGTCGTTTAGTAATAACAACAGTTTGATAGTGTTATGTGATACGGTATGAGTGTAAACTTTAAACAGTATCGTTTAGTAACAACTACAGTTTGATAATGTTATGTGATATGGTATGAGTGTAAACTTTAAACAATGTCGTTTAGTAACAACAATAGTTTGATAGTGTTATGTGATATGGTATGAGTGTAAAATTTAAACAATATCGTTTAGTAACAACTATAGTTTGATAGTGTTATGTGATATGGTATGAGTGTAAACTTTAAACAATATCGTTTAGTAACAACAATAGTTTGATAGTTTTATGTGATATGGTATGAGTGTAAACTTTAAACAATGTCGTTTAGTAACAACAATAGTTTGATAGTGTTATGTGATATGGTATGAGTGTAAAATTTAAACAATATCGTTTAGTAACAATTATAGTTTGATAGTGTTATGTGATATGGTATGAGTGTAAACTTTCAACAATATCGTTTAGTAACAACAATAGTTTGATAGTGTTGTGTGATATGGTATGAGTGTAAACTTTAAACAATATTGTTTAGTAACAACAATAGTTTGATAGTGTTATGTGATATGGTATGAGTGTAAACTTTAAACAATGTCGTTTAGTAACAACTACAGTTTGATAGTGTTATGTGATATGGTATGAGTGTAAACTTTAAACAATGTCGTTTAGTAACAACTATAGTTTGATAGTGTTGTGTGATATGGTATGAGTGTAAACTTTAAACAATATCGTTTAGTAACAACTATAGTTTGATGGTGTTATGTGATATGGTATGAGTGTAAACTTTAAACAATGTCGTTTAGTAACAACAATAGTTTGATAGTTTTATGTGATATGGTATGAGTGTAAACTTTAAACAATGTCGTTTAGTAACAACTATAGTTTGATAGTGTTGTGTGATATGGTATGAGTGTAAACTTTAAACAATATCGTTTAGTAACAACTATAGTTTGATAGTGTTATGTGATATGGTATGAGTGTAAACTTTAAACAATATCGTTTAGTAACAACTACAGTTTGATAGTGTTATGTGGTATGGTATGAGTGTAAACTTTAAACAATATCGTTTAGTAACAACTATAGTTTTATATTGTTATGTGATATGGTATGAGTGTAAACTTTAAACAATATCGTTTAGAAACAACAATAGTTTGATAGTTTTATGTGATATGGTATGAGTGTAAACTTTAAACAATATTGTTTAGTAACAACTATAGTTTGATGGTGTTATGTGATATGGTATGAGTGTAAACTTTAAACAATGTCGTTTAGTAACAACTACAGTTTCATAGTTTTATGTGATATGGTATGAGTGTAAACTTTAAACAACATCGTTTAGTAACAACTATAGTTTGATAGTGTTATGTGATATGGTATGAGTGTAAACTTTAAACAATGTCGTTTAGTAACAACTACAGTTTGATATTGTTATGTGATATGGTATGAGTGTAAACTTTAAACAATATCGTTTAGTAACAACTATAGTTTGATATTGTTATGTGATATGGTATGAGTGTAAACTTTAAACAATATCGTTTAGTAACAACTATAGTTTGATAGTTTTATGTGATATGGTATGAGTGTAAACTTTAAACAATGTCGTTTAGTAACAACTATAGTTTGATGGTGTTATGTGATATGGTATGAGTGTAAACTTTAAACAATATCGTTTAGTAACAACAATAGTTTCATAGTTTTATGTGATATGGTATGAGTGTAAACTTTAAACAATATCGTTTAGTAACAACTATAGTTTGATAGTGTTGTGTGATATGGTATGAGTGTAAACTTTAAACAATATTGTTTAGTAACAACTATAGTTTGATGGTGTTATGTGATATGGTATGAGTGTAAACTTTAAACAATGTCGTTTAGTAACAACTACAGTTTGATAGTGTTATGTGATATGGTATGAGTGTAAACTTTAAACAATGTCGTTTAGTAACAACTATAGTTTGATAGTGTTGTGTGATATGGTATGAGTGTAAACTTTAAACAATATTGTTTAGTAACAACTATAGTTTGATGGTGTTATGTGATATGGTATGAGTGTAAACTTTAAACAATGTCGTTTAGTAACAACAATAGTTTCATAGTTTTATGTGATATGGTATGAGTGTAAACTTTAAACAATGTCGTTTAGTAACAACTATAGTTTGATAGTGTTGTGTGATATGGTATGAGTGTAAACTTTAAACAATATCGTTTAGTAACAACTATAGTTTGATGGTGTTATGTGATATGGTATGAGTGTAAACTTTAAACAATATCGTTTAGTAACAACAATAGTTTGATAGTTTTATGTGATATGGTATGAGTGTAAACTTTAAACAATGTCGTTTAGTAACAACTATAGTTTGATATTGTTATGTGATATGGTATGAGTGTAAACTTTAAACAATATCGTTTAGTAACAACAATAGTTTGATAGTTTTATGTGATATGGTATGAGTGTAAACTTTAAACAATATCGTTTAGTAACAACTATAGTTTGATAGTTTTATGTGATATGGTATGAGTGTAAACTTTAAACAATATCGTTTAGTAACAACTACAGTTTGATGGTGTTATGTGATATGGTATGAGTGTAAACTTTAAACAATATCGTTTAGTAACAACAATAGTTTGATAGTTTTATGTGATATGGTATGAGTGTAAACTTTAAACAATGTCGTTTAGTAACAACTATAGTTTGATAGTGTTGTGTGATATGGTATGAGTGTAAACTTTAAACAATATCGTTTAGTAACAACTATAGTTTGATGGTGTTATGTGGTATGGTATGAGTGTAAACTTTAAACAATATCGTTTAGAAACAACAATAGTTTGATAGTTTTATGTGATATGGTATGAGTGTAAACTTTAAACAATGTCGTTTAGTAACAACTATAGTTTGATGGTGTTATGTGATATGGTATGAGTGTAAACTTTAAACAATATCGTTTAGTAACAACTATAGTTTGATGGTGTTATGTGATATGGTATGAGTGTAAACTTTAAACAATATCGTTTAGTAACAACAATAGTTTCATAGTTTTATGTGATATGGTATGAGTGTAAACTTTAAACAATGTCGTTTAGTAACAACTACAGTTTGATATTGTTATGTGATATGGTATGAGTGTAAACTTTAAACAATATCGTTTAGTAACAACAATAGTTTGATAGTTTTATGTGATATGGTATGAGTGTAAACTTTAAACAATGTCGTTTAGTAACAACTATAGTTTGATAGTGTTATGTGATATGGTATGAGTGTAAACTTTAAACAATATCGTTTAGTAACAACTATAGTTTGATGGTGTTATGTGATATGGTATGAGTGTAAACTTTAAACAATATCGTTTAGTAACAACAATAGTTTGATAGTTTTATGTGATATGGTATGAGTGTAAACTTTAAACAATGTCGTTTAGTAACATCTACAGTTTGATATTGTTATGTGATATGGTATGAGTGTAAACTTTAAACAATATCGTTTAGTAACAACAATAGTTTGATAGTTTTATGTGATATGGTATGAGTGTAAACTTTAAACAATGTCGTTTAGTAACAACTATAGTTTGATAGTGTTGTGTGATATGGTATGAGTGTAAACTTTAAACAATATCGTTTAGTAACAACTATAGTTTGATGGTGTTATGTGATATGGTATGAGTGTAAACTTTAAACAATATCGTTTAGTAACAACAATAGTTTGATAGTTTTATGTGATATGGTATGAGTGTAAACTTTAAACAATATCGTTTAGTAACAACTATAGTTTGATAGTGTTATGTGATATGGTATGAGTGTAAACTTTAAACAATATCGTTTAGTAACAACTACAGTTTGATAGTGTTATGTGGTATGGTATGAGTGTAAACTTTAAACAATGTCGTTTAGTAACAACTATAGTTTGATAGTGTTATGGGGTATAATATGAGTGTAAACTTTAAACAATGTCGTTTAGTAACAACTACAGTTTGATAGTGTTATGTGATATGGTATGAGTGTAAACTTTAAACAATGTCGTTTAGTAACAACTACAGTTTGATATTGTTATGTGATATGGTATGAGTGTAAACTTTAAACAATATCGTTTAGTAACAACTATAGTTTGATATTGTTATGTGATATGGTATGAGTGTAAACTTTAAACAATATCGTTTAGTAACAACAATAGTTTGATAGTTTTATGTGATATGGTATGAGTGTAAACTTTAAACAATGTCGTTTAGTAACAACTATAGTTTGATGGTGTTATGTGATATGGTATGAGTGTAAACTTTAAACAATATCGTTTAGTAACAACAATAGTTTGATAGTTTTATGTGATATGGTATGAGTGTAAACTTTAAACAATGTCGTTTAATAACAACTACAGTTTGATATTGTTATGTGATATGGTATGAGTGTAAACTTTAAACAATATCGTTTAGTAACAACTATAGTTTGATGGTGTTATGTGATATGGTATGAGTGTAAACTTTAAACAATATCGTTTAGTAACAACAATAGTTTGATAGTTTTATGTGATATGGTATGAGTGTAAATTTTAAACAATGTCGTTTAGTAACAACTACAGTTTGATGGTGTTATGTGATATGGTATGAGTGTAAACTTTAAACAATGTCGTTTAGTAACAACTACAGTTTGATATTGTTATGTGATATGGTATGAGTGTAAACTTTAAACAATATCGTTTAGTAACAACTATAGTTTGATGGTGTTATGTGATATGGTATGAGTGTAAACTTTAAACAATATCGTTTAGTAACAACTACAGTTTGATGGTGTTATGTGATATGGTATGAGTGTAAACTTTAAACAATGTCGTTTAGTAACAACTACAGTTTGATATTGTTATGTGATATGGTATGAGTGTAAACTTTAAACAATATCGTTTAGTAACAACTATAGTTTGATGGTGTTATGTGATATGGTATGAGTGTAAACTTTAAACAATATCGTTTAGTAACAACAATAGTTTGATAGTTTTATGTGATATGGTATGAGTGTAAACTTTAAACAATGTCGTTTAGTAACAACTACAGTTTGATATTGTTATGTGATATGGTATGAGTGTAAACTTTAAACAATATCGTTTAGTAACAACAATAGTTTGATAGTTTTATGTGATATGGTATGAGTGTAAACTTTAAACAATGTCGTTTAGTAACAACTATAGTTTGATAGTGTTGTGTGATATGGTATGAGTGTAAACTTTAAACAATATCGTTTAGTAACAACTATAGTTTGATGGTGTTATGTGATATGGTATGAGTGTAAACTTTAAACAATATCGTTTAGTAACAACAATAGTTTGATAGTTTTATGTGATATGGTATGAGTGTAAACTTTAAACAATATCGTTTAGTAACAACTATAGTTTGATAGTGTTATGTGATATGGTATGAGTGTAAACTTTAAACAATATCGTTTAGTAACAACTACAGTTTGATAGTGTTATGTGGTATGGTATGAGTGTAAACTTTAAACAATATCGTTTAGTAACAACTATAGTTTGATATTGTTATGTGATATGGTATGAGTGTAAACTTTAAACAATATCGTTTAGAAACAACAATAGTTTGATAGTTTTATGTGATATGGTATGAGTGTAAACTTTAAACAATGTCGTTTAGTAACAATTATAGTTTGATGGTGTTATGTGATATGGTATGAGTGTAAACTTTAAACAATATCGTTTAGTAACAACAATAGTTTCATAGTTTTATGTGATATGGTATGAGTGTAAACTTTAAACAATGTCGTTTAGTAACAACTATAGTTTGATAGTGTTGTGTTATATGGTATGAGTGTAAAGTTTAAACAATATTGTTTAGTAACAACTATAGTTTGATGGTGTTATGTGATATGGTATGAGTGTAAACTTTAAACAATATCGTTTAGTAACAACAATAGTTTGATAGTTTTATGTGATATGGTATGAGTGTAAACTTTAAACAATGTCGTTTAGTAACAACTACAGTTTGATATTGTTATGTGATATGGTATGAGTGTAAACTTTAAACAATATCGTTTAGTAACAACTATAGTTTGATGGTGTTATGTGATATGGTATGAGTGTAAACTTTAAACAATATCGTTTAGTAACAACAATAGTTTGATAGTTTTATGTGATATGGTATGAGTGTAAACTTTAAACAATGTCGTTTAGTAACAACTACAGTTTGATGGTGTTATGTGATATGGTATGAGTGTAAACTTTAAACAATGTCGTTTAGTAACAACTACAGTTTGATATTGTTATGTGATATGGTATGAGTGTAAACTTTAAACAATATCGTTTAGTAACAACTATAGTTTGATGGTGTTATGTGATATGGTATGAGTGTAAACTTTAAACAATATCGTTTAGTAACAACAATAGTTTGATAGTGTTATGTGATATGGTATGAATGTAAACTTTAAACAATGTCGTTTAGTAACAACTACAGTTTGATAGTGTTATGTGATATGGTATGAGTGTAAACTTTAAACAATATCGTTTAGTAACAACTATAGTTTGATATTGTTATGTGATATGGTATGAGTGTAAACTTTAAACAATATCGTTTAGTAACAACTATAGTTTGATGGTGTTATGTGATATGGTATGAGTGTAAACTTTAAACAATATCGTTTAGTAACAACAATAGTTTCATAGTTTTATGTGATATGGTATGAGTGTAAACTTTAAACAATGTCGTTTAGTAACAACTATAGTTTGATAGTGTTGTGTGATATGGTATGAGTGTAAACTTTAAACAATATCGTTTAGTAACAACTATAGTTTGATGGTGTTATGTGATATGGTATGAGTGTAAACTTTAAACAATATCGTTTAGTAACAACAATAGTTTGATAGTTTTATGTGATATGGTATGAGTGTAAACTTTAAACAATGTCGTTTAGTAACATCTACAGTTTGATATTGTTATGTGATATGGTATGAGTGTAAACTTTAAACAATATCGTTTAGTAACAACAATAGTTTGATAGTTTTATGTGATATGGTATGAGTGTAAACTTTAAACAATGTCGTTTAGTAACAACTATAGTTTGATAGTGTTGTGTGATATGGTATGAGTGTAAACTTTAAACAATATCGTTTAGTAACAACTATAGTTTGATGGTGTTATGTGATATGGTATGAGTGTAAACTTTAAACAATATCGTTTAGTAACAACAATAGTTTGATAGTTTTATGTGATATGGTATGAGTGTAAACTTTAAACAATATCGTTTAGTAACAACTATAGTTTGATAGTGTTATGTGATATGGTATGAGTGTAAACTTTAAACAATATCGTTTAGTAACAACTACAGTTTGATAGTGTTATGTGGTATGGTATGAGTGTAAACTTTAAACAATGTCGTTTAGTAACAACTATAGTTTGATAGTGTTATGGGGTATAATATGAGTGTAAACTTTGAACAATGTCGTTTAGTAACAACTACAGTTTGATAGTGTTATGTGATATGGTATGAGTGTAAACTTTAAACAATGTCGTTTAGTAACAACTACAGTTTGATATTGTTATGTGATATGGTATGAGTGTAAACTTTAAACAATATCGTTTAGTAACAACTATAGTTTGATATTGTTATGTGATATGGTATGAGTGTAAACTTTAAACAATATCGTTTAGTAACAACAATAGTTTGATAGTTTTATGTGATATGGTATGAGTGTAAATTTTAAACAATGTCGTTTAGTAACAACTACAGTTTGATGGTGTTATGTGATATGGTATGAGTGTAAACTTTAAACAATGTCGTTTAGTAACAACTACAGTTTGATATTGTTATGTGATATGGTATGAGTGTAAACTTTAAACAATATCGTTTAGTAACAACTATAGTTTGATGGTGTTATGTGATATGGTATGAGTGTAAACTTTAAACAATATCGTTTAGTAACAACTACAGTTTGATGGTGTTATGTGATATGGTATGAGTGTAAACTTTAAACAATGTCGTTTAGTAACAACTACAGTTTGATATTGTTATGTGATATGGTATGAGTGTAAACTTTAAACAATATCGTTTAGTAACAACTATAGTTTGATGGTGTTATGTGATATGGTATGAGTGTAAACTTTAAACAATATCGTTTAGTAACAACAATAGTTTGATAGTTTTATGTGATATGGTATGAGTGTAAACTTTAAACAATGTCGTTTAGTAACAACTACAGTTTGATATTGTTATGTGATATGGTATGAGTGTAAACTTTAAACAATATCGTTTAGTAACAACAATAGTTTGATAGTTTTATGTGATATGGTATGAGTGTAAACTTTAAACAATGTCGTTTAGTAACAACTATAGTTTGATAGTGTTGTGTGATATGGTATGAGTGTAAACTTTAAACAATATCGTTTAGTAACAACTATAGTTTGATGGTGTTATGTGATATGGTATGAGTGTAAACTTTAAACAATATCGTTTAGTAACAACAATAGTTTGATAGTTTTATGTGATATGGTATGAGTGTAAACTTTAAACAATATCGTTTAGTAACAACTATAGTTTGATAGTGTTATGTGATATGGTATGAGTGTAAACTTTAAACAATATCGTTTAGTAACAACTACAGTTTGATAGTGTTATGTGGTATGGTATGAGTGTAAACTTTAAACAATATCGTTTAGTAACAACTATAGTTTGATATTGTTATGTGATATGGTATGAGTGTAAACTTTAAACAATATCGTTTAGAAACAACAATAGTTTGATAGTTTTATGTGATATGGTATGAGTGTAAACTTTAAACAATGTCGTTTAGTAACAATTATAGTTTGATGGTGTTATGTGATATGGTATGAGTGTAAACTTTAAACAATATCGTTTAGTAACAACAATAGTTTCATAGTTTTATGTGATATGGTATGAGTGTAAACTTTAAACAATGTCGTTTAGTAACAACTATAGTTTGATAGTGTTGTGTTATATGGTATGAGTGTAAACTTTAAACAATATTGTTTAGTAACAACTATAGTTTGATGGTGTTATGTGATATGGTATGAGTGTAAACTTTAAACAATATCGTTTAGTAACAACAATAGTTTGATAGTTTTATGTGATATGGTATGAGTGTAAACTTTAAACAATGTCGTTTAGTAACAACTACAGTTTGATATTGTTATGTGATATGGTATGAGTGTAAACTTTAAACAATATCGTTTAGTAACAACTATAGTTTGATGGTGTTATGTGATATGGTATGAGTGTAAACTTTAAACAATATCGTTTAGTAACAACAATAGTTTGATAGTTTTATGTGATATGGTATGAGTGTAAACTTTAAACAATGTCGTTTAGTAACAACTACAGTTTGATGGTGTTATGTGATATGGTATGAGTGTAAACTTTAAACAATGTCGTTTAGTAACAACTACAGTTTGATATTGTTATGTGATATGGTATGAGTGTAAACTTTAAACAATATCGTTTAGTAACAACTATAGTTTGATGGTGTTATGTGATATGGTATGAGTGTAAACTTTAAACAATATCGTTTAGTAACAACAATAGTTTCATAGTTTTATGTGATATGGTATGAGTGTAAACTTTAAACAATGTCGTTTAGTAACAACTATAGTTTGATAGTGTTGTGTTATATGGTATGAGTGTAAACTTTAAACAATATTGTTTAGTAACAACTATAGTTTGATGGTGTTATGTGATATGGTATGAGTGTAAACTTTAAACAATATCGTTTAGTAACAACAATAGTTTGATAGTTTTATGTGATATGGTATGAGTGTAAACTTTAAACAATGTCGTTTAGTAACATCTACAGTTTGATATTGTTATGTGATATGGTATGAGTGTAAACTTTAAACAATATCGTTTAGTAACAACAATAGTTTGATAGTTTTATGTGATATGGTATGAGTGTAAACTTTAAACAATGTCGTTTAGTAACAACTATAGTTTGATAGTGTTGTGTGATATGGTATGAGTGTAAACTTTAAACAATATCGTTTAGTAACAACTATAGTTTGATGGTGTTATGTGATATGGTATGAGTGTAAACTTTAAACAATATCGTTTAGTAACAACAATAGTTTGATAGTTTTATGTGATATGGTATGAGTGTAAACTTTAAACAATATCGTTTAGTAACAACTATAGTTTGATAGTGTTATGTGATATGGTATGAGTGTAAACTTTAAACAATATCGTTTAGTAACAACTACAGTTTGATAGTGTTATGTGGTATGGTATGAGTGTAAACTTTAAACAATGTCGTTTAGTAACAACTATAGTTTGATAGTGTTATGGGGTATAATATGAGTGTAAACTTTGAACAATGTCGTTTAGTAACAACTACAGTTTGATAGTGTTATGTGATATGGTATGAGTGTAAACTTTAAACAATGTCGTTTAGTAACAACTACAGTTTGATATTGTTATGTGATATGGTATGAGTGTAAACTTTAAACAATATCGTTTAGTAACAACTATAGTTTGATATTGTTATGTGATATGGTATGAGTGTAAACTTTAAACAATATCGTTTAGTAACAACAATTGTTTGATAGTTTTATGTGATATGGTATGAGTGTAAACTTTAAACAATGTCGTTTAGTAACAACTATAGTTTGATGGTGTTATGTGATATGGTATGAGTGTAAACTTTAAACAATATCGTTTAGTAACAACAATAGTTTGATAGTTTTATGTGATATGGTATGAGTGTAAATTTTAAACAATGTCGTTTAGTAACAACTACAGTTTGATGGTGTTATGTGATATGGTATGAGTGTAAACTTTAAACAATGTCGTTTAGTAACAACTACAGTTTGGTATTGTTATGTGATATGGTATGAGTGTAAACTTTAAACAATATCGTTTAGTAACAACTATAGTTTGATGGTGTTATGTGATATGGTATGAGTGTAAACTTTAAACAATATCGTTTAGTAACAACTATAGTTTGATAGTGTTATGTGATATGGTATGAGTGTAAACTTTAAACAATATTGTTTAGTAACAACTACAGTTTGATAGTGTTATGTGGTATGGTATGAGTGTAAACTTTAAACAATGTCGTTTAGTAACAACTATAGTTTGATAGTGTTATGTGGTATGGTATGAGTGTAAACTTTAAACAATGTCGTTTAGTAACAACTACAGTTTGATAGTGTTATGTGATATGGTATGAGTGTAAACTTTAAACAATGTCGTTTAGTAACAACTATAGTTTGATAGTGTTGTGTGATATGGTATGAGTGTAAACTTTAAACAATGTCGTTTAGTAACAACTATAGTTTGATAGTGTTATGCGATATGGTATGAGTGTAAACTTTAAACAGTGTCGTTTAGTGACAAGTATAGTTTAATCGTGTTATACTCGAAGCCTGAGTGTCAATAAAAAACTACTACTTAGTCAAAGTTCTATCCTTCACACTGGTCACAAGTTTTTGATGTACAGCTATCGAGTATTAGCACCTAAAGTTTGATGGTGTTTTACCCGAGACGTAGATGTTGTCCATTTCTATTTTTGCTTGAAAATTGAAAATTCCTATCACAATTACACCATTATGTATTTATGTTAAATTTATCGAAATCTTTGTTCGATAATTATGTACTCGCTGATTGGAACGTTTCGCGTGACATCTGGTGAATATTCTTTCTAAATATATTTTTTAAAAAATAATATTGAATTAAAAACTGAGAATTTAAACAAATTAAAAAAAAACACGCTTGAACGTCTTAGTTCTTCTCAGTTTGGTGACTCGATTAATGAATTTTAATTTTGGAAAACGTTTTATGTTTGTTTATCTAAATATTTAGATTAAGCTGCGCTCTTAAAATGTTATTACGGTTGTTGATTTAGAAAAGTTCCATTTTAAAATATATAAAACACATATTCATGTGCAAATATATACATGTATATTTATTTATTTAATATTTTAATATAGATGTTAGCTAGAGGGCGCATTACGTTGAGATCAAGTTGGTTCTAGAATATTCGGAAATATTAATGAAAAAAAAAAAGACTTTACGAAGCGCGTAGAATATGAATTAGATGAAAAATACGTTGAGAGAGTCAGATGAAACATTGAACCAACGTCATCAGTTAGCTAGATCTGTGGTTATGCAAGTAAGGTTTAACGCCAGTTTTGGTTTCTTTTTGAATTGTTTGTTTGTTTTTTTAGAATTTCTCGCCAAACTACACGAGGGCTATCTGGGCTAGCCTTCCCTAATTTAGCAGTGTAAGACTAGAGGGAAGGCAGCTAGTCATCACCATCCACCGCCAACTCTTGGGCTACTCTTTTTACCAACGAATAGTGGGATTGACCGCAACATTATAACACCTCCACAGCTGAAAGGGTGAGCATGTTTGGTGTGACGGGGATTCGAATCCGCGAGCCTCGGATTACAAGTCGAGTGCCTTAACCACCTGGCCATGTCGGGTCCGCTAGTTTAGGAAGACACCATTAGTGTAAAGTTAGGCCTACAGTAAGTTACAAAATCTACAACTCCGTAAAGAAAGGTTAAAGAGGAAGTGGAATAAATCAGTGATTGCTACGTTCTGTGACCATTGAATTATCTTCACTAAGATAATTTAAAAGAACCAACCAAGGAATAAAACCAACATTTCAACACTTTTCTAAAGTGTCCAAAGCTCTTATGTAACCGGCGTTTGTTTGTCAGTTTGCTTAGCTGATATATATAGTTTCGACAGAAAGTGTTCGTACCCCTGCATCCCGAGTAGTTTTTTGCTCATAACTTAAAAAGTATCACGATTAGGCTAATAGACGTATGATATATTATAAATATTATACTAACACACACCTACATAATTTTTTTTGTAAATTAAACGACAAATAAACTGTTTATAAACAAAAAACCAAATATGGGAAGCGCAGAAAGTGTTCGTACATTTCTGAACGTGTGAAAAAACTGATATTTTTGTGAAAATTTTGTTTAGTTTGGTGAATAAACTACATTATACCATTCCAAAACCAGACACTGGGCTCATAATTATTGGAATTTAGCCAGCAAAAAATATACTTTCGGCAATTTAGCGCCGTCTCCGTCATTATCTGCTTGGTCATCATGGCGAACAGGAAACAACTGTCCAGTGATTTAAAAAACCGAATTATTGTAAAATACAAGTCTCGTGTTTCTCTTTCCGGTATTGCTACACAACTTAATGTGCCGAAATCTACTGTTCGAAACATAATTGTCAAGTTTAAGCTTATAGGATCAACTGCTAACCTCCCTCGTTCCGGACGCCCCACCAAAATTCCAGAGAGAACCAAGAGGAAGGTTCTCAGAGAAGTTAGTAGGAACCCTCGTTTAACACGTAATGACATACAGAAACTGGTAAGGGAAACTGGGGTTGAAGTAAGCACCTCTACAGTTACGAACATGTTACGTTCTTCTGGGTTCAAAGCATGCCGTCCTCGTAGAACTCCATATTTAAAGCCTGTTCATTTAGAGCTCGATTGAGGTATGCAAGAAAGCATGTAGATAAACCCTTTACCTGTTGGAAGAGTATTCTTTGGTCAGACGAGACTAAAATCGAGCTTTTCGGCCACAATGATGTTCGCAATATTTTCCGTAAGAAGGGGAAACGAAATCCTCCAAAGAACACCGTCCATACAGTTAAACACGGAGGTGACTCGATCATGCTATGGGGTTCCTTCAGCTCTTCTGGTGTAGGCAGCCTTCACCGCATCAATGGAATGATGAAACAAAAAGAGTACATTGATATATTAGGCACTTATATCAAGAATGATGCTCGGAATTTGCGGCTTGGGCGTCATTGGATCTTCCAGCACGACAATGCCCCTAAGCACACATCAAAATATGTGCAATTCTAGTTACAGTGGAACCATATAAGCGTTCTGGAGTGGTCATCGCAGTCACCTGTCTCAACCCAATTGAAAACGTTTGGCATGAGTTGAAGACCAGGGTTCATCAGTGTCATTCGAAAAACTTGCAAATGTTGGAGGCCTTCTGTAAAGAAGAATGGAATAAAATACCAGTCGAGTACTGTCAAACTATCATGGAGGGCTATGAGGAGAGATTGCGCTAAGTAATTCACCTGAAAGGCTACACAACTGACCATTAAAGTAGGCACACAAACACTTTCTGTCCCTCCTATATTTGGTTATTTGTTTATAAACAGTTTATTTGTCGTTCAATTTATATAAAAATTTGTGTAGGTGTGTGTTACTATAATATTTATAATATACTATACTTTCATTATCCTAATCTTGATATTTTTTAAGTTATGAAAAAAACTACTCACGACGCAGGGGTACGAACACTTTCTGTCGTAACTGTACATATGTGTGTGTGTAAAACAGAAGATTAAGAGCTTTTCACCTCTAATTTTTAGACTGATTTCAGTGAAAGTTGACATGCACCCTAAGTGTTCCCTTTCTCATGGGGAAAGAAGTTGGGACCAAACTTTAAAGCACCCTTATAGCACCCTGCAGGAGGGGGTTATATATAGTGTTTGAAACAGGCATCATACGTCACTCCCTTGAGGACGCTATCTGTTCGACCTATCTTCACCAAATTTGGCACGCACTTTTAATATCAGCGTACGGATCTAGTCCCCTGTGCGTTTATTTCCTCATCTGTTGCACAAGCTAGTTTATACAATGCGTCCTGGGTTCTTCTATTTAAATGTCTCATCTGAGATCGAGAGTAAACTTCATCCATGTGTCTTGATTTCAACAATGTTTCACTCGTTTGTTCGTAATGTATGATTTACATCGCATCTTTTTATGGTCGACTGACTGACTGACTGACGGACGAGAACCCAGTACTGTACAGTGGTGCGAGTGATTACAACACGTAACATTCATAATGAACCACAATCTCTCACAAGAACAGCTCTACCAAAATGTATTTCCCGAGAACATTTTCTCGTGAGTAAATAACTTTTATAAAGCACATTTGTTTGTTTTTGAATTTTGCACAAAGCTACACAAGGGCTATTTCCGTTAGTCTCCCTAATTTAACAGTGTAAGACTGGCAGAAAGGCATCCAGTCATTACCACTCACCGCCTTTCTTGGGCTACTCTTTTACCAGCGAATAGTAGGATTGACTGTCACATTATAACAGCTGAAAGAGCGAGCGTGTTTGGTGTGGCAGGGATTCAAACCTGAGACCTTCAGATTCGGAGTCAAATGCCTTAACTACCTGACCATGCCGGGCCTATAGAGCACGTTAAAGGTTCGTCATAACAAACTGATCGGTAATTATTAAGGTATGCGTGTTTATGACACACCCACTAAGGCTATACGCGGCTTTCTATAATTAACTACTGACCAATCAGATGCCAGTTTTAATTGTGCCCTCCTCTTCATATTCAAATAATTTTCGCCAGTGATATCGGCATCTTCTTTAGAGTAAGTTCTAATGATGAAATGCTTCTAATGTGTGACTAAATGCACGAGCAAAGTGATAATTGTGTTAGGTTATCATGTTATCCAACCACCTTGTTTCTTCCCCCGTTATGTATGAGCTTTCCCGCCAAAAGGCGCATCCTACAGTTTGGAAAGACTACTGTAAGTGACTGACTGACTGCCACTTCAAGTGAACAAAATACTTTGTAATATTGCACCGATTCGAACGCCCCCTTCGGGCTATCCAGAACGACTCCGCAAACACGGTGTTAAGATGGTTCATTATAGTGAAAATTTCTTATGAATGAAGTAAGTATGTCTTTAAACAAGAACAATATATATGTAATTTATCCTAGCTTATGTTTACATGTAATCGAAATACAACATAATTAAAAACATTATTGTGATACACTATGCTCCAAAAATACCTCGTAGTACCCCGATCATAAAACTAAGTTCTCCGTAAGCTTATCCCATGCCAAAATGAGCCCTGTCTTCCACTATAAAACGTCAATTTTCCTCAAAAAATGGACAATACCCCCCGTCTAAAGGTATGAAGTATTTATCTCAACCAACTCCGGTTTCAAACCAGTTTCCAGTGTTCTAATGAATAGTAGATTTTAACCTCAGATTCAGTCACAATAATTATTATGAGTCGATATTTAATAGAAAATTCTTTTATTTTATGTATTCTATATAAATATAACAAAACATAAACACGTACGTTAAAAATGCGAAACAGAAAAGTAGTTATAGTTTTATATCTCAAATAGTAATAAAGTTACGCTGTTTACGCTCCTGTATTTGTATTTGGTGCTGCGAGCGCCACTAGCGGAATCAGTTCGAAATGCAACAGTATCCCGCTGCGTTCAGTTAAAGACTTGAGCTAACTTAATAAACGACATCTTTATTTAACAGTAAGTTTTCTGCCGCGACATAACGGCTCAGTGAATGGCTCTGAGTTTTACAAGTACAAACTTTTAGCTCATAACTCCGTCATCTCTTGACCAATTTGAAGGTCTAATTACAGTTTTGAACTCAGGAGGCTACACTCTTTCAACTGATGTATTGGTCACACCCATGGTCTTTTACATTAATTTGTTCTAATCCTGGTTAAAATTATTTCAAGCGTCGGAGCTAATGAGAATTTCCTCTTGTTTTTAACATAAAATTGATTATTTAAACAAAACTAATAAATACAACCATACTAACAGAGTTCCATACTAACTGTTTAAAATGTAGCAAAGTGTTACAAGAGAAAATGTGACTGTTATTTATGGCTTCATCAATATTGTTTGCATCTAATAAAACGAGGTGGAACGTTTCGTAATGTGACTGGATGGTCAGTGCAAAAATTCATTCCAAAGTCTTATTCCTTCAGTTAAATAACTGATAAGTTATAACTTTCTTCAACAAACTTTAGGCCAGGCATGGCAAAGCGTTTTAAGGCGTTCGACTCGTAATCCGCGGGTTCGAACCCTCATCACATCAAAACATGCTCGCACTTTCAGCCGTGGGGGCGTTATAATGTTACGGTCAATTCCACTATTAGTTGGTAAAAGAGTTGCCCAAGAGTTGGCGGTGGGTGATGACGACTAGCTGCCTTCCCTCTAGTCTTACACTACTAAATTAGGGACGGCTAGCGCAGATAGCCGTCGAGTAGCTTTGCGCGAAATTCAAAACAAACAAACAATCAAAACACTTTCGTTTCTTGTCCATTATAATGTTTTGAGTTAAATTAATATGTGAGTAAATACACACACATATATACTTGTGAATGAATGGCTATGAATATATAAATTCTGTTCGACAAATATTCATTCTGATTTTTTAAAATATTCAGAATAGACCGTTTAATAAGCTAAATAGGAAAGATGGAATGTTTTAAAGACATAATTGCCTTACCCAGACGTTTAACTGCCGTGTAATAACTTGTAGATATAAGACGCGTAATCTACATTTAGCACTTACGCTAACTGTAATTCTCTTTAATTTCACGTAGAAAGTTTGTTTGTTTTTGAAATTCGCCCAAAGCTACTCGAGGGCTATCTGTGCTAGCCGTCCCTAATTTAAGTCACATTTAACATTTATCATTGTTATCAATATTGTTATCATATTTATCATCACATTTTAACATTTATCATTGTTATCAATATTGTTATCATATTTATCATCACATTTAACATTTATCATTGTTATCAATTTTGTTATCATATTTATCATCACATTTAACATTTATCATTGTTATCAATATTGTTATCATATTTATCATCACATTTAACATTTATCATTGTTATCAATATTGTTATCATATTTATCATCACATTTAACATTTATCATTGTTATCAATATTGTTATCATATTTATCATCACATTTAACATTTATCATTGTTATCAATATTGTTATCATATTTATCATCACATTTAACATTTATCATTGTTATCAATTTTGTTATCATATTTATCATCACATTTAACATTTATCATTGTTATCAATATTGTTATCATATTTATCATCACATTTAACATTTATCATTGTTATCAATATTGTTATCATATTTATCATCACATTTAACATTTATCATTGTTATCAATATTGTTATCATATTTATCATCACATTTAACATTTATCATTGTTATCAATTTTGTTATCATATTTATCATCACATTTAACATTTATCATTGTTATCAATATTGTTATCATATTTATCATCACATTTAACATTTATCATTGTTATCATATTTATCATCACATTTAACATTTATCATTGTTATCAATATTGTTATCATATTTATCATCACATTTAACATTTATCATTGTTATCAATATTGTTATCATATTTATCATCACATTTAACATTTATCATTGTTATCAAATTTGTTATCATATTTATCATCACATTTAACATTTATCATTGTTATCAATATTGTTATCATATTTATCATCACATTTAACATTTATCATTGTTATCAAATTTGTTATCATATTTATCATCACATTTAACATTTATCATTGTTATCAATATTGTTATCATATTTATCATCACATTTAACATTTATCATTGTTATCATTTATTCACATATCATATTTATCATCATTTTTTAACATTTATCATTGTTATCATTTATCATTGTTATCATATTTATCATCACATTTAACATTTATCATTGTTATCAATATTGTTATCATATTTATCATCACATTTAACATTTATCATTGTTATCAATATTGTTATCATATTTATCATCACATTTAACATTTATCATTGTTATCAATATTGTTATCATATTTATCATCACATTTAACATTTATCATTGTTATCAATATTGTTATCATATTTATCATCACATTTAACATTTATCATTGTTATCAATATTGTTATCATATTTATCATCACATTTAACATTTATCATTGTTATCAATATTGTTATCATATTTATCATCACATTTAACATTTATCATTGTTATCAATATTGTTATCATATTTATCATCACATTTAACATTTATCATTGTTATCAATTTTGTTATCATATTTATCATCACATTTAACATTTATCATTGTTATCAATTTTGTTATCATATTTATCATCACATTTAACATTTATCATTGTTATCAATATTTGTTATCATATTTATCATCACATTTAACATTTATCATTGTTATCATATTTGTTATCATATTTATCATCACATTTAACATTTATCATTGTTATCAATATTGTTATCATATTTATCATCACATTTAACATTTATCATTGTTATCAATATTGTTATCATATTTATCATCACATTTAACATTTATCATTGTTATCAATATTGTTATCATATTTATCATCACATTTAACATTTATCATTGTTATCATATATTGTTATCATATTTATCATCACATTTAACATTTATCATTGTTATCAATATTGTTATCATATTTATCATCACATTTAACATTTATCATTGTTATCAATATTGTTATCATATTTATCATCACATTTAACATTTATCATTGTTATCAATATTGTTATCATATTTATCATCACATTTAACATTTATCATTGTTATCAATATTGTTATCATATTTATCATCACATTTAACATTTATCATTGTTATCAATATTGTTATCATATTTATCATCACATTTAACATTTATCATTGTTATCAATATTGTTATCATATTTATCATCACATTTAACATTTATCATTGTTATCAATATTGTTATCATATTTATCATCACATTTAACATTTATCATTGTTATCAATATTGTTATCATATTTATCATCACATTTAACATTTATCATTGTTATCAATATTGTTATCATATTTATCATCACATTTAACATTTATCATTGTTATCAATATTGTTATCATATTTATCATCACATTTAACATTTATCATTGTTATCAATTTTGTTATCATATTTATCATCACATTTAACATTTATCATTGTTATCAATATTGTTATCATATTTATCATCACATTTAACATTTATCATTGTTATCAATTTTGTTATCATATTTATCATCACATTTAACATTTATCATTGTTATCAATTTTGTTATCATATTTATCATCACATTTAACATTTATCATTGTTATCAATTTTGTTATCATATTTATCATCACATTTAACATTTATCATTGTTATCAATATTGTTATCATATTTATCATCACATTTAACATTTATCATTGTTATCAATTTTGTTATCATATTTATCATCACATTTAACATTTATCATTGTTATCAATATTGTTATCATATTTATCATCACATTTAACATTTATCATTGTTATCAATATTGTTATCATATTTATCATCACATTTAACATTTATCATTGTTATCAATATTGTTATCATATTTATCATCACATTTAACATTTATCATTGTTATCAATATTGTTATCATATTTATCATCACATTTAACATTTATCATTGTTATCAATATTGTTATCATATTTATCATCACATTTAACATTTATCATTGTTATCAATATTGTTATCATATTTATCATCACATTTAACATTTATCATTGTTATCAATATTGTTATCATATTTATCATCACATTTAACATTTATCATTGTTATCAATATTGTTATCATATTTATCATCACATTTAACATTTATCATTGTTATCAATATTGTTATCATATTTATCATCACATTTAACATTTATCATTGTTATCAATTTTGTTATCATATTTATCATCACATTTAACATTTATCATTGTTATCAATTTTGTTATCATATTTATCATCACATTTAACATTTATCATTGTTATCAATTTTGTTATCATATTTATCATCACATTTAACATTTATCATTGTTATCAATTTTGTTATCATATTTATCATCACATTTAACATTTATCATTGTTATCAATATTGTTATCATATTTATCATCACATTTAACATTTATCATTGTTATCAATATTGTTATCATATTTATCATCACATTTAACATTTATCATTGTTATCAATATTGTTATCATATTTATCATCACATTTAACATTTATCATTGTTATCATATTTATCATCACATTTAACATGTATCATTGTTATCATATTTATCATCACATTTAACATTTATCATTGTTATCAATTGTTATCATATTTATCATCACATTTAACATTTATCATTGTTATCAATATTGTTATCATATTTATCATCACATTTAACATTTATCATTGTTATCAATATTGTTATCATATTTATCATCACATTTAACATTTATCATTGTTATCAATTTTGTTATCATATTTATCATCATTTAACATTTAATCATTTTATCATCATTGTTATCATATTTATCATCACATTTAACATTTATCATTGTTATCATATTGTTATCATATTTATCATCACATTTATCATTGTTATCAATATTGTTATCATATTTATCATCACATTTAACATTTATCATTGTTATCAATATTGTTATCATATTTATCATCACATTTAACATTTATCATTGTTATCAATATTGTTATCATATTTATCATCACATTTAACATTTATCATTGTTATCAATATTGTTATCATATTTATCATCACATTTAACATTTATCATTGTTATCAATATTGTTATCATATTTATCATCACATTTAACATTTATCATTGTTATCAATATTGTTATCATATTTATCATCACATTTAACATTTATCATTGTTATCAATATTGTTATCATATTTATCATCACATTTAACATTTATCATTGTTATCAATATTGTTATCATATTTATCATCACATTTAACATTTATCATTGTTATCAATTTTGTTATCATATTTATCATCACATTTAACATTTATCATTGTTATCAATATTGTTATCATATTTATCATCACATTTAACATTTATCATTGTTATCAATATTGTTATCATATTTATCATCACATTTAACATTTATCATTGTTATCAATATTGTTATCATATTTATCATCACATTTAACATTTATCATTGTTATCAATATTGTTATCATATTTATCATCACATTTAACATTTATCATTGTTATCAATTTTGTTATCATATTTATCATCACATTTAACATTTATCATTGTTATCAATATTGTTATCATATTTATCATCACATTTAACATTTATCATTGTTATCAATATTGTTATCATATTTATCATCACATTTAACATTTATCATTGTTATCAATTTTGTTATCATATTTATCATCACATTTAACATTTATCATTGTTATCAATATTGTTATCATATTTATCATCACATTTAACATTTATCATTGTTATCAATATTGTTATCATATTTATCATCACATTTAACATTTATCATTGTTATCAATATTGTTATCATATTTATCATCACATTTAACATTTATCATTGTTATCAATATTGTTATCATATTTATCATCACATTTAACATTTATCATTGTTATCAATATTGTTATCATATTTATCATCACATTTAACATTTATCATTGTTATCAATATTGTTATCATATTTATCATCACATTTAACATTTATCATTGTTATCAATATTGTTATCATATTTATCATCACATTTAACATTTATCATTGTTATCAATATTGTTATCATATTTATCATCACATTTAACATTTATCATTGTTATCAATATTGTTATCATATTTATCATCACATTTAACATTTATCATTGTTATCAATATTGTTATCATATTTATCATCACATTTAACATTTATCATTGTTATCAATATTGTTATCATATTTATCATCACATTTAACATTTATCATTGTTATCAATATTGTTATCATATTTATCATCACATTTAACATTTATCATTGTTATCAATATTGTTATCATATTTATCATCACATTTAACATTTATCATTGTTATCAATATTGTTATCATATTTATCATCACATTTAACATTTATCATTGTTATCAATATTGTTATCATATTTATCATCACATTTAACATTTATCATTGTTATCAATATTGTTATCATATTTATCATCACATTTAACATTTATCATTGTTATCAATATTGTTATCATATTTATCATCACATTTAACATTTATCATTGTTATCAATATTGTTATCATATTTATCATCACATTTAACATTTATCATTGTTATCAATATTGTTATCATATTTATCATCACATTTAACATTTATCATTGTTATCAATTTTGTTATCATATTTATCATCACATTTAACATTTATCATTGTTATCAATTTTGTTATCATATTTATCATCACATTTAACATTTATCATTGTTATCAATATTGTTATCATATTTATCATCACATTTAACATTTATCATTGTTATCAATATTGTTATCATATTTATCATCACATTTAACATTTATCATTGTTATCAATTTTGTTATCATATTTATCATCACATTTAACATTTATCATTGTTATCAATATTGTTATCATATTTATCATCACATTTAACATTTATCATTGTTATCAATATTGTTATCATATTTATCATCACATTTAACATTTATCATTGTTATCAATCATTGTTATCATATTTATCATCACATTTAACATTTATCATTGTTATCAATATTGTTATCATATTTATCATCACATTTAACATTTATCATTGTTATCAATATTGTTATCATATTTATCATCACATTTAACATTTATCATTGTTATCAATATTGTTATCATATTTATCATCACATTTAACATTTATCATTGTTATCAATATTGTTATCATATTTATCATCACATTTAACATTTATCATTGTTATCAATATTGTTATCATATTTATCATCACATTTAACATTTATCATTGTTATCAATATTGTTATCATATTTATCATCACATTTAACATTTATCATTGTTATCAATATTGTTATCATATTTATCATCACATTTAACATTTATCATTGTTATCAATATTGTTATCATATTTATCATCACATTTAACATTTATCATTGTTATCAATATTGTTATCATATTTATCATCACATTTAACATTTATCATTGTTATCAATATTGTTATCATATTTATCATCACATTTAACATTTATCATTGTTATCAATATTGTTATCATATTTATCATCACATTTAACATTTATCATTGTTATCAATATTGTTATCATATTTATCATCACATTTAACATTTATCATTGTTATCAATTTTGTTATCATATTTATCATCACATTTAACATTTATCATTGTTATCAATATTGTTATCATATTTATCATCACATTTAACATTTATCATTGTTATCAATATTGTTATCATATTTATCATCACATTTAACATTTATCATTGTTATCATATTTGTTATCATATTTATCATCACATTTAACATTTATCATTGTTATCAATATTGTTATCATATTTATCATCACATTTAACATTTATCATTGTTATCAATATTGTTATCATATTTATCATCACATTTAACATTTATCATTGTTATCAATATTGTTATCATATTTATCATCACATTTAACATTTATCATTGTTATCAATATTGTTATCATATTTATCATCACATTTAACATTTATCATTGTTATCAATATTGTTATCATATTTATCATCACATTTAACATTTATCATTGTTATCAATATTGTTATCATATTTATCATCACATTTAACATTTATCATTGTTATCAATATTGTTATCATATTTATCATCACATTTAACATTTATCATTGTTATCAATTTTGTTATCATATTTATCATCACATTTAACATTTATCATTGTTATCAATTTTGTTATCATATTTATCATCACATTTAACATTTATCATTGTTATCAATATTGTTATCATATTTATCATCACATTTAACATTTATCATTGTTATCAATATTGTTATCATATTTATCATCACATTTAACATTTATCATTGTTATCAATTTTGTTATCATATTTATCATCACATTTAACATTTATCATTGTTATCAATATTGTTATCATATTTATCATCACATTTAACATTTATCATTGTTATCAATATTGTTATCATATTTATCATCACATTTAACATTTATCATTGTTATCAATATTGTTATCATATTTATCATCACATTTAACATTTATCATTGTTATCAATATTGTTATCATATTTATCATCACATTTAACATTTATCATTGTTATCAATATTGTTATCATATTTATCATCACATTTAACATTTATCATTGTTATCAATATTGTTATCATATTTATCATCACATTTAACATTTATCATTGTTATCAATTTTGTTATCATATTTATCATCACATTTAACATTTATCATTGTTATCAATATTGTTATCATATTTATCATCACATTTAACATTTATCATTGTTATCAATATTGTTATCATATTTATCATCACATTTAACATTTATCATTGTTATCAATATTGTTATCATATTTATCATCACATTTAACATTTATCATTGTTATCAATATTGTTATCATATTTATCATCACATTTAACATTTATCATTGTTATCAATATTGTTATCATATTTATCATCACATTTAACATTTATCATTGTTATCAATATTGTTATCATATTTATCATCACATTTAACATTTATCATTGTTATCAATATTGTTATCATATTTATCATCACATTTAACATTTATCATTGTTATCAATATTGTTATCATATTTATCATCACATTTAACATTTATCATTGTTATCAATATTGTTATCATATTTATCATCACATTTAACATTTATCATTGTTATCAATATTGTTATCATATTTATCATCACATTTAACATTTATCATTGTTATCAATATTGTTATCATATTTATCATCACATTTAACATTTATCATTGTTATCAATATTGTTATCATATTTATCATCACATTTAACATTTATCATTGTTATCAATATTGTTATCATATTTATCATCACATTTAACATTTATCATTGTTATCAATATTGTTATCATATTTATCATCACATTTAACATTTATCATTGTTATCAATATTGTTATCATATTTATCATCACATTTAACATTTATCATTGTTATCAATATTGTTATCATATTTATCATCACATTTAACATTTATCATTGTTATCAATATTGTTATCATATTTATCATCACATTTAACATTTATCATTGTTATCAATATTGTTATCATATTTATCATCACATTTAACATTTATCATTGTTATCAATATTGTTATCATATTTATCATCACATTTAACATTTATCATTGTTATCAATATTGTTATCATATTTATCATCACATTTAACATTTATCATTGTTATCAATATTGTTATCATATTTATCATCACATTTAACATTTATCATTGTTATCAATTTATCATTGTTATCATATTTATCATCACATTTAACATTTATCATTGTTATCAATTTTGTTATCATATTTATCATCACATTTAACATTTATCATTGTTATCAATTTTGTTATCATATTTATCATCACATTTAACATTTATCATTGTTATCAATATTGTTATCATATTTATCATCACATTTAACATTTATCATTGTTATCAATATTGTTATCATATTTATCATCACATTTAACATTTATCATTGTTATCAATATTGTTATCATATTTATCATCACATTTAACATTTATCATTGTTATCAATATTGTTATCATATTTATCATCACATTTAACATTTATCATTGTTATCAATTTTGTTATCATATTTATCATCACATTTAACATTTATCATTGTTATCAATATTGTTATCATATTTATCATCACATTTAACATTTATCATTGTTATCAATTTTGTTATCATATTTATCATCACATTTAACATTTATCATTGTTATCAATATTGTTATCATATTTATCATCACATTTAACATTTATCATTGTTATCAATATTGTTATCATATTTATCATCACATTTAACATTTATCATTGTTATCAATATTGTTATCATATTTATCATCACATTTAACATTTATCATTGTTATCATATTTATCATCACATTATCATTTATCATTTATCATCACATTTAACATTTACATTTATCATTTTGTTATCATATTTATCATTATCATATTTATCATCACATTTAACATTTATCATTGTTATCAATATTGTTATCATATTTATCATCACATTTAACATTTATCATTGTTATCAATATTGTTATCATATTTATCATCACATTTAACATTTATCATTGTTATCAATATTGTTATCATATTTATCATCACATTTAACATTTATCATTGTTATCAATATTGTTATCATATTTATCATCACATTTAACATTTATCATTGTTATCAATATTGTTATCATATTTATCATCACATTTAACATTTATCATTGTTATCAATTTTGTTATCATATTTATCATCACATTTAACATTTATCATTGTTATCATTTATATTGTTTTATTTATCATATTTATCATCACATTTAACATTTATCATTGTTATCAATATTGTTATCATATTTATCATCACATTTAACATTTATCATTGTTATCAATTTTGTTATCATATTTATCATCACATTTAACATTTATCATTGTTATCAATATTGTTATCATATTTATCATCACATTTAACATTTATCATTGTTATCAATATTGTTATCATATTTATCATCACATTTAACATTTATCATTGTTATCAATATTGTTATCATATTTATCATCACATTTAACATTTATCATTGTTATCAATATTGTTATCATATTTATCATCACATTTAACATTTATCATTGTTATCAATATTTGTTATCATATTTATCATCACATTTAACATTTATCATTGTTATCAATATTGTTATCATATTTATCATCACATTTAACATTTATCATTGTTATCAATATTGTTATCATATTTATCATCACATTTAACATTTATCATTGTTATCAATATTGTTATCATATTTATCATCACATTTAACATTTATCATTGTTATCAATATTGTTATCATATTTATCATCACATTTAACATTTATCATTGTTATCAATATTGTTATCATATTTATCATCACATTTAACATTTATCATTGTTATCAATATTGTTATCATATTTATCATCACATTTAACATTTATCATTATCAATATTGTTATCATATTTATATCACATTTAACATTTATTATCAATATTGTTATCATATTTATCATCACATTTAACATTTATCATTGTTATCAATATTGTTATCATATTTATCATCACATTTAACATTTATCATTGTTATCAATATTGTTATCATATTTATCATCACATTTAACATTTATCATTGTTATCAATATTGTTATCATATTTATCATCACATTTAACATTTATCATTGTTATCAATATTGTTATCATATTTATCATCACATTTAACATTTATCATTGTTATCAATATTGTTATCATATTTATCATCACATTTAACATTTATCATTGTTATCAATTTTGTTATCATATTTATCATCACATTTAACATTTATCATTGTTATCAATATTGTTATCATATTTATCATCACATTTAACATTTATCATTGTTATCAATTTTGTTATCATATTTATCATCACATTTAACATTTATCATTGTTATCAATATTGTTATCATATTTATCATCACATTTAACATTTATCATTGTTATCAATATTGTTATCATATTTATCATCACATTTAACATTTATCATTGTTATCAATTTTGTTATCATATTTATCATCACATTTAACATTTATCATTGTTATCAATATTGTTATCATATTTATCATCACATTTAACATTTATCATTGTTATCAATATTGTTATCATATTTATCATCACATTTAACATTTATCATTGTTATCAATATTGTTATCATATTTATCATCACATTTAACATTTATCATTGTTATCATATTTATCATCACATTTAACATTTATCATTGTTATCAATATTGTTATCATATTTATCATCACATTTAACATTTATCATTGTTATCAATATTGTTATCATATTTATCATCACATTTAACATTTATCATTGTTATCAATATTGTTATCATATTTATCATCACATTTAACATTTATCATTGTTATCAATATTGTTATCATATTTATCATCACATTTAACATTTATCATATTGTCATCATATTTTCATCACATTTTATCATTGTTATCAATATTGTTATCATATTTATCATCACATTTAACATTTATCATTGTTATCAATATTGTTATCATATTTATCATCACATTTAACATTTATCATTGTTATCAATATTGTTATCATATTTATCATCACATTTAACATTTATCATTGTTATCAATATTGTTATCATATTTATCATCACATTTAACATTTATCATTGTTATCAATTTTGTTATCATATTTATCATCACATTTAACATTTATCATTGTTATCAATTTTGTTATCATATTTATCATCACATTTAACATTTATCATTGTTATCAATATTGTTATCATATTTATCATCACATTTAACATTTATCATTGTTATCAATTTTGTTATCATATTTATCATCACATTTAACATTTATCATTGTTATCAATATTGTTATCATATTTATCATCACATTTAACATTTATCATTGTTATCATGTTATCATCATCACATTTAACAATCATTGTTATCATATTTTATCATTTATCATCACATTTAACATTTATCATTGTTATCAATTTTGTTATCATATTTATCATCACATTTAACATTTATCATTGTTATCAATATTGTTATCATATTTATCATCACATTTAACATTTATCATTGTTATCAATTTTGTTATCATATTTATCATCACATTTAACATTTATCATTGTTATCAATATTGTTATCATATTTATCATCACATTTAACATTTATCATTGTTATCAATTTTGTTATCATATTTATCATCACATTTAACATTTATCATTGTTATCAATATTGTTATCATATTTATCATCACATTTAACATTTATCATTGTTATCAATATTGTTATCATATTTATCATCACATTTAACATTTATCATTGTTATCAATATTGTTATCATATTTATCATCATTTTATCATATTTCATATCATATTTATCACATTTATTATCACATTTAACATTTATCATTGTTATCATATTTATCATCACATTTAACATTTATCATTGTTATCAATATTGTTATCATATTTATCATCACATTTAACATTTATCATTGTTATCAATATTGTTATCATATTTATCATCACATTTAACATTTATCATTGTTATCAATATTGTTATCATATTTATCATCACATTTAACATTTATCATTGTTATCAATATTGTTATCATATTTATCATCACATTTAACATTTATCATTGTTATCAATATTGTTATCATATTTATCATCACATTTAACATTTATCATTGTTATCAATATTGTTATCATATTTATCATCACATTTAACATTTATCATTGTTATCAATATTGTTATCATATTTATCATCACATTTAACATTTATCATTGTTATCAATATTGTTATCATATTTATCATCACATTTAACATTTATCATTGTTATCAATATTGTTATCATATTTATCATCACATTTAACATTTATCATTGTTATCAATATTGTTATCATATTTATCATCACATTTAACATTTATCATTGTTATCAATATTGTTATCATATTTATCATCACATTTAACATTTATCATTGTTATCAATATTGTTATCATATTTATCATCACATTTAACATTTATCATTGTTATCAATATTGTTATCATATTTATCATCACATTTAACATTTATCATTGTTATCAATTTTGTTATCATATTTATCATCACATTTAACATTTATCATTGTTATCAATTTTGTTATCATATTTATCATCACATTTAACATTTATCATTGTTATCAATATTGTTATCATATTTATCATCACATTTAACATTTATCATTGTTATCAATTTTGTTATCATATTTATCATCACATTTAACATTTATCATTGTTATCAAATTTGTTATCATATTTATCATCACATTTCACATTTATCATTGTTATCAATTTTGTTATCATATTTATCATCACATTTAACATTTATCATTGTTATCAATATTGTTATCATATTTATCATCACATTTAACATGTATCATTGTTATCATATTTATCATCACATTTAACATTTATCATTGTTATCATATTTATCATCACATTTAACATTTATCATTGTTATCAATATTGTTATCATATTTATCATCACATTTAACATTTATCATTGTTATCAATATTGTTATCATATTTATCATCACATTTAACATTTATCATTGTTATCAATATTGTTATCATATTTATCATCACATTTAACATTTATCATTGTTATCATTGTTATCATATTTTCATCACATCACATTTATCATCATCATTTTATCATATTTATCATCACATTTTATCATTGTTATATTGTTATCATATTTATCATCACATTTAACATTTATCATTGTTATCAATATTGTTATCATATTTATCATCACATTTAACATTTATCATTGTTATCAATCATTGTTATCATATTTATCATCACATTTAACATTTATCATTGTTATCAATATTGTTATCATATTTATCATCACATTTAACATTTATCATTGTTATCAATATTGTTATCATATTTATCATCACATTTAACATTTATCATTGTTATCAATTTTGTTATCATATTTATCATCACATTTAACATTTATCATTGTTATCAATTTTGTTATCATATTTATCATCACATTTAACATTTATCATTGTTATCAATTTTGTTATCATATTTATCATCACATTTAACATTTATCATTGTTATCAATTTTGTTATCATATTTATCATCACATTTAACATTTATCATTGTTATCAATTTTGTTATCATATTTATCATCACATTTAACATTTATCATTGTTATCAATATTGTTATCATATTTATCATCACATTTAACATTTATCATTGTTATCAATATTGTTATCATATTTATCATCACATTTAACATTTATCATTGTTATCAATTTTGTTATCATATTTATCATCACATTTAACATTTATCATTGTTATCAATATTGTTATCATATTTATCATCACATTTAACATTTATCATTGTTATCAATATTGTTATCATATTTATCATCACATTTAACATTTATCATTGTTATCATATTTGTTATCATATTTATCATCACATTTAACATTTATCATTGTTATCAATATTGTTATCATATTTATCATCACATTTAACATTTATCATTGTTATCAATATTGTTATCATATTTATCATCACATTTAACATTTATCATTGTTATCAATATTGTTATCATATTTATCATCACATTTAACATTTATCATTGTTATCAATATTGTTATCATATTTATCATCACATTTAACATTTATCATTGTTATCAATATTTGTTATCATATTTATCATCACATTTAACATTTATCATTGTTATCAATTTTGTTATCATATTTATCATCACATTTAACATTTATCATTGTTTATCAATATTGTTATCATATTTATCATCACATTTAACATTTATCATTGTTATCAATATTGTTATCATATTTATCATCACATTTAACATTTATCATTGTTATCAATCACATTTGTTATCATATTTATCATCACATTTAACATTTATCATTGTTATCAATATTGTTATCATATTTATCATCACATTTAACATTTATCATTGTTATCAATATTGTTATCATATTTATCATCACATTTAACATTTATCATTGTTATCAATTTTGTTATCATATTTATCATCACATTTAACATTTATCATTGTTATCAATTTTGTTATCATATTTATCATCACATTTAACATTTATCATTGTTATCAATATTGTTATCATATTTATCATCACATTTAACATTTATCATTGTTATCAATATTGTTATCATATTTATCATCACATTTAACATTTATCATTGTTATCAATATTGTTATCATATTTATCATCACATTTAACATTTATCATTGTTATCAATATTGTTATCATATTTATCATCACATTTAACATTTATCATTGTTATCAATATTGTTATCATATTTATCATCACATTTAACATTTATCATTGTTATCAATATTGTTATCATATTTATCATCACATTTAACATTTATCATTGTTATCAATATTGTTATCATATTTATCATCACATTTAACATTTATCATTGTTATCAATATTGTTATCATATTTATCATCACATTTAACATTTATCATTGTTATCAATTTTGTTATCATATTTATCATCACATTTAACATTTATCATTGTTATCAATATTGTTATCATATTTATCATCACATTTAACATTTATCATTGTTATCAATTTATTCACATTTTATCATATTTATCATCACATTTAACATTTATCATTGTTATCAATTTTGTTATCATATTTATCATCACATTTAACATTTATCATTGTTATCAATATTGTTATCATATTTATCATCACATTTAACATTTTAACATTTATCATTGTTATCAATATTGTTATCATATTTATCATCACATTTAACATTTATCATTGTTATCAATATTGTTATCATATTTATCATCACATTTAACATTTATCATTGTTATCAATATTGTTATCATATTTATCATCACATTTAACATTTATCATTGTTATCAATATTGTTATCATATTTATCATCACATTTAACATTTATCATTGTTATATCAATATTGTTATCATATTTATCACATTTAACATTTATCATTGTTATATTGTTATCATATTTATCATCACATTTAACATTTATCATTGTTATCAATATTGTTATCATATTTATCATCACATTTAACATTTATCATTGTTATCAATATTGTTATCATATTTATCATCACATTTAACATTTATCATTGTTATCAATATTGTTATCATATTTATCATCACATTTAACATTTATCATTGTTATCAATTTTGTTATCATATTTATCATCACATTTAACATTTATCATTGTTATCAATATTGTTATCATATTTATCATCACATTTAACATTTATCATTGTTATCAATATTGTTATCATATTTATTGTTATCATATTTATCATCACATTTAACATTTATCATTGTTATCAATATTGTTATCATATTTATCATCACATTTAACATTTATCATTGTTATCAATATTGTTATCATATTTATCATCACATTTAACATTTATCATTGTTATCAATATTGTTATCATATTTATCATCACATTTAACATTTATCATTGTTATCAATATTGTTATCATATTTATCATCACATTTAACATTTATCATTGTTATCAATTTTGTTATCATATTTATCATCACATTTAACATTTATCATTGTTATCAATTTTGTTATCATATTTATCATCACATTTAACATTTATCATTGTTATCAATATTGTTATCATATTTATCATCACATTTAACATTTATCATTGTTATCAATATTGTTATCATATTTATCATCACATTTAACATTTATCATTGTTATCAATATTGTTATCATATTTATCATCACATTTAACATTTATCATTGTTATCAATATTGTTATCATATTTATCATCACATTTAACATTTATCATTGTTATCAATATTTGTTATCATATTTATCATCACATTTAACATTTATCATTGTTATCATATTGTTATCATATTTATCATCACATTTAACATTTATCATTGTTATCAATATTGTTATCATATTTATCATCACATTTAACATTTATCATTGTTATCATCATATTTGTTATCATATTTATCATCACATTTAACATTTATCATTGTTATCAATATTTGTTATCATATTTATCATCACATTTAACATTTATCATTGTTATCAATATTGTTATCATATTTATCATCACATTTAACATTTATCATTGTTATCAATATTGTTATCATATTTATCATCACATTTAACATTTATCATTGTTATCAATATTGTTATCATATTTATCATCACATTTAACATTTATCATTGTTATCAATATTGTTATCATATTTATCATCACATTTAACATTTATCATTGTTATCAATATTGTTATCATATTTATCATCACATTTAACATTTATCATTGTTATCAATATTGTTATCATATTTATCATCACATTTAACATTTATCATTGTTATCAATATTGTTATCATATTTATCATCACATTTAACATTTATCATTGTTATCAATATTGTTATCATATTTATCATCACATTTAACATTTATCATTGTTATCAATATTGTTATCATATTTATCATCACATTTAACATTTATCATTGTTATCAATATTGTTATCATATTTATCATCACATTTAACATTTATCATTGTTATCAATATTGTTATCATATTTATCATCACATTTAACATTTATCATTGTTATCAATATTGTTATCATATTTATCATCACATTTAACATTTATCATTGTTATCAATATTGTTATCATATTTATCATCACATTAACATTTATCATCACATTGTTATAACATTTATCATCACATTTATCATTTATCATTGTTGTTATCATATTTATCATCACATTTAACATTTATCATTGTTATCAATTTTGTTATCATATTTATCATATTTATCATCACATTTAACATTTATCATCACATTTAACATTTATCATTGTTATCATATTTATCATCACATTTAACATTTATCATTGTTATCAATTTTGTTATCATATTTATCATCACATTTAACATTTATCATTGTTATCAATTTTGTTATCATATTTATCATCACATTTAACATTTATCATTGTTATCAATATTGTTATCATATTTATCATCACATTTAACATTTATCATTGTTATCAATATTGTTATCATATTTATCATCACATTTAACATTTATCATTGTTATCAATATTGTTATCATATTTATCATCACATTTAACATTTATCATTGTTATCAATATTGTTATCATATTTATCATCACATTTAACATTTATCATTGTTATCAATATTGTTATCATATTTATCATCACATTTAACATTTATCATTGTTATCAATATTGTTATCATATTTATCATCACATTTAACATTTATCATTGTTATCAATATTGTTATCATATTTATCATCACATTTAACATTTATCATTGTTATCAATATTGTTATCATATTTATCATCACATTTAACATTTATCATTGTTATCAATATTGTTATCATATTTATCATCACATTTAACATTTATCATTGTTATCAATATTGTTATCATATTTATCATCACATTTAACATTTATCATTGTTATCAATATTGTTATCATATTTATCATCACATTTAACATTTATCATTGTTATCAATATTGTTATCATATTTATCATCACATTTAACATATCATTATCATCATTTATCATCACATTTAACATTTATCATTGTTATCAATCATTGTTATCATATTTATCATCACATTTAACATTTATCATTGTTATCAATATTGTTATCATATTTATCATCACATTTAACATTTATCATTGTTATCAATATTGTTATCATATTTATCATCACATTTAACATTTATCATTGTTATCAATTTTGTTATCATATTTATCATCACATTTAACATTTATCATTGTTATCAATATTGTTATCATATTTATCATCACATTTATCATTTATCATTGTTATCAATATCATCACATTTATCATATCATTATCATCACATTTATCATTCATCATTTGTTATCAATATTGTTATCATATTTATCATCACATTTAACATTTATCATTGTTATCAATATTGTTATCATATTTATCATCACATTTAACATTTATCATTGTTATCAATATTGTTATCATATTTATCATCACATTTAACATTTATCATTGTTATCAATATTGTTATCATATTTATCATCACATTTAACATTTATCATTGTTATCAATATTGTTATCATATTTATCATCACATTTAACATTTATCATTGTTATCAATATTGTTATCATATTTATCATCACATTTAACATTTATCATTGTTATCAATATTGTTATCATATTTATCATCACATTTAACATTTATCATTGTTATCAATATTGTTATCATATTTATCATCACATTTAACATTTATCATTGTTATCAATATTGTTATCATATTTATCATCACATTTAACATTTATCATTGTTATCAATATTGTTATCATATTTATCATCACATTTAACATTTATCATTGTTATCAATATTGTTATCATATTTATCATCACATTTAACATTTATCATTGTTATCAATTTTGTTATCATATTTATCATCACATTTAACATTTATCATTGTTATCAATTTTGTTATCATATTTATCATCACATTTAACATTTATCATTGTTATCAATATTGTTATCATATTTATCATCACATTTAACATTTATCATTGTTATCAATTTTGTTATCATATTTATCATCACATTTAACATTTATCATTGTTATCAATATTGTTATCATATTTATCATCACATTTAACATTTATCATTGTTATCAATATTGTTATCATATTTATCATCACATTTAACATTTATCATTGTTATCAATATTGTTATCATATTTATCATCACATTTAACATTTATCATTGTTATCAATATTGTTATCATATTTATCATCACATTTAACATTTATCATTGTTATCAATATTGTTATCATATTTATCATCACATTTAACATTTATCATTGTTATCAATATTGTTATCATATTTATCACATTTAACATTTATCATTGTTATCATTGTTATCATATTTATCATCACATTTAACATTTATCATCATCATATTTTATCATATTTATCATCACATTTAACATTATCATTGTTATCAATATTGTTATCATATTTATCATCACATTTAACATTTATCATTGTTATCAATATTGTTATCATATTTATCATCACATTTAACATTTATCATTGTTATCAATATTGTTATCATATTTATCATCACATTTAACATTTATCATTGTTATCAATATTGTTATCATATTTATCATCACATTTAACATTTATCATTGTTATCAATATTGTTATCATATTTATCATCACATTTAACATTTATCATTGTTATCAATATTGTTATCATATTTATCATCACATTTAACATTTATCATTGTTATCAATATTGTTATCATATTTATCATCACATTTAACATTTATCATTGTTATCAATATTGTTATCATATTTATCATCACATTTAACATTTATCATTGTTATCAATATTGTTATCATATTTATCATCACATTTAACATTTATCATTGTTATCAATATTGTTATCATATTTATCATCACATTTAACATTTATCATTGTTATCAATATTGTTATCATATTTATCATCACATTTAACATTTATCATTGTTATCAATATTGTTATCATATTTATCATCACATTTAACATTTATCATTGTTATCAATATTGTTATCATATTTATCATCACATTTAACATTTATCATTGTTATCAATATTGTTATCATATTTATCATCACATTTAACATTTATCATTGTTATCAATATTGTTATCATATTTATCATCACATTTAACATTTATCATTGTTATCAATATTGTTATCATATTTATCATCACATTTAACATTTATCATTGTTATCAATATTGTTATCATATTTATCATCACATTTAACATTTATCATTGTTATCAATATTGTTATCATATTTATCATCACATTTAACATTTATCATTGTTATCAATATTGTTATCATATTTATCATCACATTTAACATTTATCATTGTTATCAATTTTGTTATCATATTTATCATCACATTTAACATTTATCATTGTTATCAATATTGTTATCATATTTATCATCACATTTAACATTTAACATTGTTATCAATATTGTTATCATTTATCATCACATTTAACATTTATCATTGTTATCAATTGTTATCATATTTATCATCACATTTAACATTTATCATTGTTATCAATATTGTTATCATATTTATCATCACATTTAACATTTATCATTGTTATCAATATTGTTATCATATTTATCATCACATTTAACATTTATCATTGTTATCAATATTGTTATCATATTTATCATCACATTTAACATTTATCATTGTTATCAATATTGTTATCATATTTATCATCACATTTAACATTTATCATTGTTATCAATATTGTTATCATATTTATCATCACATTTAACATTTATCATTGTTATCAATATTGTTATCATATTTATCATCACATTTAACATTTATCATTGTTATCAATATTGTTATCATATTTATCATCACATTTAACATTTATCATTGTTATCAATATTGTTATCATATTTATCATCACATTTAACATTTATCATTGTTATCAATATTGTTATCATATTTATCATCACATTTAACATTTATCATTGTTATCAATATTGTTATCATATTTATCATCACATTTAACATTTATCATTGTTATCAATATTGTTATCATATTTATCATCACATTTAACATTTATCATTGTTATCAATATTGTTATCATATTTATCATCACATTTAACATTTATCATTGTTATCAATATTGTTATCATATTTATCATCACATTTAACATTTATCATTGTTATCAATTTTGTTATCATATTTATCATCACATTTAACATTTATCATTGTTATCAATATTGTTATCATATTTATCATCACATTTAACATTTATCATTGTTATCAATATTGTTATCATATTTATCATCACATTTAACATTTATCATTGTTATCAATATTGTTATCATATTTATCATCACATTTAACATTTATCATTGTTATCAATATTGTTATCATATTTATCATCACATTTAACATTTATCATTGTTATCAATTTTGTTATCATATTTATCATCACATTTAACATTTATCATTGTTATCAATATTGTTATCATATTTATCATCACATTTAACATTTATCATTGTTATCAATATTGTTATCATATTTATCATCACATTTAACATTTATCATTGTTATCAATATTGTTATCATATTTATCATCACATTTAACATTTATCATTGTTATCAATTTTGTTATCATATTTATCATCACATTTAACATTTATCATTGTTATCAATATTGTTATCATATTTATCATCACATTTAACATTTATCATTGTTATCAATATTGTTATCATATTTATCATCACATTTAACATTTATCATTGTTATCAATATTGTTATCATATTTATCATCACTTTTAACATTTATCATTGTTATCAAATTTGTTATCATATTTATCATCACATTTAACATGTATCATTGTTATCAATATTGTTATCATATTTATCATCACATTTAACATTTATCATTGTTATCAATATTGTTATCATATTTATCATCACATTTAACATTTATCATTGTTATCAATATTGTTATCATATTTATCATCACATTTAACATTTATCATTGTTATCAATATTGTTATCATATTTATCATCACATTTAACATTTATCATTGTTATCAATATTGTTATCATATTTATCATCACATTTAACATTTATCATTGTTATCAATATTGTTATCATATTTATCATCACATTTAACATTTATCATTGTTATCAATATTGTTATCATATTTATCATCACATTTAACATTTATCATTGTTATCAATATTGTTATCATATTTATCATCACATTTAACATTTATCATTGTTATCAATATTGTTATCATATTTATCATCACATTTAACATTTATCATTGTTATCAATATTGTTATCATATTTATCATCACATTTAACATTTATCATTGTTATCAATATTGTTATCATATTTATCATCACATTTAACATTTATCATTGTTATCAATTTTGTTATCATATTTATCATCACATTTAACATTTATCATTGTTATCAATTTTGTTATCATATTTATCATCACATTTAACATTTATCATTGTTATCAATTTTGTTATCATATTTATCATCACATTTAACATTTATCATTGTTATCAATTTTGTTATCATATTTATCATCACATTTAACATTTATCATTGTTATCAATTTTGTTATCATATTTATCATCACATTTAACATTTATCATTGTTATCAATTTTGTTATCATATTTATCATCACATTTAACATTTATCATTGTTATCAATATTGTTATCATATTTATCATCACATTTAACATTTATCATTGTTGTTATCATATTTGTTATCATATTTATCATCACATTTAACATTTGTCATGTTATCATTGTTATCATATTTATCATCACATTTAACATTTATCATTGTTATCAATATTGTTATCATATTTATCATCACATTTAACATTTATCATTGTTATCAATATTGTTATCATATTTATCATCACATTTAACATTTATCATTGTTATCAATATTGTTATCATATTTATCATCACATTTAACATTTATCATTGTTATCAATATTGTTATCATATTTATCATCACATTTAACATTTATCATTGTTATCAATATTGTTATCATATTTATCATCACATTTAACATTTATCATTGTTATCAATATTGTTATCATATTTATCATCACATTTAACATTTATCATTGTTATCAATATTGTTATCATATTTATCATCACATTTAACATTTATCATTGTTATCAATATTGTTATCATATTTATCATCACATTTAACATTTATCATTGTTATCAATATTGTTATCATATTTATCATCACATTTAACATTTATCATTGTTATCAATTTTGTTATCATATTTATCATCACATTTAACATTTATCATTGTTATCAAATATTGTTATCATATTTATCATCACATTTAACATTTATCATTGTTATCAATTTTGTTATCATATTTATCATCACATTTAACATTTATCATTGTTATCAATATTGTTATCATATTTATCATCACATTTAACATTTTATCATTGTTATCAATTTGTTATCATATTTATCATCACATTTAACATTTATCATTGTTATCAATATTGTTATCATATTTATCATCACATTTAACATTTATCATTGTTATCAATATTGTTATCATATTTATCATCACATTTAACATTTATCATTGTTATCAATATTGTTATCATATTTATCATCACATTTAACATTTATCATTGTTATCAATATTGTTATCATATTTATCATCACATTTAACATTTATCATTGTTATCAATATTGTTATCATATTTATCATCACATTTAACATTTATCATTGTTATCAATATTGTTATCATATTTATCATCACATTTAACATTTATCATCACATTTATCAATATTGTTATCATATTTATCATCACATTTAACATTTATCATTGTTATCAATATTGTTATCATTTATCATCACATTTAACATTTATCATTGTTATCAATATTGTTATCATATTTATCATCACATTTAACATTTATCATTGTTATCAATATTGTTATCATATTTATCATCACATTTAACATTTATCATTGTTATCAATATTGTTATCATATTTATCATCACATTTAACATTTATCATTGTTATCAATATTGTTATCATATTTATCATCACATTTAACATTTATCATTGTTATCAATATTGTTATCATATTTATCATCACATTTATCATTGTTATCAATATTGTTATCATATTTATCATCACATTTAACATTTATCATTGTTATCAATATTGTTATCATATTTATCATCACATTTAACATTTATCATTGTTATCAATATTGTTATCATATTTATCATCACATTTAACATTTATCATTGTTATCAATATTGTTATCATTTTATCATCACATTTAACATTTATCATCATCATTGTTATCATATTTATCATCACATTTAACATGTATCATTGTTATTGTTATCATATTTATCATCACATTTAACATTTATCATTGTTATCAATATTGTTATCATATTTATCATCACATTTAACATTTATATTTCATTCACATTTAACATTTATCATTGTTCAATATTGTTATCATATTTATCATCACATTTAACATTTATCATTGTTATCAATATTGTTATCATATTTATCATCACATTTAACATTTATCATTGTTATCAATATTGTTATCATATTTATCATCACATTTAACATTTATCATTGTTATCAATATTGTTATCATATTTATCATCACATTTAACATTTATCATTGTTATCAATATTGTTATCATATTTATCATCACATTTAACATTTATCATTGTTATCAATATTGTTATCATATTTATCATCACATTTAACATTTATCATTGTTATCAATATTGTTATCATATTTATCATCACATTTAACATTTATCATTGTTATCAATTTTGTTATCATATTTATCATCACATTTAACATTTATCATTGTTATCAATATTGTTATCATATTTATCATCACATTTAACATTTATCATTGTTATCAATATTGTTATCATATTTATCATCACATTTAACATTTATCATTGTTATCAATTTTGTTATCATATTTATCATCACATTTAACATTTATCATTGTTATCAATTTTGTTATCATATTTATCATCACATTTAACATTTATCATTGTTATCAATATTGTTATCATATTTATCATCACATTTAACATTTATCATTGTTATCAATATTGTTATCATATTTATCATCACATTTAACATTTATCATTGTTATCAATATTGTTATCATATTTATCATCACATTTAACATTTATCATTGTTATCAATATTGTTATCATATTTATCATCACATTTAACATTTATCATTGTTATCAATATTGTTATCATATTTATCATCACATTTAACATTTATCATTGTTATCATATTGTTATCATATTTATCATCACATTTAACATTTATCATTGTTATCATATGTTATCATATTTATCATCACATTTAACATTTATCATTGTTATCAATATTGTTATCATATTTATCATCACATTTAACATTTATCATTGTTATCAATATTGTTATCATATTTATCATCACATTTAACATTTATCATTGTTATCAATATTGTTATCATATTTATCATCACATTTAACATTTATCATTGTTATCAATATTGTTATCATATTTATCATCACATTTAACATTTATCATTGTTATCAATATTGTTATCATATTTATCATCACATTTAACATTTATCATTGTTATCAATATTGTTATCATATTTATCATCACATTTAACATTTATCATTGTTATCAATATTGTTATCATATTTATCATCACATTTAACATTTATCATTGTTATCAATATTGTTATCATATTTATCATCACATTTAACATTTATCATTGTTATCAATATTGTTATCATATTTATCATCACATTTAACATTTATCATTGTTATCAATATTGTTATCATATTTATCATCACATTTAACATTTATCATTGTTATCAATATTGTTATCATATTTATCATCACATTTAACATTTATCATTGTTATCAATATTGTTATCATATTTATCATCACATTTAACATTTATCATTGTTATCAATATTGTTATCATATTTATCATCACATTTAACATTTATCATTGTTATCAATATTGTTATCATATTTATCATCACATTTAACATTTATCATTGTTATCAATTTTGTTATCATATTTATCATCACATTTAACATTTATCATTGTTATCAATCATTGTTATCATATTTATCATCACATTTAACATTTATCATTGTTATCAATATTGTTATCATATTTATCATCACATTTAACATTTATCATTGTTATCAATATTGTTATCATATTTATCATCACATTTAACATTTATCATTGTTATCAATATTGTTATCATATTTATCATCACATTTAACATTTATCATTGTTATCAATATTGTTATCATATTTATCATCACATTTAACATTTATCATTGTTATCAATTTTGTTATCATATTTATCATCACATTTAACATTTATCATTGTTATCAATATTTTATCATCATATTTATCATCACATTTAACATTTATCATTGTTATCAATCATTGTTATCATATTTATCATCACATTTAACATTTATCATTGTTATCAATATTGTTATCATATTTATCATCACATTTAACATTTATCATTGTTATCAATATTGTTATCATATTTATCATCACATTTAACATTTATCATTGTTATCAATATTGTTATCATATTTATCATCACATTTAACATTTATCATTGTTATCAATATTGTTATCATATTTATCATCACATTTAACATTTATCATTGTTATCAATATTGTTATCATATTTATCATCACATTTAACATTTATCATTGTTATCAATATTGTTATCATATTTATCATCACATTTAACATTTATCATTGTTATCAATATTGTTATCATATTTATCATCACATTTAACATTTATCATTGTTATCAATATTGTTATCATATTTATCATCACATTTAACATTTATCATTGTTATCAATATTGTTATCATATTTATCATCACATTTAACATTTATCATTGTTATCATATTTATCATCACATTTAACATTTATCATTGTTATCAATATTGTTATCATATTTATCATCACATTTAACATTTATCATTGTTATCAATTTTGTTATCATATTTATCATCACATTTAACATTTATCATTGTTATCAATTTTGTTATCATATTTATCATCACATTTAACATTTATCATTGTTATCAATTTTGTTATCATATTTATCATCACATTTAACATTTATCATTGTTATCAATATTGTTATCATATTTATCATCACATTTAACATTTATCATTGTTATCAATTTTGTTATCATATTTATCATCACATTTAACATTTATCATTGTTATCAATATTGTTATCATATTTATCATCACATTTAACATTTATCATTGTTATCAATATTGTTATCATATTTATCATCACATTTAACATTTATCATTGTTATCAATATTGTTATCATATTTATCATCACATTTAACATTTATCATTGTTATCAATATTGTTATCATATTTATCATCACATTTAACATTTATCATTGTTATCAATATTGTTATCATATTTATCATCACATTTAACATTTATCATTGTTATCAATATTGTTATCATATTTATCATCACATTTAACATTTATCATTGTTATCAATATTGTTATCATATTTATCATCACATTTAACATTTATCATTGTTATCAATATTGTTATCATATTTATCATCACATTTAACATTTATCATTGTTATCAATATTGTTATCATATTTATCATCACATTTAACATTTATCATTGTTATCAATATTGTTATCATATTTATCATCACATTTAACATTTATCATTGTTATCAATATTGTTATCATATTTATCATCACATTTAACATTTATCATTGTTATCAATATTGTTATCATATTTATCATCACATTTAACATTTATCATTGTTATCAATTTTGTTATCATATTTATCATCACATTTAACATTTATCATTGTTATCAATATTGTTATCATATTTATCATCACATTTAACATTTATCATTGTTATCAATATTGTTATCATATTTATCATCACATTTAACATTTATCATTGTTATCAATTTTGTTATCATATTTATCATCACATTTAACATTTATCATTGTTATCAATATTGTTATCATATTTATCATCACATTTAACATTTATCATTGTTATCAATATTGTTATCATATTTATCATCACATTTAACATTTATCATTGTTATCAATATTGTTATCATATTTATCATCACATTTAACATTTATCATTGTTATCAATATTGTTATCATATTTATCATCACATTTAACATTTATCATTGTTATCAATATTGTTATCATATTTATCATCACATTTAACATTTATCATTGTTATCAATTTTGTTATCATATTTATCATCACATTTAACATTTATCATTGTTATCAATATTGTTATCATATTTATCATCACATTTAACATTTATCATTGTTATCAATATATTGTTATCATATTTATCATCACATTTAACATTTATCATTGTTATCAATATTGTTATCATATTTATCATCACATTTAACATTTATCATTGTTATCAATATTGTTATCATATTTATCATCACATTTAACATTTATCATTGTTATCAATATTGTTATCATATTTATCATCACATTTAACATTTATCATTGTTATCAATATTGTTATCATATTTATCATCACATTTAACATTTATCATTGTTATCAATATTGTTATCATATTTATCATCACATTTAACATTTATCATTGTTATCAATATTGTTATCATATTTATCATCACATTTAACATTTATCATTGTTATCAATATTGTTATCATATTTATCATCACATTTAACATTTATCATTGTTATCATATTTGTTATCATATTTATCATCACATTTAACATGTATCATTGTTATCAATATTGTTATCATATTTATCATCACATTTAACAATCATTGTTATCATTGTTATCATATTTATCATCACATAACATTTATCATTGTTATCAATATTGTTATCATATTTATCATCACATTTAACATTTATCATTGTTATCAATATTGTTATCATATTTATCATCACATTTAACATTTATCATTGTTATCAATATTGTTATCATATTTATCATCACATTTAACATTTATCATTGTTATCAATATTGTTATCATATTTATCATCACATTTAACATTTATCATTGTTATCAATATTGTTATCATATTTATCATCACATTTAACATTTATCATTGTTATCAATATTGTTATCATATTTATCATCACATTTAACATTTATCATTGTTATCAATTTTGTTATCATATTTATCATCACATTTAACATTTATCATTGTTATCAATTTTGTTATCATATTTATCATCACATTTAACATTTATCATTGTTATCAATATTGTTATCATATTTATCATCACATTTAACATTTATCATTGTTATCAATATTGTTATCATATTTATCATCACATTTAACATTTATCATTGTTATCAATATTGTTATCATATTTATCATCACATTTAACATTTATCATTGTTATCAATATTGTTATCATATTTATCATCACATTTAACATTTATCATTGTTATCAATATTGTTATCATATTTATCATCACATTTAACATTTATCATTGTTATCAATATTGTTATCATATTTATCATCACATTTAACATTTATCATTGTTATCAATATCATGTTATCATATTTATCATCACATTTTAACATTTATCATTGTTATCATCACATTTGTTATCATATTTATCATCACATATTTTAACATTTATCATAACATTTATCATTGTTATCAATTGTTATCATATTTATCATCACATTTAACATTTATCATTGTTATCAATATTGTTATCATATTTATCATCACATTTAACATTTATCATTGTTATCAATATTGTTATCATATTTATCATCACATTTAACATTTATCATTGTTATCATCACATTGTTATCATATTTATCATCACATTTAACATTTTATCATTGTTATCAATATTGTTATCATATTTATCATCACATTTAACATTTATCATTGTTATCAATATTGTTATCATATTTATCATCACATTTAACATTTATCATTGTTATCAATATTGTTATCATATTTATCATCACATTTAACATTTATCATTGTTATCAATTTTGTTATCATATTTATCATCACATTTAACATTTATCATTGTTATCAATATTGTTATCATATTTATCATCACATTTAACATTTATCATTGTTATCAATTATTGTTATCATATTTATCATCACATTTAACATTTATCATTGTTATCAATTTTGTTATCATATTTATCATCACATTTAACATTTATCATTGTTATCAATTTTGTTATCATATTTATCATCACATTTAACATTTATCATTGTTATCAATTTTGTTATCATATTTATCATCACATTTAACATTTATCATTGTTATCAATATTGTTATCATATTTATCATCACATTTAACATTTATCATTGTTATCAATATTGTTATCATATTTATCATCACATTTAACATTTATCATTGTTATCAATATTGTTATCATATTTATCATCACATTTAACATTTATCATTGTTATCAATATTGTTATCATATTTATCATCACATTTAACATTTATCATTGTTATCAATATTGTTATCATATTTATCATCACATTTAACATTTATCATTGTTATCAAATTTGTTATCATATTTATCATCACATTTAACATTTATCATTGTTATCAATATTGTTATCATATTTATCATCACATTTAACATTTATCATTGTTATCAATATTGTTATCATATTTATCATCACATTTAACATTTATCATTGTTATCAATATTGTTATCATATTTATCATCACATTTAACATTTATCATTGTTATCAATTTTGTTATCATATTTATCATCACATTTAACATTTATCATTGTTATCAATATTGTTATCATATTTATCATCACATTTAACATTTATCATTGTTATCAATATTGTTATCATATTTATCATCACATTTAACATTTATCATTGTTATCAATATTGTTATCATATTTATCATCACATTTAACATTTATCATTGTTATCAATATTGTTATCATATTTATCATCACATTTAACATTTATCATTGTTATCAATTTTGTTATCATATTTATCATCACATTTAACATTTATCATTGTTATCAATTTTGTTATCATATTTATCATCATTTAACATTTATCATTGTTATCATTGTTATCATTTATATTGTTATCATATTTATCATCACATTTAACATTTATCATTGTTATCAATATTGTTATCATATTTATCATCACATTTAACATTTATCATTGTTATCAATATTGTTATCATATTTATCATCACATTTAACATTTATCATTGTTATCAATATTGTTATCATATTTATCATCACATTTAACATTTATCATTGTTATCAATATTGTTATCATATTTATCATCACATTTAACATTTATCATTGTTATCAATATTGTTATCATATTTATCATCACATTTAACATTTATCATTGTTATCAATATTGTTATCATTTATCATTGTTATCATTGTTATCAATATTGTTATCATATTTATCATCACATTTAACATTTATCATTGTTATCAATATTGTTATCATATTTATCATCACATTTAACATTTATCATTGTTATCAATATTGTTATCATATTTATCATCACATTTAACATTTATCATTGTTATCAATATTGTTATCATATTTATCATCACATTTAACATTTATCATTGTTATCAATATTGTTATCATATTTATCATCACATTTAACATTTATCATTGTTATCAATATTGTTATCATATTTATCATCACATTTAACATTTATCATTGTTATCAATATTGTTATCATATTTATCATCACATTTAACATTTATCATTGTTATCAATATTGTTATCATATTTATCATCACATTTAACATTTATCATTTATCATATTGTATCATTGTTATCATATTTATCATCACATTTAACATTTATCATTGTTATCAATATTGTTATCATATTTATCATCACATTTAACATTTATCATTGTTATCAATATTGTTATCATATTTATCATCACATTTAACATTTATCATTGTTATCAATATTGTTATCATATTTATCATCACATTTAACATTTATCATTGTTATCAATATTGTTATCATATTTATCATCACATTTAACATTTATCATTGTTATCAATATTGTTATCATATTTATCATCACATTTAACATTTATCATTGTTATCAATATTGTTATCATATTTATCATCACATTTAACATTTATCATTGTTATCAATATTGTTATCATATTTATCATCACATTTAACATTTATCATTGTTATCAATATTGTTATCATATTTATCATCACATTTAACATTTATCATTGTTATCAATATTGTTATCATATTTATCATCACATTTAACATTTATCATTGTTATCAATTTTGTTATCATATTTATCATCACATTTAACATTTATCATTGTTATCAATTTTGTTATCATATTTATCATCACATTTAACATTTATCATTGTTATCATATTTATCATCACATTTAACATGTATGATTGTTATCATATTTATCATCACATTTAACATTTATCATTGTTATCAATTTTGTTATCATATTTATCATCACATTTAACATTTATCATTGTTATCAATTTTGTTATCATATTTATCATCACATTTAACATTTATCATTGTTATCAATTTTGTTATCATATTTATCATCACATTTAACATTTATCATTGTTATCAATATTGTTATCATATTTATCATCACATTTAACATTTATCATTGTTATCAATATTGTTATCATATTTATCATCACATTTAACATTTATCATTGTTATCAATATTGTTATCATATTTATCATCACATTTAACATTTATCATTGTTATCAATATTGTTATCATATTTATCATCACATTTAACATTTATCATTGTTATCAATATTGTTATCATATTTATCATCACATTTAACATTTATCATTGTTATCAATATTGTTATCATATTTATCATCACATTTAACATTTATCATTGTTATCAATATTGTTATCATATTTATCATCACATTTAACATTTATCATTGTTATCAATATTGTTATCATATTTATCATCACATTTAACATTTATCATTGTTATCAATATTGTTATCATATTTATCATCACATTTAACATTTATCATTGTTATCAATATTGTTATCATATTTATCATCACATTTAACATTTATCATTGTTATCAATATTGTTATCATATTTATCATCACATTTAACATTTATCATTGTTATCAATATTGTTATCATATTTATCATCACATTTAACATTTATCATTGTTATCAATATTGTTATCATATTTATCATCACATTTAACATTTATCATTGTTATCAATATTGTTATCATATTTATCATCACATTTAACATTTATCATTGTTATCAATTTTGTTATCATATTTATCATCACATTTAACATTTATCATTGTTATCAATTTTGTTATCATATTTATCATCACATTTAACATTTATCATTGTTATCAATATTGTTATCATATTTATCATCACATTTAACATTTATCATTGTTATCAATATTGTTATCATATTTATCATCACATTTAACATTTATCATTGTTATCAATATTGTTATCATATTTATCATCACATTTAACATTTATCATTGTTATCAATATTGTTATCATATTTATCATCACATTTAACATTTATCATTGTTATCAATATTGTTATCATATTTATCATCACATTTAACATTTATCATTGTTATCAATATTGTTATCATATTTATCATCACATTTAACATTTTTATCACATTTATCATATTTATCATCACATTTGTTATCATATTTATCATCACATTTAACATTTATCATTGTTATCAATATTGTTATCATATTTATCATCACATTTAACATTTATCATTGTTATCAATATTGTTATCATATTTATCATCACATTTAACATTTATCATTGTTATCAATATTGTTATCATATTTATCATCACATTTAACATTTATCATTGTTATCAATATTGTTATCATATTTATCATCACATTTAACATTTATCATTGTTATCAATATTGTTATCATATTTATCATCACATTTAACATTTATCATTGTTATCAATATTGTTATCATATTTATCATCACATTTAACATTTATCATTGTTATCAATATTGTTATCATATTTATCATCACATTTAACATTTATCATTGTTATCAATATTGTTATCATATTTATCATCACATTTAACATTTATCATTGTTATCAATATTGTTATCATATTTATCATCACATTTAACATTTATCATTGTTATCAATATTGTTATCATATTTATCATCACATTTAACATTTATCATTGTTATCAATATTGTTATCATATTTATCATCACATTTAACATTTATCATTGTTATCAATATTGTTATCATATTTATCATCACATTTAACATTTATCATTGTTATCAATATTGTTATCATATTTATCATCACATTTAACATTTATCATTGTTATCAATATTGTTATCATATTTATCATCACATTTAACATTTATCATTGTTATCAATATTGTTATCATATTTATCATCACATTTAACATTTATCATTGTTATCAATATTGTTATCATATTTATCATCACATTTAACATTTATCATTGTTATCAATTTTGTTATCATATTTATCATCACATTTAACATTTATCATTGTTATCAATTTTGTTATCATATTTATCATCACATTTAACATTTATCATTATCAATATTGTTATCATATTTATCATCACATTTAACATTTATCATTGTTATCAATATTGTTATCATATTTATCATCACATTTAACATTTATCATTGTTATCAATATTGTTATCATATTTATCATCACATTTAACATTTATCATTGTTATCAATATTGTTATCATATTTATCATCACATTTAACATTTATCATTGTTATCAATATTGTTATCATATTTATCATCACATTTAACATTTATCATTGTTATCAATATTGTTATCATATTTATCATCACATTTAACATTTATCATTGTTATCAATATTGTTATCATATTTATCATCACATTTAACATTTATCATTGTTATCAATATTGTTATCATATTTATCATCACATTTAACATTTATCATTGTTATCAATATTGTTATCATATTTATCATCACATTTAACATTTATCATTGTTATCAATATTGTTATCATATTTATCATCACATTTAACATTTATCATTGTTATCAATATTGTTATCATATTTATCATCACATTTAACATTTATCATTGTTATCAATATTGTTATCATATTTATCATCACATTTAACATTTATCATTGTTATCAATTTTGTTATCATATTTATCATCACATTTAACATTTATCATTGTTATCAATATTGTTATCATATTTATCATCACATTTAACATTTATCATTGTTATCAATATTGTTATCATATTTATCATCACATTTAACATTTATCATTGTTATCAATTTTGTTATCATATTTATCATCACATTTAACATTTATCATTGTTATCAATTTTGTTATCATATTTATCATCACATTTAACATTTATCATTGTTATCAATATTGTTATCATATTTATCATCACATTTAACATTTATCATTGTTATCAATATTGTTATCATATTTATCATCACATTTAACATTTATCATTGTTATCAATATTGTTATCATATTTATCATCACATTTAACATTTATCATTGTTATCAATATTGTTATCATATTTATCATCACATTTAACATTTATCATTGTTATCAATATTGTTATCATATTTATCATCACATTTAACATTTATCATTGTTATCAATATTGTTATCATATTTATCATCACATTTAACATTTATCATTGTTATCAATATTGTTATCATATTTATCATCACATTTAACATTTATCATTGTTATCAATATTGTTATCATATTTATCATCACATTTAACATTTATCATTGTTATCAATATTGTTATCATATTTATCATCACATTTAACATTTATCATTGTTATCAATATTGTTATCATATTTATCATCACATTTAACATTTATCATTGTTATCAATATTGTTATCATATTTATCATCACATTTAACATTTATCATTGTTATCAATATTGTTATCATATTTATCATCACATTTAACATTTATCATTGTTATCAATATTGTTATCATATTTATCATCACATTTAACATTTATCATTGTTATCAATTTTGTTATCATATTTATCATCACATTTAACATTTATCATTGTTATCAATTTTGTTATCATATTTATCATCACATTTAACATTTATCATTGTTATCAATATTGTTATCATATTTATCATCACATTTAACATTTATCATTGTTATCAATATTGTTATCATATTTATCATCACATTTAACATTTATCATTGTTATCAATATTGTTATCATATTTATCATCACATTTAACATTTATCATTGTTATCAATATTGTTATCATATTTATCATCACATTTAACATTTATCATTGTTATCAATATTGTTATCATATTTATCATCACATTTAACATTTATCATTGTTATCAATATTGTTATCATATTTATCATCACATTTAACATTTATCATTGTTATCAATATTGTTATCATATTTATCATCACATTTAACATTTATCATTGTTATCAATATTGTTATCATATTTATCATCACATTTAACATTTATCATTGTTATCAATATTGTTATCATATTTATCATCACATTTAACATTTATCATTGTTATCATATTTATCATCACATTTAACATTTATCATTGTTATCAATATTGTTATCATATTTATCATCACATTTAACATTTATCATTGTTATCAATATTGTTATCATATTTATCATCACATTTAACATTTATCATTGTTATCAATATTGTTATCATATTTATCATCACATTTAACATTTATAATTGTTATCATATTTATCATCACATTTAACATTTATCATTGTTATCAATATTGTTATCATATTTATCATCACATTTAACATTTATCATTGTTATCAATATTGTTATCATATTTATCATCACATTTAACATTTATCATTGTTATCAATATTGTTATCATATTTATCATCACATTTAACATTTATCATTGTTATCAATATTGTTATCATATTTATCATCACATTTAACATTTATCATTGTTATCAATATTGTTATCATATTTATCATCACATTTAACATTTATCATTGTTATCAATATTGTTATCATATTTATCATCACATTTAACATTTATCATTGTTATCAATATTGTTATCATATTTATCATCACATTTAACATTTATCATTGTTATCAATTTTGTTATCATATTTATCATCACATTTAACATTTATCATTGTTATCAATTTTGTTATCATATTTATCATCACATTTAACATTTATCATTGTTATCAATATTGTTATCATATTTATCATCACATTTAACATTTATCATTGTTATCAATATTGTTATCATATTTATCATCACATTTAACATTTATCATTGTTATCAATATTGTTATCATATTTATCATCACATTTAACATTTATCATTGTTATCAATCATTGTTATCATATTTATCATCACATTTAACATTTATCATTGTTATCAATATTGTTATCATATTTATCATCACATTTAACATTTATCATTGTTATCAATATTGTTATCATATTTATCATCACATTTAACATTTATCATTGTTATCAATATTGTTATCATATTTATCATCACATTTAACATTTATCATTGTTATCAATATTGTTATCATATTTATCATCACATTTAACATTTATCATTGTTATCAATATTGTTATCATATTTATCATCACATTTAACATTTATCATTGTTATCAATTTTGTTATCATATTTATCATCACATTTAACATTTATCATTGTTATCAATATTGTTATCATATTTATCATCACATTTAACATTTATCATTGTTATCAATATTGTTATCATATTTATCATCACATTTAACATTTATCATTGTTATCAATTTTGTTATCATATTTATCATCACATTTAACATTTATCATTGTTATCAATATTGTTATCATATTTATCATCACATTTAACATTTATCATTGTTATCAATATTGTTATCATATTTATCATCACATTTAACATTTATCATTGTTATCAATATTGTTATCATATTTATCATCACATTTAACATTTATCATTGTTATCAATCAATATTGTTATCATATTTATCATCACATTTAACATTTATCATTGTTATCAATATTGTTATCATATTTATCATCACATTTAACATTTATCATTGTTATCAATATTGTTATCATATTTATCATCACATTTAACATTTATCATTGTTATCAATATTGTTATCATATTTATCATCACATTTAACATTTATCATTGTTATCAATATTGTTATCATATTTATCATCACATTTAACATTTATCATTGTTATCAATATTGTTATCATATTTATCATCACATTTAACATTTATCATTGTTATCAATATTGTTATCATATTTATCATCACATTTAACATTTATCATTGTTATCAATATTGTTATCATATTTATCATCACATTTAACATTTATCATTGTTATCAATATTGTTATCATATTTATCATCACATTTAACATTTATCATTGTTATCAATATTGTTATCATATTTATCATCACATTTAACATTTATCATTGTTATCAATATTGTTATCATATTTATCATCACATTTAACATTTATCATTGTTATCAATATTGTTATCATATTTATCATCACATTTAACATTTATCATTGTTATCAATATTGTTATCATATTTATCATCACATTTAACATTTATCATTGTTATCAATATTGTTATCATATTTATCATCACATTTAACATTTATCATTGTTATCAATATTGTTATCATATTTATCATCACATTTAACATTTATCATTGTTATCAATTTTGTTATCATATTTATCATCACATTTAACATTTATCATTGTTATCAATATTGTTATCATATTTATCATCACATTTAACATTTATCATTGTTATCAATATTGTTATCATATTTATCATCACATTTAACATTTATCATTGTTATCAATATTGTTATCATATTTATCATCACATTTAACATTTATCATTGTTATCAATTTTGTTATCATATTTATCATCACATTTAACATTTATCATTGTTATCAATATTGTTATCATATTTATCATCACATTTAACATTTATCATTGTTATCAATATTGTTATCATATTTATCATCACATTTAACATTTATCATTGTTATCAATATTGTTATCATATTTATCATCACATTTAACATTTATCATTGTTATCAATATTGTTATCATATTTATCATCACATTTAACATTTATCATTGTTATCAATATTGTTATCATATTTATCATCACATTTAACATTTATCATTGTTATCAATATTGTTATCATATTTATCATCACATTTAACATTTATCATTGTTATCAATATTGTTATCATATTTATCATCACATTTAACATTTATCATTGTTATCAATATTGTTATCATATTTATCATCACATTTAACATTTATCATTGTTATCAATATTGTTATCATATTTATCATCACATTTAACATTTATCATTGTTATCAATATTGTTATCATATTTATCATCACATTTAACATTTATCATTGTTATCAATATTGTTATCATATTTATCATCACATTTAACATTTATCATTGTTATCAATATTGTTATCATATTTATCATCACATTTAACATTTATCATTGTTATCAATATTGTTATCATATTTATCATCACATTTAACATTTATCATTGTTATCAATATTGTTATCATATTTATCATCACATTTAACATTTATCATTGTTATCAATATTGTTATCATATTTATCATCACATTTAACATTTATCATTGTTATCAATATTGTTATCATATTTATCATCACATTTAACATTTATCATTGTTATCAATATTGTTATCATATTTATCATCACATTTAACATTTATCATTGTTATCAATATTTGTTATCATATTTATCATCACATTTAACATTTATCATTGTTATCAATTTTGTTATCATATTTATCATCACATTTAACATTTATCATTGTTATCAATATTGTTATCATATTTATCATCACATTTAACATTTATCATTGTTATCAATTTTGTTATCATATTTATCATCACATTTAACATTTATCATTGTTATCAATATTGTTATCATATTTATCATCACATTTAACATTTATCATTGTTATCAATATTGTTATCATATTTATCATCACATTTAACATTTATCATTGTTATCAATTTTGTTATCATATTTATCATCACATTTAACATTTATCATTGTTATCAATATTGTTATCATATTTATCATCACATTTAACATTTATCATTGTTATCAATATTGTTATCATATTTATCATCACATTTAACATTTATCATTGTTATCAATATTGTTATCATATTTATCATCACATTTAACATTTATCATTGTTATCAATATTGTTATCATATTTATCATCACATTTAACATTTATCATTGTTATCAATATTGTTATCATATTTATCATCACATTTAACATTTATCATTGTTATCAATATTGTTATCATATTTATCATCACATTTAACATTTATCATTGTTATCAATATTGTTATCATATTTATCATCACATTTAACATTTATCATTGTTATCAATATTGTTATCATATTTATCATCACATTTAACATTTATCATTGTTATCAATATTGTTATCATATTTATCATCACATTTAACATTTATCATTGTTATCAATATTGTTATCATATTTATCATCACATTTAACATTTATCATTGTTATCAATATTGTTATCATATTTATCATCACATTTAACATTTATCATTGTTATCAATATTGTTATCATATTTATCATCACATTTAACATTTATCATTGTTATCAATATTGTTATCATATTTATCATCACATTTAACATTTATCATTGTTATCAATATTGTTATCATATTTATCATCACATTTAACATTTATCATTGTTATCAATATTGTTATCATATTTATCATCACATTTAACATTTATCATTGTTATCAATATTGTTATCATATTTATCATCACATTTAACATTTATCATTGTTATCAATATTGTTATCATATTTATCATCACATTTAACATTTATCATTGTTATCAATATTGTTATCATATTTATCATCACATTTAACATTTATCATTGTTATCAATATTGTTATCATATTTATCATCACATTTAACATTTATCATTGTTATCAATATTGTTATCATATTTATCATCACATTTAACATTTATCATTGTTATCATATTTATCATCACATTTAACATTTATCATTGTTATCAATATTGTTATCATATTTATCATCACATTTAACATTTATCATTGTTATCAATATTGTTATCATATTTATCATCACATTTAACATTTATCATTGTTATCAATATTGTTATCATATTTATCATCACATTTAACATTTATCATTGTTATCAATATTGTTATCATATTTATCATCACATTTAACATTGTTATCATATTGTTATCATTATCATCACATTTAACATTTATCATTGTTATCAATTGTTATCATATTTATCATCACATTTAACATTTATCATTGTTATCAATTTTGTTATCATATTTATCATCACATTTAACATTTATCATTGTTATCAATTTTGTTATCATATTTATCATCACATTTAACATTTATCATTGTTATCAATATTGTTATCATATTTATCATCACATTTAACATTTATCATTGTTATCAATATTGTTATCATATTTATCATCACATTTAACATTTATCATTGTTATCAATTTTGTTATCATATTTATCATCACATTTAACATTTATCATTGTTATCAATATTGTTATCATATTTATCATCACATTTAACATTTATCATTGTTATCAATATTGTTATCATATTTATCATCACATTTAACATTTATCATTGTTATCAATATTGTTATCATATTTATCATCACATTTAACATTTATCATTGTTATCAATATTGTTATCATATTTATCATCACATTTAACATTTATCATTGTTATCAATATTGTTATCATATTTATCATCACATTTAACATTTATCATTGTTATCAATATTGTTATCATATTTATCATCACATTTAACATTTATCATTGTTATCAATATTGTTATCATATTTATCATCACATTTAACATTTATCATTGTTATCAATATTGTTATCATATTTATCATCACATTTAACATTTATCATTGTTATCAATATTGTTATCATATTTATCATCACATTTAACATTTATCATTGTTATCAATATTGTTATCATATTTATCATCACATTTAACATTTATCATTGTTATCAATATTGTTATCATATTTATCATCACATTTAACATTTATCATTGTTATCAATATTGTTATCATATTTATCATCACATTTAACATTTATCATTGTTATCAATATTGTTATCATATTTATCATCACATTTAACATTTATCATTGTTATCAATATTGTTATCATATTTATCATCACATTTAACATTTATCATTGTTATCAATTTTGTTATCATATTTATCATCACATTTAACATTTATCATTGTTATCAATATTGTTATCATATTTATCATCACATTTAACATTTATCATTGTTATCAATATTGTTATCATATTTATCATCACATTTAACATTTATCATTGTTATCAATTTTGTTATCATATTTATCATCACATTTAACAACATTTATCATTGTTATCAATTTTCATCACATCATATTTATCATCACATTTAACATTTATCATTGTTATCAATTTTGTTATCATATTTATCATCACATTTAACATTTATCATTGTTATCAATATTGTTATCATATTTATCATCACATTTAACATTTATCATTGTTATCAATATTGTTATCATATTTATCATCACATTTAACATTTATCATTGTTATCAATATTGTTATCATATTTATCATCACATTTAACATTTATCATTGTTATCAATATTGTTATCATATTTATCATCACATTTAACATTTATCATTGTTATCAATATTGTTATCATATTTATCATCACATTTAACATTTATCATTGTTATCAATATTGTTATCATATTTATCATCACATTTAACATTTATCATTGTTATCAATATTGTTATCATATTTATCATCACATTTAACATTTATCATTGTTATCAATATTGTTATCATATTTATCATCACATTTAACATTTATCATTGTTATCAATATTGTTATCATATTTATCATCACATTTAACATTTATCATTGTTATCAATATTGTTATCATATTTATCATCACATTTAACATTTATCATTGTTATCAATATTGTTATCATATTTATCATCACATTTAACATTTATCATTGTTATCAATATTGTTATCATATTTATCATCACATTTAACATTTATCATTGTTATCAATATTGTTATCATATTTATCATCACATTTAACATTTATCATTGTTATCAATATTGTTATCATATTTATCATCACATTTAACATTTATCATTGTTATCAATATTGTTATCATATTTATCATCACATTTAACATTTATCATTGTTATCAATCATTGTTATCATATTTATCATCACATTTAACATTTATCATTGTTATCAATATTGTTATCATATTTATCATCACATTTAACATTTATCATTGTTATCAATTTTGTTATCATATTTATCATCACATTTAACATTTATCATTGTTATCAATATTGTTATCATATTTATCATCACATTTAACATTTATCATTGTTATCAATATTGTTATCATATTTATCATCACATTTAACATTTATCATTGTTATCAATATTGTTATCATATTTATCATCACATTTAACATTTATCATTGTTATCAATATTGTTATCATATTTATCATCACATTTAACATTTATCATTGTTATCAATATTGTTATCATATTTATCATCACATTTAACATTTATCATTGTTATCAATATTGTTATCATATTTATCATCACATTTAACATTTATCATTGTTATCAATATTGTTATCATATTTATCATCACATTTAACATTTATCATTGTTATCAATATTGTTATCATATTTATCATCACATTTTCAACATTTATCATTTTGTTATCAATATTGTTATCATATTTATCATCACATTTAACATTTATCATTGTTATCAATATTGTTATCATATTTATCATCACATTTAACATTTATCATTGTTATCAATATTGTTATCATATTTATCATCACATTTAACATTTATCATTGTTATCAATTTTGTTATCATATTTATCATCACATTTAACATTTATCATTGTTATCAATATTGTTATCATATTTATCATCACATTTAACATTTATCATTGTTATCATATATTGTTATCATCACATTTAACATTTATCATTTTAATCATATTTATCATTTAACATTTATCATCAATATTGTTATCATATTTATCATCACATTTAACATTTATCATTGTTATCAATATTGTTATCATATTTATCATCACATTTAACATTTATCATTGTTATCAATATTGTTATCATATTTATCATCACATTTAACATTTATCATTGTTATCAATATTGTTATCATATTTATCATCACATTTAACATTTATCATTGTTATCAATATTGTTATCATATTTATCATCACATTTAACATTTATCATTGTTATCAATATTGTTATCATATTTATCATCACATTTAACATTTATCATTGTTATCAATATTGTTATCATATTTATCATCACATTTAACATTTATCATTGTTATCAATATTGTTATCATATTTATCATCACATTTAACATTTATCATTGTTATCAATATTGTTATCATATTTATCATCACATTTAACATTTATCATTGTTATCAATATTGTTATCATATTTATCATCACATTTAACATTTATCATTGTTATCAATATTGTTATCATATTTATCATCACATTTAACATTTATCATTGTTATCAATATTGTTATCATATTTATCATCACATTTAACATTTATCATTGTTATCAATATTGTTATCATATTTATCATCACATTTAACATTTATCATTGTTATCAATTTTGTTATCATATTTATCATCACATTTAACATTTATCATTGTTATCAATATTGTTATCATATTTATCATCACATTTAACATTTATCATTGTTATCAATATTGTTATCATATTTATCATCACATTTAACATTTATCATTGTTATCATATTTATCATCACATTTAACATTTATCATTGTTATCAATATTGTTATCATATTTATCATCACATTTAACATTTATCATTGTTATCAATATTGTTATCATATTTATCATCACATTTAACATTTATCATTGTTATCAATATTGTTATCATATTTATCATCACATTTAACATTTATCATTGTTATCATTGTTATCATATTTATCATCACATTTAACATTTATCATTGTTATCAATATTGTTATCATATTTATCATCACATTTAACATTTATCATTGTTATCAATATTGTTATCATATTTATCATCACATTTAACATTTATCATTGTTATCAATATTGTTATCATATTTATCATCACATTTAACATTTATCATTGTTATCAATATTGTTATCATATTTATCATCACATTTAACATTTATCATTGTTATCAATATTGTTATCATATTTATCATCACATTTAACATTTATCATTGTTATCAATATTGTTATCATATTTATCATCACATTTAACATTTATCATTGTTATCAATATTGTTATCATATTTATCATCACATTTAACATTTATCATTGTTATCAATATTGTTATCATATTTATCATCACATTTAACATTTATCATTGTTATCAATATTGTTATCATATTTATCATCACATTTAACATTTATCATTGTTATCAATATTGTTATCATATTTATCATCACATTTAACATTTATCATTGTTATCAATATTGTTATCATATTTATCATCACATTTAACATTTATCATTGTTATCAATATTGTTATCATATTTATCATCACATTTAACATTTATCATTGTTATCAATATTGTTATCATATTTATCATCACATTTAACATTTATCATTGTTATCAATATTGTTATCATATTTATCATCACATTTAACATTTATCATTGTTATCAATATTGTTATCATATTTATCATCACATTTAACATTTATCATTGTTATCAATATTGTTATCATATTTATCATCACATTTAACATTTATCATTGTTATCAATATTGTTATCATATTTATCATCACATTTAACATTTATCATTGTTATCAATATTGTTATCATATTTATCATCACATTTAACATTTATCATTGTTATCAATTTTGTTATCATATTTATCATCACATTTAACATTTATCATGGTTATCAATTTTGTTATCATATTTATCATCACTTTTAACATTTATCATTGTTATCAAATTTGTTATCATATTTATCATCACATTTCACATTTATCATTGTTATCAATTTTGTTATCATATTTATCATCACATTTAACATTTATCATTGTTATCAATTTTGTTATCATATTTATCATCACATTTAACATTTATCATTGTTATCAATTTTGTTATCATATTTATCATCACATTTAACATTTATCATTGTTATCAATATTGTTATCATATTTATCATCACATTTAACATTTATCATTGTTATCAATATTGTTATCATATTTATCATCACATTTAACATTTATCATTGTTATCAATATTGTTATCATATTTATCATCACATTTAACATTTATCATTGTTATCAATATTGTTATCATATTTATCATCACATTTAACATTTATCATTGTTATCAATATTGTTATCATATTTATCATCACATTTAACATTTATCATTGTTATCAATATTGTTATCATATTTATCATCACATTTAACATTTATCATTGTTATCAATATTGTTATCATATTTATCATCACATTTAACATTTATCATTGTTATCAATATTGTTATCATATTTATCATCACATTTAACATTTATCATTGTTATCAATATTGTTATCATATTTATCATCACATTTAACATTTATCATTGTTATCAATATTGTTATCATATTTATCATCACATTTAACATTTATCATTGTTATCAATATTGTTATCATATTTATCATCACATTTAACATTTATCATTGTTATCAATATTGTTATCATATTTATCATCACATTTAACATTTATCATTGTTATCAATTTTGTTATCATATTTATCATCACATTTAACATTTATCATTGTTATCAATATTGTTATCATATTTATCATCACATTTAACATTTATCATTGTTATCAATTTTGTTATCATATTTATCATCACATTTAACATTTATCATTGTTATCAATTTTGTTATCATATTTATCATCACATTTAACATTTATCATTGTTATCAATATTGTTATCATATTTATCATCACATTTAACATTTATCATTGTTATCAATATTGTTATCATATTTATCATCACATTTAACATTTATCATTGTTATCAATATTGTTATCATATTTATCATCACATTTAACATTTATCATTGTTATCAATATTGTTATCATATTTATCATCACATTTAACATTTATCATTGTTATCAATATTGTTATCATATTTATCATCACATTTAACATTTATCATTGTTATCAATATTGTTATCATATTTATCATCACATTTAACATTTATCATTGTTATCAATATTGTTATCATATTTATCATCACATTTAACATTTATCATTGTTATCAATATTGTTATCATATTTATCATCACATTTAACATTTATCATTGTTATCAATATTGTTATCATATTTATCATCACATTTAACATTTATCATTGTTATCAATATTGTTATCATATTTATCATCACATTTAACATTTATCATTGTTATCAATATTGTTATCATATTTATCATCACATTTAACATTTATCATTGTTATCAATATTGTTATCATATTTATCATCACATTTAACATTTATCATTGTTATCAATATTGTTATCATATTTATCATCACATTTAACATTTATCATTGTTATCAATATTGTTATCATATTTATCATCACATTTAACATTTATCATTGTTATCAATTTTGTTATCATATTTATCATCACATTTAACATTTATCATTGTTATCAATATTTGTTATCATATTTATCATCACATTTAACATTTATCATTGTTATCAATTTTGTTATCATATTTATCATCACATTTAACATTTATCATTGTTATCATATTTATCATCACATTTAACATTTATCATTGTTATCAATTTTGTTATCATATTTATCATCACATTTAACATTTATCATTGTTATCAATATTGTTATCATATTTATCATCACATTTAACATTTATCATTGTTATCAATATTGTTATCATATTTATCATCACATTTAACATTTATCATTGTTATCAATATTGTTATCATATTTATCATCACATTTAACATTTATCATTGTTATCAATATTGTTATCATATTTATCATCACATTTAACATTTATCATTGTTATCAATATTGTTATCATATTTATCATCACATTTAACATTTATCATTGTTATCAATATTGTTATCATATTTATCATCACATTTAACATTTATCATTGTTATCAATATTGTTATCATATTTATCATCACATTTAACATTTATCATTGTTATCAATATTGTTATCATATTTATCATCACATTTAACATTTATCATTGTTATCAATATTGTTATCATATTTATCATCACATTTAACATTTATCATTGTTATCAATATTGTTATCATATTTATCATCACATTTAACATTTATCATTGTTATCAATATTGTTATCATATTTATCATCACATTTAACATTTATCATTGTTATCAATTTTGTTATCATATTTATCATCACATTTAACATTTATCATTGTTATCAATTTTGTTATCATATTTATCATCACATTTAACATTTATCATTGTTATCAATATTGTTATCATATTTATCATCACATTTAACATTTATCATTGTTATCAATATTGTTATCATATTTATCATCACATTTAACATTTATCATTGTTATCAATATTGTTATCATATTTATCATCACATTTAACATTTATCATTGTTATCAATATTGTTATCATATTTATCATCACATTTAACATTTATCATTGTTATCAATATTGTTATCATATTTATCATCACATTTAACATTTATCATTGTTATCAATATTGTTATCATATTTATCATCACATTTAACATTTATCATTGTTATCAATATTGTTATCATATTTATCATCACATTTAACATTTATCATTGTTATCAATATTGTTATCATATTTATCATCACATTTAACATTTATCATTGTTATCAATATTGTTATCATATTTATCATCACATTTAACATTTATCATTGTTATCAATTTTGTTATCATATTTATCATCACATTTAACATTTATCATTGTTATCAATATTGTTATCATATTTATCATCACATTTAACATTTATCATTGTTATCAATATTGTTATCATATTTATCATCACATTTAACATTTATCATTGTTATCAATTTTGTTATCATATTTATCATCACATTTAACATTTATCATTGTTATCAATTTTGTTATCATATTTATCATCACATTTAACATTTTATCATTGTTATCAATTTATCATCACATTTGTTATCATATTTATCATCACATTTAACATTTATCATTGTTATCAATATTGTTATCATATTTATCATCACATTTAACATTTATCATTGTTATCAATATTGTTATCATATTTATCATCACATTTAACATTTATCATTGTTATCAATATTGTTATCATATTTATCATCACATTTAACATTTATCATTGTTATCAATATTGTTATCATATTTATCATCACATTTAACATTTATCATTGTTATCAATATTGTTATCATATTTATCATCACATTTAACATTTATCATTGTTATCAATATTGTTATCATATTTATCATCACATTTAACATTTATCATTGTTATCAATATTGTTATCATATTTATCATCACATTTAACATTTATCATTGTTATCAATATTGTTATCATATTTATCATCACATTTAACATTTATCATTGTTATCAATATTGTTATCATATTTATCATCACATTTAACATTTATCATTGTTATCAATATTGTTATCATATTTATCATCACATTTAACATTTATCATTGTTATCAATATTGTTATCATATTTATCATCACATTTAACATTTATCATTGTTATCAATTTTGTTATCATATTTATCATCACATTTAACATTTATCATTGTTATCAATTTTGTTATCATATTTATCATCACATTTAACATTTATCATTGTTATCAATATTGTTATCATATTTATCATCACATTTAACATTTATCATTGTTATCAATATTGTTATCATATTTATCATCACATTTAACATTTATCATTGTTATCAATTTTGTTATCATATTTATCATCACATTTAACATTTATCATTGTTATCAATATTGTTATCATATTTATCATCACATTTAACATTTATCATTGTTATCAATATTGTTATCATATTTATCATCACATTTAACATTTATCATTGTTATCAATATTGTTATCATATTTATCATCACATTTAACATTTATCATTGTTATCAATATTGTTATCATATTTATCATCACATTTAACATTTATCATTGTTATCAATATTGTTATCATATTTATCATCACATTTAACATTTATCATTGTTATCAATATTGTTATCATATTTATCATCACATTTAACATTTATCATTGTTATCAATATTGTTATCATATTTATCATCACATTTAACATTTATCATTGTTATCAATATTGTTATCATATTTATCATCACATTTAACATTTATCATTGTTATCAATATTGTTATCATATTTATCATCACATTTAACATTTATCATTGTTATCAATATTGTTATCATATTTATCATCACATTTAACATTTATCATTGTTATCAATATTGTTATCATATTTATCATCACATTTAACATTTATCATTGTTATCAATATTGTTATCATATTTATCATCACATTTAACATTTATCATTGTTATCAATATTGTTATCATATTTATCATCACATTTAACATTTATCATTGTTATCAATATTGTTATCATATTTATCATCACATTTAACATTTATCATTGTTATCAATATTGTTATCATATTTATCATCACATTTAACATTTATCATTGTTATCAATATTGTTATCATATTTATCATCACATTTAACATTTATCATTGTTATCAATATCATTGTTATCATATTTATCATCACATTTAACATTTATCATTGTTATCAATATTGTTATCATATTTTATCACATTTAACATTTATCATTGTTATCATTGTTATCATATTTATCATCACATTTAACATTTATCATTGTTATCAATATTGTTATCATATTTATCATCACATTTAACATTTATCATTGTTATCAATATTGTTATCATATTTATCATCACATTTAACATTTATCATTGTTATCAATATTGTTATCATATTTATCATCACATTTAACATTTATCATTGTTATCAATATTGTTATCATATTTATCATCACATTTAACATTTATCATTGTTATCAATATTGTTATCATATTTATCATCACATTTAACATTTATCATTGTTATCAATTTTGTTATCATATTTATCATCACATTTAACATTTATCATTGTTATCAATTTTGTTATCATATTTATCATCACATTTAACATTTATCATTGTTATCAATATTGTTATCATATTTATCATCACATTTAACATTTATCATTGTTATCAATTTTGTTATCATATTTATCATCACATTTAACATTTATCATTGTTATCAATATTGTTATCATATTTATCATCACATTTAACATTTATCATTGTTATCAATATTGTTATCATATTTATCATCACATTTAACATTTATCATTGTTATCAATATTGTTATCATATTTATCATCACATTTAACATTTATCATTGTTATCAATATTGTTATCATATTTATCATCACATTTAACATTTATCATTGTTATCAATATTGTTATCATATTTATCATCACATTTAACATTTATCATTGTTATCAATATTGTTATCATATTTATCATCACATTTAACATTTATCATTGTTATCAATATTGTTATCATATTTATCATCACATTTAACATTTATCATTGTTATCAATATTGTTATCATATTTATCATCACATTTAACATTTATCATTGTTATCAATATTGTTATCATATTTATCATCACATTTAACATTTATCATTGTTATCAATATTGTTATCATATTTATCATCACATTTAACATTTATCATTGTTATCAATATTGTTATCATATTTATCATCACATTTAACATTTATCATTGTTATCAATATTGTTATCATATTTATCATCACATTTAACATTTATCATTGTTATCAATATTGTTATCATATTTATCATCACATTTAACATTTATCATTGTTATCAATATTGTTATCATATTTATCATCACATTTAACATTTATCATTGTTATCATATTTATCATATCATGTATCATTGTTATCATATTTATCATCACATTTAACATTTATCATTGTTATCAATATTGTTATCATATTTATCATCACATTTAACATTTATCATTGTTATCAATATTGTTATCATATTTATCATCACATTTAACATTTATCATTGTTATCAATATTGTTATCATATTTATCATCACATTTAACATTTATCATTGTTATCAATATTGTTATCATATTTATCATCACATTTAACATTTATCATTGTTATCAATATTGTTATCATATTTATCATCACATTTAACATTTATCATTGTTATCAATATTGTTATCATATTTATCATCACATTTAACATTTATCATTGTTATCAATATTGTTATCATATTTATCATCACATTTAACATTTATCATTGTTATCAATATTGTTATCATATTTATCATCACATTTAACATTTATCATTGTTATCAATATTGTTATCATATTTATCATCACATTTAACATTTATCATTGTTATCAATATTGTTATCATATTTATCATCACATTTAACATTTATCATTGTTATCAATTTTGTTATCATATTTATCATCACATTTAACATTTATCATTGTTATCAATTTTGTTATCATATTTATCATCACATTTAACATTTATCATTGTTATCAATATTGTTATCATATTTATCATCACATTTAACATTTATCATTGTTATCAATATTGTTATCATATTTATCATCACATTTAACATTTATCATTGTTATCAATATTGTTATCATATTTATCATCACATTTAACATTTATCATTGTTATCAATATTGTTATCATATTTATCATCACATTTAACATTTATCATTGTTATCAATATTGTTATCATATTTATCATCACATTTAACATTTATCATTGTTATCAATATTGTTATCATATTTATCATCACATTTAACATTTATCATTGTTATCAATATTGTTATCATATTTATCATCACATTTAACATTTATCATTGTTATCAATATTGTTATCATATTTATCATCACATTTAACATTTATCATTGTTATCAATATTGTTATCATATTTATCATCACATTTAACATTTATCATTGTTATCAATATTGTTATCATATTTATCATCACATTTAACATTTATCATTGTTATCAATATTGTTATCATATTTATCATCACATTTAACATTTATCATTGTTATCAATATTGTTATCATATTTATCATCACATTTAACATTTATCATTGTTATCAATATTGTTATCATATTTATCATCACATTTAACATTTATCATTGTTATCAATATTGTTATCATATTTATCATCACATTTAACATTTATCATTGTTATCATATTTATTATCATATTTATCATCACATTTAACATTTATCATTGTTATCAATATTGTTATCATATTTATCATCACATTTAACATTTATCATTGTTATCAATATTGTTATCATATTTATCATCACATTTAACATTTATCATTGTTATCAATATTGTTATCATATTTATCATCACATTTAACATTTATCATTGTTATCAATATTGTTATCATATTTATCATCACATTTAACATTTATCATTGTTATCAATATTGTTATCATATTTATCATCACATTTAACATTTATCATTGTTATCAATATTGTTATCATATTTATCATCACATTTAACATGTATCATTGTTATCAATATTGTTATCATATTTATCATCACATTTAACATTTATCATTGTTATCAATATTGTTATCATATTTATCATCACATTTAACATTTATCATTGTTATCAATTTTGTTATCATATTTATCATCACTTTTAACATTTATCATTGTTATCAAATTTGTTATCATATTTATCATCACATTTCACATTTATCATTGTTATCAATTTTGTTATCATATTTATCATCACATTTAACATTTATCATTGTTATCAATTTTGTTATCATATTTATCATCACATTTAACATTTATCATTGTTATCAATATTGTTATCATATTTATCATCACATTTAACATTTATCATTGTTATCAATATTGTTATCATATTTATCATCACATTTAACATTTATCATTGTTATCAATATTGTTATCATATTTATCATCACATTTAACATTTATCATTGTTATCATATTGATCATCACATTTAACATTTATCATTGTTATCAATATTGTTATCATATTTATCATCACATTTAACATTTATCATTGTTATCAATATTGTTATCATATTTATCATCACATTTAACATTTATCATTGTTATCAATATTGTTATCATATTTATCATCACATTTAACATTTATCATTGTTATCAATATTGTTATCATATTTATCATCACATTTAACATTTATCATTGTTATCAATATTGTTATCATATTTATCATCACATTTAACATTTATCATTGTTATCAATATTGTTATCATATTTATCATCACATTTAACATTTATCATTGTTATCAATATTGTTATCATATTTATCATCACATTTAACATTTATCATTGTTATCAATATTGTTATCATATTTATCATCACATTTAACATTTATCATTGTTATCAATATTGTTATCATATTTATCATCACATTTAACATTTATCATTGTTATCAATTTTGTTATCATATTTATCATCACATTTAACATTTATCATTGTTATCAATATTGTTATCATATTTATCATCACATTTAACATTTATCATTGTTATCAATTTTGTTATCATATTTATCATCACATTTAACATTTATCATTGTTATCAATATTGTTATCATATTTATCATCACATTTAACATTTATCATTGTTATCAATATTGTTATCATATTTATCATCACATTTAACATTTATCATTGTTATCAATATTGTTATCATATTTATCATCACATTTAACATTTATCATTGTTATCAATATTGTTATCATATTTATCATCACATTTAACATTTATCATTGTTATCAATATTGTTATCATATTTATCATCACATTTAACATTTATCATTGTTATCAATATTGTTATCATATTTATCATCACATTTAACATTTATCATTGTTATCAATATTGTTATCATATTTATCATCACATTTAACATTTATCATTGTTATCATATTTATCATCACATTTAACATTCATCATTGTTATAATATTGTTATCATATTTTATCACATTTATTGTTATCATATTATATCATCACATTTAACATTTATCATTGTTATCAATATTGTTATCATATTTATCATCACATTTAACATTTATCATTGTTATCAATATTGTTATCATATTTATCATCACATTTAACATTTATCATTGTTATCAATATTGTTATCATATTTATCATCACATTTAACATTTATCATTGTTATCAATATTGTTATCATATTTATCATCACATTTAACATTTATCATTGTTATCAATTTTGTTATCATATTTATCATCACATTTAACATTTATCATTGTTATCAATTTTGTTATCATATTTATCATCACATTTAACATTTATCATTGTTATCAATATTGTTATCATATTTATCATCACATTTAACATTTATCATTGTTATCAATTTTGTTATCATATTTATCATCACATTTAACATTTATCATTGTTATCAATATTGTTATCATATTTATCATCACATTTAACATTTATCATTGTTATCAATATTGTTATCATATTTATCATCACATTTAACATTTATCATTGTTATCAATTTTGTTATCATATTTATCATCACATTTAACATTTATCATTGTTATCATTGTTATCATATTTATCATCACATTTAACATGTATCATTGTTATCATATTTATCATCACATTTAACATTTATCATTGTTATCAATTTTGTTATCATATTTATCATCACATTTAACATTTATCATTGTTATCAATTTTGTTATCATATTTATCATCACATTTAACATTTATCATTGTTATCAATATTGTTATCATATTTATCATCACATTTAACATTTATCATTGTTATCAATATTGTTATCATATTTATCATCACATTTAACATTTATCATTGTTATCAATATTGTTATCATATTTATCATCACATTTAACATTTATCATTGTTATCAATATTGTTATCATATTTATCATCACATTTAACATTTATCATTGTTATCAATATTGTTATCATATTTATCATCACATTTAACATTTATCATTGTTATCAATATTGTTATCATATTTATCATCACATTTAACATTTATCATTGTTATCAATATTGTTATCATATTTATCATCACATTTAACATTTATCATTGTTATCAATATTGTTATCATATTTATCATCACATTTAACATTTATCATTGTTATCAATATTGTTATCATATTTATCATCACATTTAACATTTATCATTGTTATCAATATTGTTATCATATTTATCATCACATTTAACATTTATCATTGTTATCAATATTGTTATCATATTTATCATCACATTTAACATTTATCATTGTTATCAATATTGTTATCATATTTATCATCACATTTAACATTTATCATTGTTATCAATATTGTTATCATATTTATCATCACATTTAACATTTATCATTGTTATCAATATTGTTATCATATTTATCATCACATTTAACATTTATCATTGTTATCAATATTGTTATCATATTTATCATCACATTTAACATTTATCATTGTTATCAATATTGTTATCATATTTATCATCACATTTAACATTTATCATTGTTATCAATATTGTTATCATATTTATCATCACATTTAACATTTATCATTGTTATCAATATTGTTATCATATTTATCATCACATTTAACATTTATCATTGTTATCAATATTGTTATCATATTTATCATCACATTTAACATTTATCATTGTTATCAATATTGTTATCATATTTATCATCACATTTAACATTTATCATTGTTATCAATATTGTTATCATATTTATCATCACATTTAACATTTATCATTGTTATCAATATTTGTTATCATATTTATCATCACATTTAACATTTATCATTGTTATCAATATTGTTATCATATTTATCATCACATTTAACATTTATCATTGTTATCAATATTGTTATCATATTTATCATCACATTTAACATTTATCATTGTTATCAATATTGTTATCATATTTATCATCACATTTAACATTTATCATTGTTATCAATTTTGTTATCATATTTATCATCACATTTAACATTTATCATTGTTATCAATATTGTTATCATATTTATCATCACATTTAACATTTATCATTGTTATCAATATTGTTATCATATTTATCATCACATTTAACATTTATCATTGTTATCAATATTGTTATCATATTTATCATCACATCACATTTAACATTTATCATTATTTATCATTTGTTATCATATTTATCATCACATTTAACATTTATCATTGTTATCAATATTGTTATCATATTTATCATCACATTTAACATTTATCATTGTTATCAATATTGTTATCATATTTATCATCACATTTAACATTTATCATTGTTATCAATATTGTTATCATATTTATCATCACATTTAACATTTATCATTGTTATCAATATTGTTATCATATTTATCATCACATTTAACATTTATCATTGTTATCAATATTGTTATCATATTTATCATCACATTTAACATTTATCATTGTTATCAATATTGTTATCATATTTATCATCACATTTAACATTTATCATTGTTATCAATATTGTTATCATATTTATCATCACATTTAACATTTATCATTGTTATCAATATTGTTATCATATTTATCATCACATTTAACATTTATCATTGTTATCAATATTGTTATCATATTTATCATCACATTTAACATTTATCATTGTTATCAATATTGTTATCATATTTATCATCACATTTAACATTTATCATTGTTATCAATATTGTTATCATATTTATCATCACATTTAACATTTATCATTGTTATCAATTTTGTTATCATATTTATCATCACATTTAACATTTATCATTGTTATCAATATTGTTATCATATTTATCATCACATTTAACATTTATCATTGTTATCAATTTTGTTATCATATTTATCATCACATTTAACATTTATCATTGTTATCAATATTGTTATCATATTTATCATCACATTTAACATTTATCATTGTTATCAATATTGTTATCATATTTATCATCACATTTAACATTTATCATTGTTATCAATATTGTTATCATATTTATCATCACATTTAACATTTATCATTGTTATCAATATTGTTATCATATTTATCATCACATTTAACATTTATCATTGTTATTATTGTTATCATATTTATCATCACATTTAACATTTATCATTGTTATCAATATTGTTATCATATTTATCATCACATTTAACATTTATCATTGTTATCAATATTGTTATCATATTTATCATCACATTTAACATTTATCATTGTTATCAATATTGTTATCATATTTATCATCACATTTAACATTTATCATTGTTATCAATAATTGTTATCATATTTATCATCACATTTAACATTTATCATTGTTATCAATATTGTTATCATATTTATCATCACATTTAACATTTATCATTGTTAATAATATTGTTATCATATTTATCATCACATTTAACATTTATCATTGTTATCAATATTGTTATCATATTTATCATCACATTTAACATTTATCATTGTTATCAATATTGTTATCATATATAAAATATTCTGTGGCAACTTACACGTAACCATTTGAAGGTTAAAATAGTAACATATATATAATAAAATATTCTGTGGCAACTTACACGTAATCATTTGTAGGTTAAAATAGTAACATATATATAATAAAATATTCTGTGGCAACATACACGTAACCATTTGGAGGTTAAAATAGTAACATATATATAATAAAATATTCTGTGGCAACTTACACATAACCATTTGGACGTTAAAATAGTAACATATATATAATAAAATATTCTGTGACAACTTACACGTAACCATTTGGAGGTTAAAATAGTAACATATATATAATAACCTCCCTAGAATTTGATGCTCATATTTTTCATAAGGTTATTATTTTTACCAATTACTCAAATTAAAAGCTGGAACATTCCACTGAGGAACTAGTTAAAACGGTAAAGCTTCTACTAAGAAATCTACACACATAGATTAGTGATTCTATAATATCTCGAAAACACAGAACCCTGGATTACTTTATACAAAATAATTTTGTATTAAGAAGTAGTAAAACCGTTGTAATGTGCTGTGTGTTCCGTTGCAGTTCTGGGTGTTGATTATGGAAATTTCATTTTTTATAAAGTATTCTTCCGCAGTAACTGGACTACATTTTCTCAATATACTCAGAAGTTAGTATTAAGGCACGGCATGATCAGGTGGTTAAGGACCTCAACTCGTAATCCGAGGTTCGCTGGTTCGAATCCCCGTCACACCAAATATTCTCGCTCTTTCAGCCGTGAGGGCGTTATAATGTGACGGTCAATCCCACTATTCCTTGGTAAAATAGTAGTCCAAGAGTTGGCGGTGGGTAGTGATGATTAGCTGCCTTTCCAAAAAGAATTTTCACTGCTAAATTAGGGACGGCCAGCACAGATAGCCCTCGTGTAGCTTTGCGCGAAATTCATAAAACAAAACAAACAAGTTAATATTAATTGTTTTAATGTTACAATATGAAAAGATTCGTAATTTTGTACAAATTTTATTTGTTCTGAAAATTGTAAAATAACTTTATTCTACATTTTGACCACATTATTAACTTTGAATGTGCGTTTTAAATAATGAAACGTATAAAATTCAAAAGGTCTTTCTACTAAAACTAAACATGATATTCTAGATGTAAGAGAGCACGTGGACCCGTCACCGCCATTTTGGTTTTGATTTTTTTTTTTAGTCAAGAAGGGGCCGAGGCAAGAAAAAAAAATATTGCACACATTATCGTTGTTCAATATTTAATTTCATTCAAAATGCCCCCCCAAAAAAAAAGTGAAATAATAAAAACAAAAATCTCAGTGGTTGTATTCAGCGTACAGCACTTGTACTGAACGACAGCCATGTTTGTTTAGAGCCTTTAAAGCAACCACAAAAAACAAAATCATTCACTGTAAAGAGAGAAAATTGTTCCTTCATGGGGTTGTGCAAGATAACTAAGGGTGCTCGAACGGAAGACATATTTCCACAATAGAATCAGCAAAATGTATTATTACAAAATCATACATCAGGCACCAAACAAAATATTATTACAAAATCATACATCAGGCACCAAACAAAATATTATTACAAAATCATACATCAGGCACCAAACAAAATATTATTTCAAAATCATACATCAGGCACCAAGCAAAATATTATTACAAAATCATACATCAGGCACCAAACAAAATATTATTACAAAATCATACATCAAACAAAATATTATTACAAAATCATACATCAAACAAAATATTATTACAAAATCATACATCAAACAAAATATTATAACAGAATTATACATCAAACAAAATATTATTACAAAATCATACATCAAACAAAATATTATTACAAAATCATACATCAAACAAAATATTATTACAAAATCATACATCAGGAACCAAACAAAAGCAAGAGTTGAAACAGTATCTTTGAAGTGATTCGTTATTTAAATTAACTCAGTTTAAAAATAAGTGTAAACATCTTTTATCTTGTTTTCTATTTTATTGTATTACCCACTTGACTACCTGCACAAAATAATAAACTATATATAATAAATAAAAGAGACAGTTCTTGTGAAAAATATTCTTAATAAAATTAATGAAACGAGAAAATAGTTGTTGTGTTTTACTTGCACAATAACTTATTAGTAAAGTTTAAAAAAATAAAAGTTAAAAAACTTGGACTTATTAAAATGGCGCCATTGTAAAAATTCAAAGTGAACACGTGTTGTTTGTTTGCTTTGAATTTTCGCGCAAAGCAACACGAAAACTGTCTGCACAAGCCGTCCCTAATTTAGCAGTGTTAAACAAAAGTGAAAGTAGCTAGTCATTGTTACTCATCACTAACTCTTGGGCTACTCTTTTACCAACGAATAGTGGAATTGATCGTACCATTATAACGCTCTCATAGCTGATAGGGCGAGCATGTTTGGTGTGACGGGGATTAGAACTCGCGATCCTCAGACTACGAGACGAATCGAAGGCCCGAGCTACCTGGCAATGCCGCGCCTTTATAGACGTAAATTAGATTTGTAAGTAACTTTATGTGTATTATGTCGTTTATTTTTAGATTTGTAAGTAAGTTTATGTGTATTATGTCGTTTATTTTTAGATTTGTAAGTAAGTTTATGTGTATTGTGTCGTTTATTTTTAGGTTTGTAAGTAACTTTATGTGTATTATGTCGTTTATTTTTAGATTTGTAAGTACCTTTATGTGTATTATGTTGTTTATTTTTAGATTTGTAAGTACGTTTATGTGTATTGTGTCATTTATTTTTAGATTTGTAAGTAACTTTATGTGTATTGTGTCGTTTATTTTTAGGTTTGCAAGTAACTTTATGTGTATTATGTCGTTTATTTTTAGATTAAGTATGTTTATGTGTATTATGTTGTTTATTATAAGATTTGTAAGTATCTTTATGTGTATTATGTCGTTTATTTTTAGATTTGTAAGTAACTTTATGTGTATTGTGTCGTTTATTTTTAGATTTGTAAGTACCTTTATGTGTATTATGTTGTTTATTTTTAGATTTTTAAGTAACTTTATGTGTATTGTGTCGTTTATTTTTAGGTTTGTAAGTTTATGTGTATTATGTTGTTTATTTTTAGATTTGTAAGTACCTCTATGTGTATTATGTTGTTTATTTTTAGATTTGTAAGTACCTTTATGTGTATTATGTTGTTTATTTTTAGACTTGTAAGTAAGTTTATGTGTATTATGTCGTTTATTTTTAGATTTGTAAGTAACTTTATGTGTATTGTGTCGTTTATTTTTAGGTTTGTAAGTAACTTTATGTGTATTATGTCGTTTATTTTTAGATTTGTAAGTACCTTTATGTGTATTGTGTCGTTTATTTTTAGGTTTGTAAGTAACTTTATGTGTATTATGTCGTTTATTTTTAGATTTGTAAGTACCTTTATGTGTATTATGTTGTTTATTTTTAGATTTCTAAGTAAGTTTATGTGTATTATGTCGTTTATTTTTAGATTTGTAAGTAACTTTATGTGTATTGTGTCGTTTATTTTTAGGTTTGTAAGTAACTTTATGTGTATTATGTCGTTTATTTTAGATTTGTAAGGCACCTTTATGTGTATTGTGTCGTTTATTTTAGGTTTGTAAGTAACTTTATGTGTATTATGTCGTTTATTTTTAGATTTGTAAGTACCTTTATGTGTATTATGTTGTTTATTTTTAGATTTCTAAGTAAGTTTATGTGTATTGTGTCGTTTATTTTTAGATTTGTAAGTAACTTTATGTGTATTGTGTCGTTTATTTTTAGGTTTGTAAGTAACTTTATGTGTATTATGTCGTTTATTTTTAGATTTGTAAGTATGTTTATGTGTATTATGTTGTTTATTTTTAGATATGTAAGTATGTTTATGTGTATTATGTCGTTTATTTTTAGATTTGTAAGTAACTTTATGTGTATTGTGTCGTTTATTTTTAGATTTGTAAGTACCTTTATGTGTATTATGTTGTTTATTTTTAGATTTGTAAGTAACTTTATGTGTATTGTGTCGTTTATTTTTAGGTTTGTAAGTAAGTTTATGTGTATTATGTTGTTTATTTTTAGATTTTTAAGTAACTTTATGTGTATTGTGTCGTTTATTTTTAGGTTTGTAAGTTTATGTGTATTATGTTGTTTATTTTTAGATTTGTAAGTACCTCTATGTGTATTATGTTGTTTATTTTTAGATTTGTAAGTAACTTTATGTGTATTATGTCGTTTATTTTTAGATTTGTACCTTTATGTGTATTGTGTCGTTTATTTTTAGGTTTGTAAGTAACTTTATGTGTATTATGTCGTTTATTTTTAGATTTGTAAGTATGTTTATGTGTATTATGTTGTTTATTTTTAGATTTTAAGTATGTTTATGTGTATTATGTCGTTTATTTTTAGATTTGTAAGTAACTTTATGTGTATTGTGTCGTTTATTTTTAGATTTGTAAGTACCTTTATGTGTATTATGTTGTTTATTTTTAGATTTGTAAGTAACTTTATATGTATTATGTTATATATTTCTAAGTAACTTTATGTGTATTATGTTGTTTATTTGTAAGTAACTTTATGTGTATTATGTTGTATATTTGTAAGTAACTTTATATATTTTATGTTGTTTATTTGTAAGTAACTTTATGTGTATTATGTTGTTTATTTGTAAGTAACTTTATATGTATAATGTTGTATATTTCTCAGTAACTTTATATGTATTATGTTCTTTAATTGTAAGTAACTTTATGTGTATTATGTTGTTTATTTGTAAGTAACTTTATATATTTTATGTTGTTTATTTGTAAGTAACTTTATGTGTATTATGTTGTTTATTTGTAAGTAACTTTATGTGTATTATGTTGTAAGTAACTTTATATGTATTATGTTGTATATTTTTAAGTAACTTTATATGTTTTATGTTGTATATTTCTAAGTAACTTTATGTATATTATGTTGTATATTTGTAAGTAACTTTGTATACGTATTATTTTCATCACAATGGTTGTATTATTATTATTTCTACGTGTTGTGTTTTTAAAGTTTTTTAAATTACATTTTTAACCTTTTAACTTTTAATTTTTTACTTTCCAACTTTACAAACAAATTACAAGTTAAAAAACGTTGATTTATTTCTTTATTAATTTTGTTTAAAAAGATTATCAAAAACCGGGTTTTCTTACCCGTGATGGGCACAACACAGTTAACCTACTGTGTAGCCCTACAGTCAATATTTTATCTGTTAAACCTTTTTCTAAAATTCAATTCAATATATTTGCTAACCAGCGAGTACGTTATTTTAAGGTAGGTTACTCCTATAGCTTTGAACAATAGTATTCTTGTTTATAGAGACTAAGTTAATTGTTATTAAATGTGTGCTTTCTTTAAAACAGCCACTCACTAGTACAGCGGTATGTCTTCGGATTTACAACGCTAGGATCAGCGGTTCGATTCCTTCTCGGTGGGCTCAGCAGAGAGCTCCATGTGGGTTTGCTATAAGAAAACACACACACTTCTTCAAAGGAATTACATGTTGGAAAATACAATATTTGAAGTACCGAATTACTGTTATTTTTGTGTATAAAGTACCAGTTTAAAAAAACAATTAATTTTATATTCCTTGAAGTTCAATAAAGGCTTAAACATCTGCTTAAACAGCGCTGCTCAGTACCTGAAAGCCCATCATAGCTTTTTATTGTCTTTTCACGATTCTCTACGCTTGAAAAACTTTTTGTTTCTTTAGAATATCATATACGACTCTTTTTACAGCACCGATGAGACGTTTACTTGTTAGTGTTACGAGGGTTAGCTAAAGTTCATACATGTAGATTTACTCATCTGTGAAGAAAAAAATTAGAACTTGCAGAAGAGACCGTAAATAAAATAGTAATGTGTTCATATTCTGGTTCAAATTATTATGTTCAGTGCAACCAATGTAGAAATATGGAATTAAATCAGTAAGTGCACAAACTACATGAATTTATACGAAAATTCCGGTTGGTGTATTTGCGTATCAGACGATTCTGTTGAAACTTCTGGGTGTTTTTTAATAGTAAAGAATATCTCACTAACATTCCTAGTGTTGATGTATATTTCATATTATATTATTGAACATTCTAAGTTTTGTTTTATTTATATATATCTGTGTGTGTGTGTGTTCTTATAACAAAGCCACGTCAGGCTATTTGATGAGTCTACTGAGGGGAATCTAGCCCCCTGACTTTAGAGTTATAAATCCGTAGACTTACCGCTGCACCAACGATGGACATTTGTTTTATGTACAATACTATTTTACCAAACATCCCAAGTTCTGTTTTATGTACAATACTATTTTACCATACATCCCAAGTTCTGTTTTATGTACGATGCTATTTTACCAAACATCCCAAGTTCTGTTTTATGTACAATACTATTTTACCATACATTCCAAGTTCTGTTTTATGTACAATACTATTTTACCAAACATCCCAAGTTATGTTTTATGTACAATACTATTTTACCAAACATCCCAAGTTTTGTTTTATGTACAATACTATTTTACCAAACATCCCAAGTTATGTTTTATGTACAATACTATTTTACCAAACATCCCAAGTTTTGTTTCATGTACAATACTATTTTACCAAACATCCCAAGTTTTGTTTTATGTACAATACTATTTTACCAAACATCCCAAGTTCTGTTTCATGTATAATACTATTTTACCAAACATCCCAAGTTTTGTTTTATGTACAATACTATTTTACCAAACATCCCAAGTTTTGTTTTATGTACAATACTATTTTACCAAACATCCCAAGTTTTGTTTTATGTACAATACTATTTTACCAAACATCCCAAGTTATGTTTTATGTACAATACTATTTTACCAAACATCCCAAGTTTTGTTTTATGTACAATACTATTTTACCAAACATCCCAAGTTATGTTTTATGTACAATACTATTTTACCAAACATCCCAAGTTTTGTTTCATGTACAATACTATTTTACCAAACATCCCAAGTTTTGTTTTATGTACAATACTATTTTACCAAACATCCCAAGTTCTGTTTCATGTATAATACTATTTTACCAAACATCCCAAGTTTTGTTTTATGTACAATACTATTTTACCAAACATCCCAAGTTTTGTTTTATGTACAATACTATTTTACCAAACATCCCAAGTTTTGTTTTATGTACAATACTATTTTACCAAACATCCCAAGTTTTGTTTTATGTACAATACTATTTTACCAAACATCCCAAGTTTTGTTTTATGTACAATACTATTTTACCAAACATCCCAAGTTTTGTTTTATGTACAATACTATTTTACCAAACATCCCAAGTTTTGTTTTATGTACAATACTATTTTACCAAACATCCCAAGTTTTGTTTTATGTACAATACTATTTTTATGTACAATACTATTTTACCAAACATCCCAAGTTTTGTTTTATGTACAATACTATTTTACCAAACATCCCAAGTTTTGTTTTATGTACAATACTATTTTCCAAACATCCTGGATTCTGTAGTTTATGAAATCTTAATGATAATTCTGTTACACAGCCTATAAATATTATTTCACTAAAACTCTAGAGTGTTTTTGTGTGTTGAATACCATCTCACTGAGAATCCAGGGTGATGTTGTATGTCCAAAACCATGATACTGAAAATCCTAAGTGATGTTATGTATCTAAGGCCATTTTACTGAGAATCCTATGTGATGTCATATGTCCGAGGCCATTCAACTGAGAATCCCAAGTGATATTATACGTCCGAGGCTATTTAACTGAGAATCTCGAGTGCTCTTGAATTTTAAATGAAGGAAAGAGTTTTACAGGGAAGATTCCAACTGAATAGAGTTGTTGAAAGTAGTTGAACAAAGCCGTCACACAAGAAAGCACAGGTATTAGTTGACAATATACTGTACTCCGGGACATTCACCGACCTGAAGGTTAAGGACATTCGTATCAGTAAACTTCAAGCTAAGTTGTCTGTCTGTAGCTTACCAAAAGATATCAGCGTTACCGAACCATAAAGAGATAGAAACTCGTCCTGGATTTGTTGATCTTTTCAAAGACCAGTTAGACTTTGTTTTGCTAATGATAGTTTGCCTCTATAGATTTATTTAACAAAGATGTAAAACAGAAGGATCGAAATGATACAATTTTTTCTAGAGTCTTTAACAGCTTGAACTTCTGTATCGGTTTGGTGACTTCTCCAAACACTTGCTTGTCTTCTTCAGATTTGGTGACTTCTCCAAACACTTGCTTGTCTTCTTCAGATTTGGTAACTTCTCCAAACACTTGCTTGTCTTCTTCAGATTTGGTAACTTCTCCAAACACTTGCTTGTCTTCTTCAGATTTGGTAACTTTTCCGAACACTTGCTTGTCTTCTTCAGATTTGGTGACTTCTCCAAACACTTGCTTGTCTTCTTCAGATTTGGTAACTTCTCCAAACACTTGCTTGTCTTCTTCAGATTTGGTGACTTCTCCAAACACTTGCTTGTCTTCTTCAGATTTGGTAACTTCTCCAAATACTTGCTTGCCATCTTCAGATTTGGTTCTCACGAATTCTATTTAAATGTGAGTACAGAGATGAAGACCGTGTCTTCCATTCCAAATTTATTTTACAGCTTAATGGATTGCGTCACATCTGAAATACTTTAATTGACTTTTTAACGATGATTGCACAATGTCTTCTTAACAAGCCGCATCTGTGTGATATAGAATGAAAGGTCATTCAACTGGATAGCAAAAAGCGACTCATAGAGTTAAAGTATGAACGCGGATAAGCACAAAAGCATATGATCCTACCAGGTCTTGAACGACCAAATCCCTACAACAGACAGACAGTGCTACAACTAAAGAAGGCAAGAGAAATATAAATTTATATATAGAACTAAATAATATGTATATATGTATATATGAAGTTAAATGAATAAACAAAATTATGAGAAAGGACTGAGTTAAAAAAACAGCAAATCCTAACCTCTGATTAATTATATTATAACCATAAAATATTCAAGGCATAAACCAAAAATACATTAACATAACATTCAATTTTTTTTAAATACGCTGGACTTTTTTTTAGAAACATATGTCATTTATTGTTAACACTTACATTGTCTGTTTTATCAAGTAAAATATTAAGTAATACATTTAATAATAGGGCCAGTTGTTTGATAATTGTTTGTATTGAATTAGAAATAAATCTGAATTATTTAATTGTAGATTTATGTAATTTTGGAATAGCGTAAAGAAACAGCAAATCTACATAAAATTATATTTAGAAGAAAGTTTATGATAAGCTTTAACAAAATTATTAATTACTGTATCTTTAGATTGGTTTGAAAGATTAAAAGTTTGAGTATTATTAAGTTCTTTCATTATAATTATTGCATAGAATATTTTACAAATTCTACCAATGTTACAGTTAGCTTTATCAATAGGAACTATAACATATTTGGCCTGCAGTTATTTAATCTTACTTTTTAGCTGATGAAATGATAAATCTGTATGGTATTTTTAAAAACTTATGTGGGATAATTTTATTTTTAAGTACATATTCTAAAAAAATGTCTGGGTGGATAAGTTGTAATACAATTAAGTTTTAAAATATATTCATCAATATTTTTTCAAGAGATTTTAGAATATTATTTTTATTACATTTTGTTGATATTGTGTATTTAGTTCCTTTTTTGAGTAATATTTTGTCCTTTATTTTATCTAAATTACCAGTAATAATATGTTTATGAAAAGTATCAACAAATAGAATATTGTCACATTCACAAAGTAAATTATTAACATCACCTACATTTAAATTGGAGGTTAACAATGATAAACGGTGTATCCCCACCGCAATATGGATCCTACCTCCACAGTCACCTTCAAAACCTGGGCTACATTTTATAATTCCACGTTGTAGCTTGTACCATAGGTTCCTCCTTTAAAAAAAAAAGTGCAGTGTATTCTGAAAAAAAAATTTAAAAATTTCATGTTAATGTGTTTTGGTTTATGGCTTGAATATTTTATAGTTATAATAAGTTTATATGTATGTGTTTATACAAGGAAACAACTAGCGGGAATCTGTCGACTTGAGCTAAATTACTTCATATAAATCTGACACAAGCTAACAATGAGACAGAATATAATAATCAGAAAACAACGCAGACGTTGAAGATGGTTTCCTTGATAAAAAATTGTTTGTTAAGATCCCATTGATCCAGAAATCCCAGAGGAGCAGAAACCAATAAAGGAGAGACTTCGATGAGTGAAGACGATTCACGTATTTTTAAAACCAAGGAACATCGATAACAAACTAAGTGCTTTTTTTCATCTGAATACAGCTTAGTGTATTTTATTTGTATTATTTTGTACCAATTCCCCCCCCCTTCATCCAGTTGCACAGCGGTAAATCTACAGGTTAGTAACGCTAAAAGCTGGATTGTGATTTGTGGTGGGCAGACCACATTTATCCCATTATGCAATTGTTTCCGATGGAAAAGCAGTAAGTCTACGAATTTGGAACGTTAAAATCCGGGGTTTGGTTTCAAGTATTTGACACAGCATATAGCGCAATGCGGATTTGCTTTGAAATAAAACAACCAACAATTTTGATATGTTACTACGTCTAACAAGAAATGATCGAACTCTATACAAGACACTGATAAAATTGTTCAAATCGTTCAGGCCTCTTTGATTGAAATATACTCAAAACTACAGCTAACTATTGATTCCATACAGCCAAGAGTTTTCAGTCTTCGAACACTGATCCACTTTGAGCTCATAAAAAAACCGAGCGATGCCTTCAGTGCGTGAGTGTTTCCTACTGTACGTGTATTTGCATAATACCAAGGTCATTGTTGGGTGTTTTCGTACGTGATTTGAGTTCTGAGATTTCATTTAGTTGAGATCAAAGTGTATTTGTTTCAACCTTCTTGCGAACGAAAACAAAAGTAAGACAGCTTTTTAAAGTTTTCTTTTTTCCTTTTTTAGTTTCTCACTAGAATAAAATGCAGACGTTAAACATAAATGATCTAACAGTTAATCAGTGTACATGTGCTTCAGTGTCTCACCCAACACGATCTAACACATAAAAAAGTTAAACATTAATTAGACACAGTAACACTTCCGTTATGCTAGCCCCGCCCCCTGCTGGACTATGTTCCAACTCAACTGGCTGCACTGTCACTTACTTTGATGGACGTTCCTTCTGTTCCACTGATATTCTTAATTATGCATGTAACAACACATTAAATCATAAATTAAGTAACAACATAATAAATTACAGGTTGCGTAATATTGTACTTGTACTTTGGTAAATTCGTTTATAGCTACATTAACCAGTTGAATTAAGTAAGAAACAGTTTTTTTTTGTTTATGTTTTGAATTTCGCACAAAGCTACTCGAGGGCTATCTTCGCTAGCCGTCCATAATTTAGCAGTGTAAGACTAAATGGAAGACAGCTAGTCATCACTACCCACCGTCAACTCTTGAGCTACTCTTTTACCAACGAATAGTGGGATTGACCGTCACGTTATAACGCCCCCACTGCTGAAAAGGCGAGCATGTTTCGAACCCGCGACCCTCGGATTACGAGTTGCACGCCTTAACCCACCTGGTCATGCCGGGCCGGGAAGTAAGGAACACAGTATTAAATTCGCTTTGGGATTAACGTGGGTTTTCACGAAGACAGTCATTCTTAAACCTCGAATTCTATGATCCATTTTATAATTTGAACCGCTACGAACTCTGTGATGAACAATAAAGATTGCGACATCACAAAAATATATTTCATTTTAAAATTACATTTCTAATTTCTGTATTTTTTTATCCACGACATACCCCGACATATAAAGATATGACTAGGCAATGTTTTTTTAGTTTTATATTTGAAAAGTACAATATAATCTAGACTAGAAGGACGCTTCCATAGAGTTCATTTCCAATGCTTCGATTGTGGAACACAAAAAACATCTCCAGTTGAACTAAGTCCTAAACTATCCCGATTTGAGTTTGAGTTAAGTTCAAACTAACTTAATAATTTTCTTCAAAACTCTGGAGGAAAGTTGAATATTCAAATTAAACCCATAAGCACGCGCACACACACACACATTTCTTTGTGTCTTAGCTCTAAACGTAAAGGTCAAACCACCAAGACGTTTAACCACGAATTTTTAATTTGAATTACTCAAACTTAAACTCCTACAAATCCCTACAATAATTAGAAAATTTAGTAGAATCTTGAATCCTGTTCTTGGATTTCTCTAAATTGTGAATTTCCGTCATACACGGTACCGGATTCAAGTACAAGCTAGCTTTTAGCGTCTTTGTTCACTACAGAGACGAGCCCTTTTAAAAGGTTTAAGAAATATCCCGCGAACTCATGTTTGTTTTACGGGAGCGGTTGATTTATAATAAAAGCGACACGAGTGTAGTCTTAAAACAGCAAATTTTAACTGAAAAATTTTATCATCTGAGAGAAACATTTGCTCTAATTTGCTGTATGCAACGATTAATAAATATTTTCAAGAATTGCACACTGTACTTGTTGATAGACGAGATATGTTTATCGAGTGGCTTTTCACTGGTTCAACGTAGAAACTAAAAAAACAAAAACAAAATTTGATTGATGTAAGCCTTTTTCACAAGAGTAACAGTAGTGTTAGTTATCGATGTACAATATTTCATCACTATAAGTTACGGGTTATGAGTTTGGGCACCAGATGAAGAAATGACTTTGTGAAGATTGATGAAGCATAATTAGTAAACATTCACAGTAGCACTAGACCTCACAGAATACGTGTATCTTTATTCGTAACCTTGTCACTTGTTATGAACTTGCATCTTTGAAAATTAGAACTTCGGGTTCTTATTTATATGCATATATGTATATAAACACTTTTATCTTTAACAAAGGCAGGGTCCGGCATGGCCAGGTGAGTTAAGGTATTCGACTCGTAATCTGATGATTGCTGGTTCGAATCCCCTTTGCACCTGGTAAAAGAGTAGCCCAAGAGTTGGCGGTGGGTGGTGATGAAAATGCTCGCCCTTTCAGCCGCAGGGGCGTTTATAATGTTATGGTCAATCACACTATTCGCTGGTAAAAGAGTAGCCCATCTACGTATCTGAAATTAAGAAAAACACCAAATCACGTAAGGTTCCAAACTTTTCGGATATCCTGCGCTTCGAAATGCGTCAAGTTTCTGCAAAATTTTATCTTCAATACTTATATTATTAAAATATATCCATGTGCTACACGTTATCTCAAACTTACGACGAACTGCTAATTGTCTATTCACATAAGCTCACGAATAATTTGGCGTAAACTCGTGTTGTTAGTTTCACTTATGATGACGCAACTAGATTGGATTGTAACAGTTGACGAGCACAGCAGAACGTCACATGAATAACCTAATGTAAGGCTAAGAACCACTATTACGGGACAGCAAAAAACAATTTCGCGTGTTCTTTTGAATCAAGTTTCTTTTCCTTGAAGGACTTTTTTTTAGTTACTGATAGAAAATTAAACTACATAAGCTATTTTTTTACAATAAAATTAAATATATTGTTTACTGTACTTCTGAAAGACTAGTTAGTGTAAGTTCCTAATCTCAAAAATAATATTTTCGTGAATATGCTGGGATGGTCGTCAACTGTCTGTCGTAAACAAATCACGAGTATAGAGGGTGACGTTCAAACATTTTTCGTCTTTTGTCTTCATTATACACAACTGTCAAACAAATACATGATAAATGAATATTAACAGCTTTTATTAGAATATATATTTTCTTCCTTCTTTTATCTTTTCATTAAGTTGTCTGAACAGCAGGCGGCCAGGGTCTTGTAAACATGGCGCTCGTACCTTACATAATTGTTCCACAGTTCTTTTGCTTACGTCATAGCACCAGCTTTTCAGTGTAACTATTGCGTTACGTGTCTATAATATACAATAATATCTCTGTAGGACTACAGCGTACACAGTCTTGTTATGGGACTAGAAAACGCGTTTCTGTCGTAGAGCTGTGTACACAATCTACTCGTAGGACTACAATGTACGCAGGCTTAGTATAGGACCACAATCTTAGTATAGAGTTGTAGCACATCTCTGTAGGACCATAATGTACATAATCTTAGTATAGAGTTGTAGCACATCTCTGTACGACTATAATGTACATAATCTTAGTATAGAGTTGTAGCACATCTCTGTAGGACCATAATGTACATAATCTTAGTATAGAGTTGTAGCAAATCTCTGTAGGACCATAATGTACATAATCTTAGTATAGAGTTGTAGCACATCTCTGTAGGACCATAATGTACATAATCTTAGTATAGAGTTGTAACACATCTCTGTAGGACTATAATGTACATAATCTTAGTATAGAGTTGTAGCACATCTCTGTAGGACCATAATGTACATAATCTTAGTATAGAGTTGTAGCACATCTCTGTAGGACTATAATGTACATAATCTTAGTATAAAGTTGTAGCACGTCTCTGTAGGACTATAATGTACATAATCTTAGTATAAAGTTGTAGCACATCTCTGTACGACTATAATGTACATAATCTTAGTATAGAGTTGTAGCACATCTCTGTAGGACCATAATGTACATAATCTTAGTATAAAGTTGTAGCACGTCTCTGTAGGACTATAATGTACATAATCTTAGTATAAAGTTGTAGCACATCTCTGTACGACTATAATGTACATAATCTTAGTATAGAGTTGTAGCACATCTCTGTACGACTATAATGTACATAATCTTAGTATAGAGTTGTAGCACATCTCTGCAGGACTATAATGTACATAATCTTAGTATAGAGTTGTAGCACATCTCTGCAGGACTATAATGTACATCATCTTAGTATAGAGTTTTAGCACATCTCTGTAGGACCATAATGTACATAATCTTAGTATAGAGTTGTAGCACATCTCTGTAGGACCATAATGTACATAATCTTAGTATAGAGTTGTAACACATCTCTGTAGGACTATAATGTACATAATCTTAGTATAGAGTTGTAGCACATCTCTGTAGGACCATAATGTACATAATCTTAGTATAGAGTTGTAGCACCTCTCTGTAGGACTATAATGTACATAATCTTAGTATAAAGTTGTAGCACGTCTCTGTAGGACTATAATGTACATAATCTTAGTATAAAGTTGTAGCACATCTCTGCAGGACTATAATGTACATAATCTTAGTATAGAGTTGTAGCACATCTCTGTAGGACCATAATGTACATAATCTTAGTATAGAGTTGTAGCACATCTCTGTACGACTATAATGTACATAATCTTAGTATAGAGTTGTAGCACATCTCTGCAGGACTATAATGTACATAATCTTAGTATAGAGTTGTAGCACATCTCTGTAGGACTATAATGTACATAATCTTAGTATAGAGTTGTAGCACATCTCTGTACGACTATAATGTACATAATCTTAGTATAGAGTTGTAGCACATCTCTGCAGGATTATAATGTACATAATCTTAGTATAGAGTTGTAGCACATCTCTGTAAGACCATAATGTACATAATCTTAGTATAGAGTTGTAGCACATCTCTGTACGACTATAATGTACATAATCTTAGTATAGAGTTGTAGCACATCTCTGTAGGACCATAATGTACATAATCTTAGTATAGAGTTGTAGCACATCTCTGCAGGACTATAATGTACATAATCTTAGTATAGAGTTGTAGCACATCTCTGTAGGACTATAATATACATAATCTTAGTATAGAGTTATAGCACATCTCTGTGCGACTATAATGTACATAATCTTAGTATAGAGTTGTAGCACATCTCTGTACGACTATAATGTACATAATCTTAGTATAGAGTTGTAGCACATCTCTGTAGGACTATAATGTACATAATCTTAGTTTTGAGTTGTAGCACATCTCTGTAGGACTATAATGTACATAATCTTAGTATAGAGTTGTAGCACATCTCTGTAGGACCATAATGTACATAATCTTAATATAGAGTTGTAGCACATCTCTGTAGGACCATAATGTACATAATCTTAATATAGAGTTGTAGCACATCTCTGTAGGACCATAATGTACATAATCTTAGTATAGAGTTGTAGCACATCTCTGTAGGACCATAATGTACATAATCTTAGTATAGAGTTGTAGCACATCTCTGTAGGACCATAATGTACATAATCTTAGTATAGAGTTGTAACACATCTTTGTAGGACTATAATGTACACTATATTAGTACAGAGTTGTAACATTTCTGTAGGACTACAATGTACAGAGCTTTAGCGTAGAACTGTATCACACTTCTGCAAGACTACAATTTCAGTATAGGGCTACAGTATACAATATTTCACTTGGTCTAAAATATATCTAAAACTAAAATAAGGCTATAACACGTAATATTTTTTTCTAGGAGTTCAAAGTACATAACATCAGTTTAAGGCTCTAACACGCAATATCAGTTGTTCTTCGCGTAGTTCCTGAACCATTAGCTTTCAGATTCATATTTTGTTCGTCTCGTGTTCAGCTTATACTACAGTGAAACTGGCTAGCCAGGGCCTCAATTCCCACAATGTGTTCAGGAACAGGACGTTTCATGCGTATTCAAGGTCGTTTGGACGAATGGAAGTTTTTCTGGTTTCACTTTAGAGTGTATTTTTGTTTAATATGTTCGGAAATACTATCTTTATATTCTCAAATGCTGACTCAAAGGTGTGACCAAACACCCAAAATGTCGTCGATATAGAACAGGTGTCTCTTTCACTACAGTCCTTTGAGTGTCACTTCATGAGCCACTCAGAAGTAACTGGTGCACTACATGGACTGACTGACATGATGCGAAGTTCATACAGTTTATGATAAAAGCAGTTTTAGTACCACTTTCATTGGTCAGTTTCTATAGAAATATCAGGACTCCATATCTAAGGCGTTGAAACAATTGGAGCCTTTAACCGCATCGGGGTATCTGTCCAGAGTGAAAAAAATGTGTTAATGTGAGAAATTGTGCTTTACTTATGGAAGTCTATACAAGCACCTGGCACCTTCCTTCTTCCTGACAATCAATGCTGGATATGACTCAGCACTTCTTGCAGACTGTATGATTCTGTTCTGTAACATTCACAATATTTAAGCACGTGTGACCTACCTAGTGTTTTAAAAACATTGACGTGACAATTATTGTACCGAACATGCATTGTTTGTGTCTATATAGTGCTGAGTCGTCACTGCTTGATCTAATTGGTCATCTGGTCTCATAATCACATTGGCACACTTATCAAGCAAGTCACTGAGTTTTTATGCTACATTGGATTCAGGTTTTCATTAGAATGATCAATCAGTGTTTTCACGTGTATTAGTAGCTTCCTATTTTTTCCAAGTCATGTTGTGTTGGATGCATCCCTCTTGGTACTGTTAGCTTAGTTTACCAAAGCTATTACCTTTTCAGCATCCAGTTAGACAAGTGGAACATTCATAATCACAAAGCAACACATGGAATTAATCTTGTTTCGGTGGATTACTTTGCAAATTAATGCTTCCTGTTGTTATAGACAAGAACCAATTTATATCACGTGTGGCTTCTACAGTTTACATAATGTTACCCTGATGAATTAGACCTTGTCCACAGAAAGTAACCTGTATGTAAGGAAGTACTGTTATTCCAGTCACTACATACACTCACGCAGTTCACTTTTCTTGGGCTTAATCTGGGTTGTACTGGATGAATTTCTTAGAGAAAATCACCTCATCTATTGCACATCATAAATTGGCTAGTAAACTCTACAGTACGTTCAATCCTAGGATATGAATTCCATACCTAAAATTAGAAATTACCACTTTTGTTTCGTGGCTAAGATCTCCCAGACTAAGTCAGGTATATAATTCTCTTCTAATTTGTAGTCTGCTACCATTTGCTAGAACAAAGTCATTATTTACTGGTCATTGTGGCGAGTTTACTCAAAGAGTTTGAAAGATCGTGAAATTCTCTAAGATTCTTATCATTCCTGTGTCTACCAGAAACGCATTCTCTCACTCTTGCAGTCTTGTCAGCAAATATTAAGACAACTGAACCCTGTCACAGTTGGGCTGACCACTAAACACTTTATTGAAAGCTGTCCACAATTCTTCTACAAACTGGTGGCCAAGATAAAGTTGTGTTCCATCGGTTTTCCAGAGAATTTGCTACAGCATCTATCACTTATCGTTGGCCGTCTATGACCTGCTGATATGACAGCCATTACAGATACTCTTGTCTATTTTATTGTTCAATAAAATGCTTATGTTGTGGGTATGCAGGTATCTGCTACAGTAGTGGAAGGAGCTAACAGTTTTTCACCTTTTTATTATTGCAAGATATAGTCTATTCTCTCCTTAGTGTCTCAAAAGCCCACGAGTGAAACAAATGCATTACCCCTTCCTTTGTAAATGATGTTTACGTAGAGGAATTAGCCGTGGCAAACCTTGTGTTAGCATGTATTCTTGTAATGTTACACACTCCAAGGGTAGACCTTGTTGTGGCACATACCCCATATGAAAATGTCTGTAGAACTGTCCACTCCTGCTTACCAGTATGGTTGTCATGCACTTCTATTATAAGGAAGTGGCTGTTTGTTAACTCAACAACTGTGTTTGGGATGATGAGTTAGAGGCACCCAAGTTGCATCATCTGTCAGTGGAGTTATAGTTACTGTTCCCATTTCAGGCTTCTTTACCTCTAATAGCCTGTTGAAGTGGCCACTTTAAAGTGTGTCAAGACAGACATAGCTTTTATAAAAAATGGTGATCTCTGTCACTCCCGGTTGAAGTTACATAAGTTTATTAAGAACCTCCAGGACAAACTTATCAACCAACGCTAACTGCTTACATAATGAACCTATTCCTGGTATGCCTTTCCATTAAATCAGCACAGATCATCCCTCGAAGATTATCCTATTACAAGCTATAAACTTAGCCTGACGAACCATTCAATTTGTAACTGAATCAAATCGACAGTATGGTTTAAGTACAACGATTTTCAGCTCTCTTGGTGTTCTTCTATGAGGTACTGACAGAGTCGAGGTCAAGAGACCAAGCGCTACACAACTGGGCCTAAGTCCACTCACTCCAGGCAGTAATCTGCCTGGAGTATTTCGGGAAATAATCCAGGTCTTTTCTTTCTGTTTCCTTGAACATTGATGGCATGATCTGCTTGGAATTGCTCACAGAGTTCTGTGTGTCAGATTAAAGACCTCCCCTCTCTCTCTTGTAATCCTGATGGATGCCAGGAGAAGATGCTGTTAATGTCCTTGTTTCTGGGTGAAAACTACACACAGACTCCAACATCCCTTCAGCAATTGGTCCTTGATTCATGGCTACAGCATGTCAATCTTATCGTAGAGCGTTGCATAACACCACATGTCGTAAGCTTTTGTTGACGTAACGAGTGACATTTTCACTCTGTTATCTCGATCATAGCTCAGAATTCTTTGCTCTTCTGGTCAGCGAATCGCTCTTTAGCTTTCCATCACTCTAGGTGAATTCTCGTCGAACTCGTCACGATGGACATTGAGTAGAATGACCAAAGAAAGTGTAGGGTTACCACACGCAATATTTCTATAGGACTACAATGTAGACAATCTTAATACAGAATAAATGATATGTCTTTAGCAATAAATTGTAAAAAATCTTAATATAAGTTTGTTTATTTGTTTTTTATAATTTTGCGCAAAGCTACAATAGGGCTATCTGCCCTTGCAGTCCCTAATTTAGCAATGTAAGGGAAGGCAGTTAGTCATCACCACCCACTGCCGTCTCTTACTATCTTTTACCAACGAATAGTGGGATTAACCGTAACATTATAACGCCCTCACAGCTGAAAGGGCGAGCATGTTTGATGCAGCGGGGATGCGAACCCACGATCTTCAGATTACGAGTCGAGCGCCTTAACCACCTGGCCATTTCGGGCTCTTAATATAGGACTATAATATATAATATTTCTATGGGGCTACAATGTACACAGTCTTAGCGTAGGGCTATAATAAGGCTTATTTAATTTAGCCTAATTTTAGTGTACTCCTTTTCATTGTAGGGCTGCAATGCACAAAACAAATATGTACGAGTTCTTGTCCATGGTTACAGTATTAAAAACATGACTTCACTTTGTCTTTGCATGGCTATTCGCTACATTTTGTTGTTATTACATTTCACAGAGTTTAAAGAAGTAGCTTATGGTATACTCCTAAAACTATTTTGAGGCAATTTTACTTCGAAGTCTTTCTTTTAAGAAATATGAAATTGAGCGATTTTAAAGGAACATTTCACTCTAATTTCACACGCGTTATTTCGGTATATCGGACTGCCAAATGTTAAGATGAAATGTGATGGCAGTCTATATAACTATTAATCTTTATTCAGTTGTATATTTATCTATAAAAATGTACGACCCAAACTGTCATCAGGATATTTCGAAACTGCCATAGTTTTACTGTTGTTCCCTCTTCAAGGGCTATAAATGACAAGTGTCTATAGCACCATGTAGTTGATCCAATGAAATCACACCAGTAAGATAAGTCTAGGCCTTGATCAGTGAAGACAGATTAAACTCATCTCAGGTACAAAGTTCGATATACTGTGATCCAATGAGTTGTCATCGAAATAATATCAGTGTGGAAACAAGGCCACAAACACACCAGTCTGGCTCTAAGGGACCAACTAGAAATCAGTTTAAAGTAAAAATTCCATTGTTAATTTGAACTAGTTTTATACCTTGTATAATATCATCCTTGTTTCGATCTCTCGCGACAGTTCTTGAACTGAGTCCTCAACCATCGAGTCATCACAACCATCTTATCGGTCCGTGAGATTTTACGAAAACAAAATACAAAATCTGACAGAATACTGACATGCGAGTCTCTATGGTTTTCGCAGCACTTGCATTTTAGCGGTTAACGACAGTTTTATAGAGGCAGTAAGAGATGATCTCTGTTGTGAAAGAAGTTGGTTGTTTGGCGTTTCTTGGTGCAAAACTACTGAGCTATCTGCACCTATGGAATAGGCTAACAAACGCTGGTGCGAAGTGAATTTGAAAGTATTTATCTTAATTTATTCACCACACTTTACTAACAATGCCCCCTTATAGCCTTTAATTATTTCCAGTAAACCATATACGTCTACACACCCTAAATTATGGTAATCTGTGTCAAAGAAAACTATAATTACAAGCATTACATCATCAAATTTCCAAGTAAGAAAATAAAAATTATCTTAAACTTCTGAGCAAAGCTAACTGCATGTGTTAGAACTAAGACTAAGAACTTCATAAATAATGAAACTGGTAAGTGGAAGCATCTATTTCACGTGAAAGAAAAACTTACAGCGATTAGGAGACGCTAGTTCACATTTATCACTGTATTCGTCCATAATTCCAACAGTACTTCATCAAGTTTCACCAGCTTAGGAGACAAGTCAGTTCAAAATTTTAATAATATAAACTAACTAAGCAAAATAATCTTTATTAGTGTAAAGGCATAAATATATATATTGATAATAAATTTATAGTTGGTGTATAAATAAGATTAACTTTGAGAAAAAGAGTGAAATGTAATGTTAATTATAAAACACTTAACATAATTTATTCCAACGAATTTACTATATAAGAATAGAGCCACATTATATTATTCTAAAAGTAACGAGACTCACTGTATATGATCATAATAGTGGGTATATATCTTTCATCACGTAGTGAGTTCTTAAATAACTTTGTTTCGGAGTCTCTATGCATATAAGTGTAGCCGTGAATAAGGCGACTCTTAAACTAACTGGAACATATGAACTGGAAGATTTTCATTACTGACTGGAAAGATTGTTTTGTTTATTTTTGAACTAAGCACAAAGCTACACAACAGGCTACCTGTGCTTTGCTCACGACGGGTATCGAAATCTGCTTTCTAGACTTGTGGGTCTGCAGATATACCGCTGTGCAACTAGGGGGCGACTGAAAAAAGAGAATGTATCTTAGTTGCACAGTAACAGTTGTATATGATCTATAACTTTGTCATTACTCATTGAAAGTTATTAGGAAATAATTCTTTCCACCAGTCACCGTCTTTTAATAAACAAAGTCAAGCACATCTGGGCTTCTATCAAGCTATAGCAAAATGTTTTGTCACCATTATTTTCACCAGTAATTTGAAGAAGGAAAGGAAATTCTCTATCTTAAAGAAACAAGAGTCTTGTTTATTAATTTAGTTCTTGTTTATTTACTCATGTATAGAGTCTTAGAAAGATCAAAGTGAGGAATTAAAAATGTGAAGACCTAAATCCAGTGACAGTTTTATCATGTGGAAAGATATTGAAGCAGAATTTTAAATAGAACGAAACACAAACAAATAGAATATTACAATATATAACTACGGAGGATTATCGCAGTTGGAAAAGTATAGTATCAATTAACATGAAAACAACAATGAAAAACGAGAAACAAATAATTATCTCGAAGTGCTTCTTAGACTAAAAAGAATTTGTGGAATTTTAAATTTTGTAACAGCTTCTAAATGAAAAAATATTTTGTATTATAAACTATTAATATTGTGTCATGGCTACCTACCGATAAATAAAACATTATTCAATGTTCATACTATTAGTTTCAAAATTACACAGTTTATTACGACTCGATTGTAGGGGGATGTTGAATATAAGCCATTCCATATTTTCAGAAACAACAAAAAGGAAAAAAAATGGATGGCCTTAACGTCCTTTTTTTGGGTCCGCAAAATCAATACTATAACTGAAAAGCCTGCAGGTTGACTAGTTGCAAGAATTAGTAATTATCTAGACCAAACATCTGACTCACATGGTAGACGGATCCTATCTGAACATTTAGAAATACGACAGACTAGAGTAGGCGAAGAAACTTGTGGTCGGTCTCGATTATAAGGCGATTGTGAATCTTACAGTCTATGTATTAATAAAAAACAACATCATCGTATAACTGGCTCAATACGGTAATTATATCATTTATTTTCGTAACTACATCGCACACTCAACTTTTTTTTATTCACCTACAGCTCATATAAGCCAGATACGACACATTTAATTAGTGTTTTAATTAAATATCTAGTGGTTGGACGAATAAAATCCTTAGGTTTTGTTATGTTCAGAGGCAAGGTTGTAAAGTAGCTTTCTCGACTAGCCTACAGTCTACACAACATAAACATGTCTGTAATAGTCTATGAAAATCTGTCAGATTTTGAATGAATTTACGCTCAATTAAACAGTAAAAATATTTAGCACTAATCAGTTTAAAAGCCTAACACGTAAAACAAAAAAAAATTATTCATAATTCAGCACAAAGCTACATAATGGGCTATCTGTGCTCTGCCCATTACAGGTATCGAAACCTGTTTTTTTTAACGGTGTGAGTTCGCAAACGTACTTCTGTGCCACTGAGGAAGTACGTAAAAAAAAACAGGAACCCATGCTTGGAAATGAGGAAGAGAAAAATACGTCAGAGTTATGATATTACAATGGAAAAAGAGGGTTAGACTTAGATTATCTAATTAGACCTTATGTTTGTTTGAAGTATAATAATATAATATATAGAACGCCACCTGGCCTGGTTAGACAATCGAAATATAATTTGGAATTTCCTGGCGATATTTCAACTTTAATGTAACTTTGTTGTTTTTTTTTGCTTTGAAGTTAGCTTAGAAATATTTTGCAACGCATTATGTTTTAGTAATGACATATGTCACAGATGGATTAGCTAGGACTAATGTGGATAAACAAGTCCACAGCCTAAAAACTGAAAAGGAAAATTTAAATTCCTGTATCGTGTTGCATTTATTTTGCTGACACACATATTATTACATTGGTTTTTACGGTTAGAGGGCTCGACTCCCAATCTGTAGAGTGCAAGCCTAAGTCCAGTCACGGAACACGCTCGCCTTTTCAGCCGTAAGGACTTTATAATGTAATGACCAATCCAACTTTTCGTTGCTAAAAGAGTAGCTCAAGAGCTGACGTCGGGTGGTACTGACAGGGTGTCTTCTTTCCGGTCTACCACTTCTAAATTAGGAACTGCGAGAGTGGATAACACCTGAGTTTCACTGAGCGAAATTCAACAAAAGAAATAAAATAATTTGTTATTACAAGTAGCCTTTAAAACATCCTGTTGTCCACCTCATATTTCCATTCTCGGGTAATTCATCCTGCTTTTTTTTTTTTTATCAAACACAGATGTTTAGTTTTACAAATATTTAAAACTACACAGTGGCCTACCTGTGCTCTGCCCACCATTTGTATCGAAACCCGGTTTCTAACATTGTAAGCCCTAAGACATGGCGTTGTATCATCAATGGGCTGACATGTGTGACAATGAGTAACAAAGACCATACTGACCAAGCTCGTAACCTGTGAAGTACATCTTGTTAACAATTTTCAATTTAATTTATTTTTACATATATATTTTTGAAGTTGTGTAAAAACTGAATAATAACAATAATTATAGAAACAAACAAGACTTATCAGAAAAAGACTGTGGTTTTTTCTCAGAAACAAACAAGGCATATCAGGAGAAGACTGTAGTTCTTTCTCAGAAACAAACAATACATATCAGAAGAAGACTGTGGTTCTTTCTCAGGAACAAACAATACATATCAGAAGAAGGCTGTGATTCTTTCTCAGAAACAAACAAGACATATCAGAAGAAGACTGTGGTTCTTTCTCAGGAACAAACAATACATATCAGAAGAAGGCTGTGATTCTTTCTCAGAAACAAACAAGACATATCAGAAGAAGACTGTGGTTCTTTCTTAGGAACAAACAATACATATCAGAAGAAGACTGTGGTTCTTTATCAGAAACAAACAAGACATATCAGAAGAAGACTGTGGTTCTTTATCAGAAACAAACAAGACTTATCAGAAAAAGACTGTGGTTCTTTCTCAGAAACAAACAGAACTTATCAGAAGAAGACTGTGGTTCTTTCTCAGAAGCAAACAAGACATATCAGAAGAAGACTGTGGTTCTTTATCAGAAACAAACAAGACATAGCAGAAGAAGGCTGTGGTTCTTTATCAGAAACAAACAGGACATATCAGAAGAAGACTGTGGTTCTTTATCAGAAACAAACAAGACATATCAGAAGAAGACTGTGGTTCTTTATCAGAAACAAACAGGACATATCAGAAGAAGACTGTGGTTCTTTATCAGAAACAAACAAGACATATCAGAAGAAGACTGTGGTTCTTTATCAGAAACAAACAAGACTTATCAGAAAAAGACTGTGGTTCTTTCTCAAAAACAAACAGGACATATCAGAAAAAGACTGTGGTTCTTTATCAGAAACAAATAAGGTATATCAGAAGAAGACTGTGGTTCTTTATCAGAAACAAACAAGACATATCAGAAAAAGACTGTGGTTCTTTCTCAGAAACAAACAGGACATATCACAAAAAGACTGTGGTTCTTTCTCAGAAACAAACAAGACATATCAGAAGAAGACTGTGATTCTTTCTCAGGAACAAACAATACATATCAGAAGAAGACTGTGGTTCTTTATCAGAAACAAACAAGACATATCAGAAGAAGTGTGTGGTTCTTTATCAGAAACAAACAAGACATATCAAAAGAAGGCTGTGGTTCATTCTCAGAAACAAACAAGACATATCAGAAGAAGACTGTGGTTCTTTCTCAGAAACAAACAAGACATATCAGAAAAAGACTGTGGTTCTTTCTCAGAAACAAACAAGACATATCAGAAGAAGACTGTGGTTCTTTCTCAGAAACAAACAAGACATATCAGAAGAAGACTGTGGTTCTTTCTCAGAAACAAACAAGACATATCAGAAGAAGACTGTGGTTCTCTCTCAGACCATATCTCAACATACTGCAGAAGTTACTTAATTTACTTGTTCAAACTGGGACGCGTCATGATCTATCTACTGTCAAACTGGGACGCGTCATGATCTATCTACTGGTTTTCGTAATAACGTAACAGACAATTAATGTAGATGTTTCATTCTCCAGATGTGAGTTTATGTAATGGTTTTAACTAGAGAGACGTGGGTATTTTCGTTGTTGTTTTTGTCAGTTTAAGAATATTTGCATGAGTTAAGGACCTCTCCAGTATCAGAAAATTGCCCAGCAAAAAGTTTTAGTCTTTAACTGATAGCTCTTGAAATAAACCTCATGTTGTTGGTGTCACGGTTAAACAGTAAAAATTCGAACGTTTATAGCACCCATGAAATTACGGTTAAACAGGAAAAATTCATGTCATAAAACAGTGGTATCCAATAGTTTTACATACTCGTCAAAAATGTGGAGAATGTGTTAAAATTTTTGCTGCATGACATAAAAAAAAATTAACTGCCTTTATATAGATGGGTAGAAAAATACAAAATAATGTTTTCAATTACTTATTTATAGAATTAATTACATTTAAAAAGGCTCCGGCATGGCCAGGTGGGTTAGGGCGTTCAACTCGTAATCTGAAGGTCGCGGGTTCGAATCCCCGTCGCACCAAACATGCTCGCCCTATCAGCCGTGGGGACGTTATAATGTTACGGTCAATCCCACTATTCGTTGGTAAAAGAGTAGCCCAAGAGTTGGCGGTGGGTGGTGATGCCTAGCTGCCTTCACTCTAGTCTTACACTGCTAAATTAGAGACGGCTAGCACAGATAGCCCTCGTGTAGCTTTGTGCGAAATTCAAAACAAACCAAACATTTAAAAAGTAGGTGGTTGAAGTAAAGTATTAATTTGCCACAGGCCAACAGCCGTTTTACCACATGTGGTCATAAACTAGTAGTTAGGACGCACAGAAAATAAACAATTAGTTTATAACCCTTCAAGTATCTGAGAGTATTACGACAAGGGTTTGATTTAAAGATAATTTATAGAAAGCTAACGCAAGCACAATAAAGATATTCTTATAATACAGTCAAATCGCAAACTGGAGGTGATACGTTTTTGTTTGCATTTGAAAGCGACACTGCAGTAACGTTAGCTTATCTTGATAGTTCTTAGTAGGTTGAAAAATGTAACACGCTAATTAGTTCCGATGAATTTTCTAATTTCGAATCTTACTATAAAACTAACTTAGCTTTCTTTCAGACGTAACTAACACAGCTTTTCTATTCAACAGAAAGATTTGTAATTTTTTTCTCTACCTAATGCTTTTGTTTGTTTGTTTTGAGTTTCGCGCAAAGCTACTCGAAGACTATCTGCGCTATCCGTTCCTAATTTAGCAATGTAAGACTAGAGGGAAGGCAGCTAGCCATCACCACCTACCGCCAACTCTTGGGCTACTCTTTTTTCCAACGAATAGTGGGATTAACCGTAATATTATAACGCCCCCACGGCTGAAAGGGCGAGCATGTTTGGTGCGACCGGAATTCGAACCCGCGACCCTCAGATTACGAGTCGAACGCCTGAACACACTTGGCCATGCTGGGCCTCCTAATGCTTTTGTCTCATAAGTTTGTTTAAAATAAAACGAAACACTTTTTATTTGACCTTTTGTCAGACCGTTTATTTATGACAAAACATTTCATCATTGTGTTTGATTTTCATAACATAATTTAATATCCCTATTTAGTAATAATATTTAAATAGATCATTTATTACTATTTCATGCTAACAAATATTTTCATTAATATCACCCTATCATTGAACTCAACACAGATTATAAGAACGATGTGTTTGTTATAAAGGGGGGTAAGAAATAAAACTTTGAAAGCCATATAATTTCAGTATGGTGTATGCTTTGCCATACGTTAAAGTTATATCTAGCGGAATGCACGCTATTACTGTGAATTGAATATTACAAAGCTTAACCAGAACAGAAGTGGGAACTCTTTATTGGGTGTACAGCCACTTGTACTTTCTGGATGACGTGTGCAAACGTTCTATTGCAGACCACTTGAAATGCATCCATATGATCAGCTTGTATTTTATACTAAATTTGAATTGCGTGTCGATTCAAATATGTGAAAATACTTAGGAAGTTTAATGTTCGTTAACGAAGTCGTATATTTTGCAATGTATGAACACATATTTACTATGTTTAAGAAACAGATTTCGAAATTGAAAAATTCCCTTTACCTAAAAAGAACAAAACAATTCACTGTCGTAATAAATCACATTGACAGTAAACGTTCAACATAATACTGGATTGAGAAACGCGTTCTGCTCATACTAACTTGTACACGTCTCTGTATATCGCTACTTGAAATAGGAGTGCAAATACATACAAGTTGAATGTGTTATATGACCTTTGTAATCTTTACGATTGCACGGTTTGTTTGTTTGTTTTGGAATTTCGCACAAAGCTACTCGAGGGCTATCTGTGCTAGCCGTCCCTAATTTAGCAGTGTAAGACTAGAGGGAAGGTAGCTAGTCATCACCACCCACCGCCAACTCTTGGGCTACTCTTTTACCAACGAATAGTGGGATTGACAGTCACATTATAACGCCCCCACGGCTGAAAGGGCGAGCATGTTTAGCGCGACGCGGGCGCGAACCCGCGACTCTCAGATTACGAGTCGCACGCCTTACGCGCTTGGCCATGCCAGACACGATTGGACGGATTAGCAAATGTTTACAACCTTTTTACATAGAATGTACAAGCATTCATAACTATACAAAGTATACCTATATAAAAATTTATAAAGAAAATTATCTTTGTATGTTTGTATGGCTGAACGTGAACAGTAGAACCGGAAAAATGTATCAATTCAAAGAACTGGTGAAACCTGTTTGATGTCAAGTAAACGTAAATGATCAATCGGTATGATAAAAAATACACTAAAAATAACAAAAAACGTGAAGGTACTCATTAAAAAACAAACCAGGTTGATAATAACAAGTAAAAAATACATGTGGTTGCATAAATTAAGTTATTACTTGAAACACATTTCCTGTTTCTATGTACGACTAACGAGGGTACCTAGCAATATCGACCTTAAAACATAATGTTATAAAAATGGGTGTGGGCCGCCCGACTATTTTGAGTCATTCGTACGAACCGTTCGTCGAATGTTTGGTGCTACGAGAGGCATCAAGAGTCACTTTCGTTTTGCATCTATAACACGTATTTCTTTCTCTGTTGAACTTCCATTCTCGCTAATGAGACGGTAAAACTGAAAACAGATGTCAAACTCGAACTGTTGCTGCTAACAGCAACTCACTGCAAGGTATCAGGGAAAAAACATTGAAGTACGTATAACACAGAGGTGATCGTATAACACAGAGATGATCGTATAACACAGAGATGATCGTATAACACAGAGATGATCGTATAACACAGAGGTGATCGTATAACACAGAGGTGATCGTATAACACAGAGGTGATCGTATAACACAGAGATAACAAATAACACCAACACAAATGACATGCACGTACGAGATCACGAAGATGACAAAACACAAAAAGAGCACCTCTGCTGACTACACCAAAGTCAAAACAAACCACCACAAAACCCAAACAAAAGAATAACATACAAAAATAGAAGAAGAAACACAATAAAAGAAAACCGAAACTAAAATGATAAAAGGAGTAATAAACATATTCTATGAATGTTTAACACAGTACCAAAATCCTTAACACCCAAAAGACAACACCAAACTATTCACTAAAATAACCATTGAACACCTTACACCCTCAGATTATAGAATTACATGTTTTCCACCATCACTAAAGAACACAACCTCACACCAAACATTATCTCATAAACAGATACATAACCAGACAACATAAGCTATCCTGGCCCTAAAAAGGAAAGCAGCTATTCGACATCATTAGCCATTCATCCGAACCGGATTACAAAGTCCAAGTATGAAACATCCAACAAAACCAGTACAGAAGGGTTTTATCTGGTACCTAACCCTCATCAGGACCAAATACCAATGCAGAACTTTGGTTGGTTGATTATTAGTTCGACTGCTTTTTGTATAAACTAAATATTTCATGTTCTCCTGGATCTGGTTCAGCATGGTCTGGTGGCTCAGACGATAGGCTCGTGATATGAGGATCGCGGGTTCGAATTCTTCTCACCGAAAATGCTCGCCCTTTTATCTTTATGGACATTATTACGTGAAGGATAATTCCACTATTAGTCGGTAAAAGAGTAGTTCATGAATTGGCCGTCGATGGTGTTGACCCCTATTCCATCACTGCTAAATTAAGAACAGCCAGCATAGATATACCTTAGCCCTTGTGTAGTTTGGTGCGAAATTTTATGAATCTTTCCCATGACAGGATAGAAAACACATATATGTGAGCATTTAATATAATAAAAATTCATAATAGTCTACTTGGCTCTTAAAATACCTTATTAGTGTTTTATTTACTGTATATAAACAAATTTCCAACGGTTATTTATTAAAGCTTTTGAAAACTAGGTTAGGATTAGAACCAGTCATACATGTCTTTCAAAATCTAACATCAACATTAAAAACAAAACGATAAACATTTCAACTCACAAGTACTGCGGCCTTGGCATGGCCAGATGGTTAAGGCACTCGACTCATAATTCGAGGGTCGCGGGTTCGAATCTCCGTCATACCAAACATGCTCGCCCTTTCAGCCGTAGGACGTAATGTGACGATCAATCCCACTATTCTGTGGTAAAAGAGTAACCCAAGAGTTGGCGGTGGGTGGTGATGACTAGTTGCCTTTTTTCTAGTCTTACACTTCTAAATTAGGGACGGTTGGCGCAGATAGCCCTCGTCTAACTTTGTGCGAAATTGAAAACAAACCAAACCAATCCTCAGCAGCAAAATATGGTGGGGCCACCTCTGTAAAACAAAATGGTTTCAGTAGTTAAAAGACGTCAGTGCACGCGCCATGGTCTCAGTTCCCAAGTCATGTGAGTTTAGTTGCATGAGGGAATCATTAAGACCGTTACTTCGAGTTAGTCACACGTCACATACAGCTAGTCACATGTCACATACAGAGTGGAGTTAAACAACGGTTTGGTGTTTTCTTAAAAGAATAGTAGTTACAAATACAATAGTTCTGATACAAGACAGACAAGAAATCTGTACGTTGAAAATAGATATGCAAGAGTACGAAATATATTTTAATTTAAACAAAATGTACACATTATCATAATTTACGTTTGAAGACAGAGACTGCCATTTAAACAGTTTTTGTTCCTAATAAACCAAATAGCACACAAGACAAAGGTGACTGTTTAACTATGGCTTTGTTGGGATTATATGAACAAACAACGTAGTCCAGAGACACATCTTTCCAATTAAGAGGATTTGAAAATAAATAATCTTAACCAAATGTTTATTGACGTATTTGTTTTGTTTAAACTATTATTAATACATCCCCAAGTGTTTATAGATGTATTTGTTTTGTTTAAACTATTATTAATACATCAACAAGTGTTTATAGATGTATTTGTTTTGTTTAAACTATTATTAATACATCAACAAGTGTTTATAGATGTATTTGTTTTGTTTAAACTATTATAAAAACATCCCCAAGTGTTTATAGATGTATTTGTTTTGTTTAAACTATTATAAAAACATCCCCAAGTGTTTATAGATGTATTTGTTTTGTTTAAACTATTATAAAAACATCCCCAAGTGTTTATAGATGTATTTGTTTTGTTTAAACTATTATAAAAACATCCCCAAGTGTTTATAGATGTATTTGTTTTGTTTAAACTATTATTAATACATCAACAAGTGTTTATAGATGTATTTGTTTTGTTTAAACTATTATTAATACATCAACAAGTGTTTATAGATGTATTTGTTTTGTTTAAACTATTATTAATACATCAACAAGTGTTTATAGATGTATTTGTTTTGTTTAAACTATTATTAATACATCAACAAGTGTTTATAGATGTATTTGTTTTGTTTAAACTATTATTAATACATCAACAAGTGTTTATAGATGTATTTGTTTTGTTTAAACAATTATTAATACATCCCCAAGTGTTTATAGATGTATTTGTTTTGTTTAAACTATTATTAATACATCCCCAAGTGTTTATAGATGTATTTGTTTTGTTTAAACTTTTATTAATACATCCCCAAGTGTTTATAGATGTATTTGTTTTGTTTAAACTTTTATTAATACATCCCCAAGTGTTTATAGATGTATTTGTTTTGTTTAAACTATTATTAATACATCCCCAAGTGTTTATAGATGTATTTGTTTTGTTTAAACTTTTATTAATACATCCCCAAGTGTTTATAGATGTATTTGTTTTGTTTAAACTATTATTAATACATCCCCAAGTGCTTAGATAAGATGTAAGAAAGTACAGAGTACGTGACTGAATGATTCTAGAATCAAGATCGTTTGGCATAAACTCGAATTTCATTAGTAATCCTCTGAGGGTTTTTCATCCTAAAAAAAAATACCTGTTTATTCTACTCATGTAAGGTTTCTTCGGGTCGTTTCCTCTATCTTTAAGTGAAAAAGTCAATGTTCGCTAAGGCATTTTAGTTTTATATTAAAATTAAATTATTGCCTCTTTGTTTATTTTGTAGAAAATTGTATTTTACAACACATCGGTCTTATCCTCAGTAATGATTATATTATAAATAGGTACTATATGGATTTTAAAGTTTACCATTAAACATGTATATGCGTTAATTTTCTCATGAGTTAAAACTACCGGAATGAAATAATAATGTGATTATTTTTAAGACTAAGTTGAAAATGTAGAACAGTAAACATTTTAAAAATGGTCGTCCACTGTCAGTACCGGCTACTTCTGGAACGTGTTTCAGGTCACTGAATTCTAGACACTACAACCGGTCTAACTAGTTTATACACACGACCTATGTGGTACTATCTACACGAACCAAGTAAAACGCGTTCAGCGAGTAAGGCTTGAAGAACAACCCTATAAAGTTCAAATACCCTACATCTCTAGACACAGGAGACAGGCAGTTGAAATAATGACAGGTTTACCCTCACGACTTCAGGATAATAATGACAGGTTTACCCTCACGACTTCAGGATAATGTGTGCCTTCAGCTGGTGCAATGTATCGGTTTTCTGCTACTCAGACTTCAGGAATTTGTCTGCGATTTTCATTGTCTCCACCTAGAAAAGAAATATTAGTTATGAAATCGGTAAAAGACAAGTTCTGAATAGTTAATACAGAAACAAAGGCGATCTGAGAAAATATAAATATCAGAATTATTACTTTCCTTGTTAAACTTTAACCATGACATGTGAATTAACACAAACAACGACAAAAATGAAATTCTAAAAGCTGATTCTTTCTGGAGTTCATCAAACGTTATGTAACATAAACACTCAAAAACCAGAATTGCGAGCTACAATTGTATGCAGAAACGAGACGTGTGTTATTAACTTCAATCAGATGCGACAACCTTCTGAGAACCATACAAACACACAACCTTTGGACAAATAATAATCGTTTGTTTTTCTTTTTTCTTTTGCATTTTGATCACGATAAAAATATCTTCGAAATGGTAGAGTGTTCTGGTTATATCTATTTATATACATATAAAAACATTAATTCTGTTTTGGCTATTTGTGGTGTGGCCAGGTACTGAAACCCGTTTCGTGAACGTTATATAAGTCCAGAGTCCACTTGGAAGGAGGGAAACCTTGAGTCATGAATGGGGTTATTAAGCCAGAGAAAGTCATACAAAACAAGTAATTGAATAATCCCTTCTACTTTTTATCAAACGTATTGAGTAGCAGGTCCAACAATGGTCTTCTTTAGAGTATACAATACGTTCAATCTCAGAAAGGCCGAAACGTGGTTCTCTGTTTATCAATAAAAGAGTTAATACCCACACCAGCTGTTCTGAGATACATTTTCATTTCAAGTGGGTTTCTCGTCATCAAGAATTATAAAATACGTTATTTGCAAAATTAAAATCAAATTAGCATTGGAAAAATCTTTATTTACTCAGAGCTGTAAAACGAATTATTCATAAGAATTCATCATACGGTTTTATCAGGTAACTAAGTGTTTCTTCCCGTTTATATGGATATATATGACGTGTTTATCATATTTTCATCTATATAAATATATATTTCATATGACTATTATTCTTGTCTTCGTAAGTTTTCTATAAATATACCCTGGACTTCAGTATCTCAGAAGCATGTGTCTCACGTTCTACATTTTGGGATGGCCTCAAACTTTTTAAACATCTCTGATTCTAAGAACAACTTGGTACAACAAGAACCTACAGATCCTCCCCTCATTTCCTGACAATCAACAAACAACGCTAAGCTGTGCCACTATTACTAGGCGTATCTGACCAATCAGGGGCTTTGAATTTCTTTAGACTAGGTCACGTGCTTTTCCCTTCTGGCTGGTTCAAGAAGGTCACAGGGTGATCGATTACTCTGTTTTTGTTTGGTCAGTTTGAAGATAAGATATATGTACTTCGTAATTAATCCACACGTAAAGCAAACACTTGAGACCAGCCCGGTCTGGAACGTTTAGTAAACAACAGATTCCAGTTGGTTCGTTAGTTAGCTCTGGTGTAATGTGTTATCTGTTTCTCTTAAGATGAACAATTATACGAAACCCCAGCTTCTGGATCAAACTGTTTATGTAGTGTGAGAACAGTAATTCTGTGTTCACTGGTATGTACTTCAGTGGCACAGAGGCACGTTTGCGGACTTGCAACGTTAAACACTGGGTTTCGTGATGGGCAGAGAACAGATAGCCCTTTGTATAGCTTTGTGCTTACCTTCAAACAAACCTATTCATTGTTATACATATGTAATGTATAACACTAATTTCTTCGAACCCGGTTCATTGTTTTAAGTTGTCTCTATAATAGAATAATGCTGTAGAAATATTGCCATAAGATTATAACTCCTTTCTAACTTGAGGCCCCGGCATGGCCAGGTGGGTTAAGGCGTGCGACTCGTAATCCGAGGGTCGCGGGTTCGCATTCCCGTAGTGCCAAACATGCTCGCCCTCTCAGCCGTGGGGGCGTTATATAGTGACGGTCAATCCCACTATTCGTTGGTAAAAGTTGCCAAGAGTTGGCGGTGGGTGGTGATGACTAGCTGCCTTCCCTCTAGTCTTACACTACTAAATTAGGGACGGCTAATACAGATAGCCCTCGAGTAGCTTTGTGCGAAATTTAAAAAAACAAACAAAAAACCTTTCTAACTTGACGTAAAAACATTAACACACTAATTGAATACCATAAAGTTCAAACTATCAATTACCAATCTTTATTAAGACCCTTTTAAATGTATAAATAAATTGGTTTGTTCTAAATGAATACGACCCTAAATTAAAAACTTCATCGGCTATGAATTTCGATCATTTGTAATTTCTCTTATCAACAGCTAATAAACGACAACTGAAGTTATGTTGAAAATGAATTGGACTAACAGTTACATTAAATTCCTCTAGTGGCCCGGCATGGCCACGTGATTAAGGCACTCAACTCGTAATCCGAGGGTCGCGGGTTCGAATCCTCGTCACCTCGAATATGCTCGCCCTTTCAGCGATGGGGGCATTATAACGTGACGGTCAATCCCACTATTCGTTGGTAAAAGAGTAACCCAAGAGTTGGCGGTGGGTGGTGATGACTAGCTGCTTTCCCTCTTGTCTTACACAGCTAAATTAGGGACGGCTAGCACAGATAGCCCTCGTGCAGCTTTGCGCGAAATTGAAAAACAAACAAAGAAAACCTCCAAATGAAACAACACCAACAAACACTGGAGCATAATGGATTTGTTATTGGTGTTAGCGTAAGGCAACCATAACCGTTGTAGCAAATAATGAATAAATCGGTGTATTCAATACAAAATACTCTCAAAAAATATTCGCTCGCTTCATTTGGGATGTGGAGGGAAAACCGCATTAAATACATACTGAGTTAATTATGGTAAACGTGTCATTTGTTGTACTAATGTGTACTGAATCATTCAAACTTTGTTTTCAATCGAATGCGTCAATTAAGGAAATTTGACTTCGTTACGCGCATTTAGAAGAAACGCAATAACTATTTACATTCAGATACCTAGAACTATATATGAAGGAAATTTGAGACTTAATGCGATATTCAAGTACACGTGCAGTTTTGTAGCTTTAAACACACACACACGTATTTATTTTAAAAAGTTAAATATTAAAAGATAATTTGGATCTTACTCAGCATTCTAAGCTTTAAACGAAATACAATCAAATGTTCGACTCTGTCGTGAATTTACATTTAACCATATATTTATATAGTCAGGTGGTTAGGACGCTCGATTCTCAATCTAAGGGCCACATGTTCGAATTCTTGTACCACCCAACGTGCTCGCCTTTTCAGCCGTGGAGGCATTATAAGTAACGGTCGATCCCACTAATAGTGGGCTGAAGAGTATCCCAACAGTTGGCGGTGAGTGGTGATGACTAGCTACCCTTCCCCTAGTCTTACACTGCTAACGTAAAGACGCCTAGAGCAGACAGCCCTCGTGTATCTATGCGCGATATTTTAAACAAATCAAATATGTATTCATACATATATTTAAAATAAATTCAGGTCGCTTATCCACATACATGAGTGCTTTTAAAAATAGGTGTTTTTTTACAGTGAACGTGTGAAATTTACACTTTTGGTTTATAGGTAAATTCATATGTGACACAACTATTCACTCGTCGGTGAACGTAACACTTGTGTACAACAAAGCTAGATGTCGCTTACGTATATGTACACTTTTGTACGTACAGTTTTTCACAGCCATTCTCATGCACATGTAAATACATGTATTTGGAGAAGAATGAATAGGACATTTATATACATTTACAACCTTAATTTCACGCATAAACAGGTGTATACATATATATATGGACTTTCGAAATGACTCACCCATCTATATGTGAGTATAACTCTTCTAATACGTAGAACTGCCATGTTTTTTGAAGTTAAATACGATTTTATTTCAAAATGTATAAAAGACAATTGTATCAATATACCATTTAATCCTTACTCATTTTCAAGGTGTTTTTATGTGATGGTTGAGATATGTTTTAATTCCATTCAAGAATTAGATATGTTTAGTACTAGCGCATTGTTTCAAACTGTGGTTTCCATGTAACAATGCTCGTAGCAACGTAACGGATCAGTGAACAAACGTAACGTATGTTGTAATTGCTCGTCTCGATGTCTTTGATTCTATTCTTTACTTACCTACCCGGCATGACCAGATGGTTAAGGTGCTCGACTCGTAATTCGGGAGGTAGCAGGATCGAATCCCCCTCACACCGAACATGTTCGCCCTTTCAGGCGTGAGAACGTTATAAAGTTAAATCAATCCCACTATTCGTTGATAAAAGAGTAGCTCAAGAACTGGTTGTGGGTGATAATGACTAGTTGCCTTCCTTCTAGTCTTACACTGTTAGTTTAGGGATGGCTAGCACAGATAACCCCCGGCTAGTTTTTGCTCGAAATTCAAACCAAATCAAAGATAAGCAGGAATATTAGATGCTAATTTCATACAGAAAAAAACAAACAAACTGTAAGGGGGTAAACATTGCTGAACGGAGATTAGATCTAAAAGTTTGGAAAATAATTTTAATAATTAACAAAATTTCATGTTACAATTGGATATTTTGAAGTGTTCATAGGTTAATAACTGGAGTAACCGTTCCCTGAGCGAAAGTTATATAAATTCACGATTAATGAAAGGTTATTTTAGGACGTGAAAAGATGCTTCCCTTATACGTAGTTGTAAAAAAATGCCCATAAAAATCGCAAAACGTTTGTTTGAATTTCGCACAAAGCTACTCGAGGGCATCTGTGCTAGCCGTCCCTAATTTAGCAGTGTAAGACTAGAGGGAAGGCAGCTAGTCATCACCACCCACCGCCAACTCTTGGGCTACTCTTTTTACCAACGAATAGTGGGATTGACCGTCACATTATAACGCCCCCACTGCTGAAAGGGCAAGCATGTTTGGTGCAACCGGGATTCGAACCCGCGACCCTCAGATTACGAAGCGCACGCCTTAACACGCTAGGCCATGCCAGGCCTTATCGCAAAACGAAAAATGAGAAATTGTAAGTTTGTGTGCTCTCTCGATATAGACCGACTGAACCCTCATGCCAAGTTTAGTGAAGATCCATCAGCACCTTGTAAGTAGTTAAACGGACATACAACAGACAGTATCACTATATTTATATATATAAGTTGTTACATGGACAGAGAACAGACAATACTAATACATTTATATAAATTACATTTTTTAAATACATCACCAGTATTTCATTGTCATGAAATATATTAGTCTATTATCTAGCTTCCTCAATTTCCCACATGTTACTGTTGGCGCTGCAAACAGTTAAAGGAAGATGCAATACATCTGATCCGTCATCGAACAAATTGAATGCAACGTTTAACTTTATCAGTTTAGAGTGTCAAAGAAATAGATGAGTTTACGTTAAAAGAGAGTAAATAAAAATGTGCGTGTTCGAAAGTTAAAAATAAATTTAAAAAAACGTGCTCGCACGTGTCTGCTGAACAATTTATTTACTTATAGCTTGTAAAAACTATTCTTAGGCTTACAATTTCAACCCCCTCCCTCCTTGTCACAGCGCTATGTCTGCGGACTTAGAAAGCTAAAACTCGGATTCGATACCCGTGGTGGACAAGGCACAGATTGTGTAGCTTTCTTGTCAATCATTTCAAAGAACCAATCAAAGTTAACGTTAGGAAATCTGGGTAAACGCCATCTATTGAGAATTAAATGTCACAATATAATACTTTGAGACTGCGATAATAGTTAAGAAAATCCAGTCTTTATTTGTTTGTTCCTAAGCTCGACGTTTTATGTTGGTCTTTCTGTACTCTTGGCAACAGCATGTATAAAAACTCGAGTCACAAGGGTCAAAACGAGGTCACATAATAGTTTTCAGCGTTTTGTTGTTTGTTTTTGTAGTTTCCATGATACTTTATTGAAATATTTAACGCGGATTTTTTTGCCGTTTCTTTCTCCAGTAATACGAAACGTTCGTTGTACTAAAATTCATTTTTTTTGCATGCCTTTGTTTTGGTATTAAAAGTTTATTTTACGAAGTAGCTTTACTGATTCTCTACAAAGTTATACAATGGGCAATCTGTGCTGTGCCAACCGAGAGCACCTAAAATTTAGGTCCTAAATCCACGTGTTTAGTGTTGTAAGCTTTCTGACTTACTGCTAAACACCGAAGAAGGGGAAGGGTGTTAGAAAATGTTGAAAAAATCGCATTTATTGGGTGTTGTTTAGCGACAACTTAATCGATTAAGTTAGTTAAATATTTTTGTGCATAGAACAATAATTATTAAACAAATGCTAAAGTGCCTTATGATATTCAGAAGTCTGAATAGTTCACTGTAACGGTAAGTGTTCAAGATAACAAAGGTGGAAAGTAAATACAGTAACTGAAACGCAAGTCTTTGTTTGTTTTATGAATTTCGCGCCGAGCTACACGGAGACTATCTGTGCTAGCCGTCCCTAATTTAGCAATGCAAGCCTAGAGGGAAGACAGCTAGTCATCACCACCCACCGCCAACTCTTGGGCTACTCTTTTACTAAATAATAATAGGATTGATAGTCACATTATAACGCTCCCACGGCTGAAAAGGCGAGCATGGCTGGTGCGACGGGGATTCGAACCTGCGACCCTCGGATTACGAGTCGAACGCCTTAACCCACCTGGCCATGCCGGGCCACTTACATAGACTGACCGTTATTTTATTCTATTAAAGTTGAAAAGAATGATACCACATATTTTAAATCACATTCTACGATCTCCAAAGATAGCCCTCGTGTAGCTTTGCGCGAAATTAAAAATAAGAAAAAAATATAACATTTTCGTGTGGTTGCCATATTTCTGAAGTGATTTCTACTAAGTTGATGCTAAAATCATCGTGATAAAATGTTTAACAATCTCAAATTTAAGTAAGGAAAAGTACAATAACCTCTTCTAATTTCATGAAGAAGTTAAGTTACGTAAAACCACTTTCGAACGTGATTTATGGTCAAACTTTGTTTAGTTTTAAAAGTCTGGATCGAACGTTTTTCCTTATTTAGAAATACGTGGTTAGCTATGTAGGTTTACCTTGTATATAGAAAAGTAAAGAAACAAACCTCCGATCCGGCTCTCGTTTCCAACTATTACTGCTTTCAGATCTCTTAGCATCACGTGTGGGCTTCAGTTCGGTTTGTAGGTCCTTGACAAAAACAGTCTGTGTATGGAACATTATCCTTATAAAAGTGATTGAAATCGCTAATAAGGCCATGTGGTGCATTTCAACCACAACAAGTTGTTTTCGGCATTACCTAGAAGAAATTAGCGGAAGCTTCTCTCTTCTTTTAAACAGAAACGCTGTATCACTAACAAGTAAACGTTTGTACAAATGTACTAGGTTGTGCAACATCGGCCGTTTCGCCTGCTTCGAAGTGAACTGTACTGAATACGCCACGATAAATTGTTGTCAGAATAGAAGGAAAAGAGATGGTGGAAAACTAGGAAAAAGTGTCTAATCAGAGAAGTCTAGAATATTTATTGGTAATTGATTTATAACGTTAAGAAATACACACAAGTGTCTTTTAACGTTATCGATTTCTGGTGTTGTTATTACTACCTGATTTTAGAGTGTGTAAGAAGCTAAGAACTGCAGATTTAAATAATAAAACTTTAATATAGTAAATACCTTCATTCATTAACTACACTTACTAAACTTTCGATGGATGAACATTTTCCATACTAGTGTTCTTAGGCCTAATGCTTATGGCGAATATTCAGTTCTGTTTATTTCGTCTCAAGGAAAATTTGAACAATAAAACATAGGTTAAAATAATGCAAACACCTTATAACCAAAAGACCTGAACTATAAATGATGACTCGAAATGATTTTTATATTGTTATAATTTATGGTGACTTAACCAATTTGAGTGATGACTAATGATTTAAACATTCGATCACGCTGCAACAGCTAACGAAAACCTAGTGAATTTAAGTAAAGTTCCTGATAAAGGAACTACTTATTAAACAATTGAAGCATATTGTCATTAACTAGCTGTTCACTCAAGGTTTTCTTGTGTGAATAAGTTTCACTCTTGTAATATCTGTCTGCCAAAGATTTCTTTTCCTTTTCACCAGAGGGGATTTTATGCCGGAATCTTCTGATATAAAATATATCTTAGCAGTATCGTCTCATTTTACTCAGGGCCCGGCATGGCCAAGCGTGTTAAGGCGTTCGACTCGTAATCCGAGGGTTGCGGGTTCGAATCCCGGTCGCACCAAACATGCTCGTCCTTTCAGCCGTGGGGGCGTTATAATGTGACGGTCAACTATTCGTTGATAAAAAGAGTAGCCCAAGAGTTGGCGGTGGGTGGTGGTCACTAGCTGCCTTTCCTCTATTCTTTCACTGCTAAATTAGGGACAGCTAGCGCAGATAGCCCTCGTGTAGCTTTGCGCGAAATTCAAAACAAACAAACATTTTGCTCTAAAAAATAAATCTCGGAAGAAGATAACCGGTGAGCAGTGGCCGCCGCTAATACGATTTCTCTTGATCGAACGGTTAGATGGATTGGCACAGTTATACTGACTACACAACTGAAAACGTACAGCACGTGCAGCAGTTTAACACCACTTGTATCTTGGACCATTCGATCCATAGGTAGGCATGTTAAACATTAGGCCTCGCCCAGAATATTTGACACAGGTTCCCGTATGGCCAGGTGGTTAAGGCATTTGAATCGTAATCCGAAGGTTACGGGTTCGAATCCCCGTCACACCAACCATACTTCAGCCGTGGGGGCGCTATAATCTAACAGTCAATCCCACCATTCGTTTGTAAAAAAAGTAGCCCAAGAGTTGGTGATACGTTGTGACAATTAGCTTTTTTCCCTCTAGTCTTACACTGCTAAATTAGATAGCTCTCTTGTAGCGTTGCGAGAAATTCAAAACAAACTAAATCATTCGACACTCTATGTTGCAACTTGAAATGGTAAATGAGACGCTGTTATAAGATTAGATGAAGAACGGGAAAGATAACCATTGTATACATTATTAAGCTTGATTTTAAGTTAGACTTTCGACTTGGATTCAAACTTCTAGAAGATTACCAGAAATATTTATGCGAGAACACGTCTTAAAATGTACTTGGTATTTTAAGTAGAAATACAGTTTTGGAGAGTGAAAACAATGAATATGATATGTCAACACCATCCGCTGTAGCATTAAATGTTAGGTCTTCAATATTTCCTTACTTATAATAAAATATAATCAATTCCTCTTTATGTACAAAGAAGGGAAGAAGGAGAAAAGTTGGGTTTAGTTAAGTTACTGCATATAGCTATACAGTGGGCTCTCCGTACTCAGCCCATCACGAGTATGGAAATTTGACTTTTAAGGTCATAAGCTTGCGGAGTTATTGCAAAGACACTGTGGGAGTAAAAGAGGGAAATTCCTTTTATAACTGTCTTTATAAAACTTACAGATTGTAATTTTCACACATAAATCAACGAAACTCATTTGGTCGAATTTAGTTCAAACTAAGTTTGTTTGCTTGTTTTGAATTTCGCACAAAGCTACACGAGGGCTATCTGAGCTAGCCGTCCCTAATTTAGCAGTGTAAGGCTAGAGGGAAGGCAGCTAGTCATCACCACCCACCGCCAACTCTTGGGCTTCTATTTCACCAACAAATAGTGGGATTGACCGTCACATAATGATGCCCCCACGGCTGGGAGGGCGAGCATGTTTGGCGCGACGGGGATGTGAACCCGCGACCCTCAGATTACGAGTCGCACGCCATTCAAACTAAGACTAAATCTATTTAGACTTACTTCATACAAGAATGTGTAGGCCTCCTGATAGAAGACGATGCATGCGACACCACCAAGTCATCCCATGCCCATTTGTAAACTTTCATCCTGCTCGTTCCAAAGCCGTGGGAGGGGTTAGCTAGACAAAAATCACAGAGATAGAAACAATACTAAACGCGGCACCCCGAGATACCCCAGGGACTGTAAACAGAACTTCCGATGACAAATTCTGGTTCAATGATTTCGAAAATCTACTTTGACACCCTAATCTTACACCGAGTAACCATCTGGGTCGTTTAATCCACCTTGGTGTCCTCTTAGTAAAGGAACTCTACCACATAAATATGGCTACCTCCGAGAAACTAGAACTCTGTCTTTCAAGACTGGTTCTGCTAGCCCCAGAATTATGGGACTAGTCAACTGTTTGTTTGTTTTTTTGTTTTTCTTATAGCAAAGCCACATAGGGCTATCTGCTCAGCCCACCGAGGGGAATCAAACCCCTGATTTTAGCGTTGTAAATCCGGAGACACACCGCTGTACTAGCTGGGGGCGACTAGTCAACTGGTTACACTTATATGTGCATAAAAATCTACAAGCTGAAATTACATAGAATGACTGTATTCAGGTTCAAAGGTTATGAAACAAATAAGTATATTTATCATAATATATATTATTATTAGGCCTAATATATTTTGTAACACCACGTTAATTACTTAGTATCATAAAGTTTTTCAAATACAAGTGATTCTAATAATGCTTCGACAGCTTTAATAATTTGGTTGACGGCCCCTTACTAGTCTAAGGAAATCATACTAATAATATTTTCCAGGGTTTCTACGTCGTACTTTGTTTAAGGGCGCTTTCCTGGGGGGCCGTTAGTCAATCTAAGAATGGATAAAAGAAACGGCAGAAAACAAACAAATATAATAATGCTTCGAATTTTGATGGTTGTCTTGGAGTTCAAGTTTGTTTGTTGTTGTTGTTTTTTGCAAGGATCTGCGTTAAGTGACTTTAAAAAAAATTAACTCATCGCCGTTCTTTAACAACAGTTCGCCATCTTGATGACGTCGTAAACAAATTTTCAACAGCCATTCGTACACATTTTTGGAGAACTTTACTAAATTAGGTCAGAAAGTAAATTGTGGCTCTGAAAATCTTGTTATATTCATTGGAAAAGACAGAATTCCAGGAAACAAAACAAGGAAAAAGGCTAGTCATGTTGACCTTACTATGTTATTTCCCAATGGATGCATAATATGGTAATCGTTATGCTAAAGTTTAACACGATATTCTGTGATAGTGTCACGTATCTAGCTTTTAAATTAAGCGCCAATTCGTGATACTGTTAAAAGTGAAATGTGATTTTTTTTTCCATGCAATCTGAAACAGACACCAAATCAACAGTTAGTTCAGTTAAAATGAGCAACGAGTCCTAGTGATAAAATGATTACATTGCAGCTTTAGATAATTTGGTACATAATTTTTGTCAACCTTATGTCTCGACTTTCCATCAAGCTTTCAATAACATCAAAATGGCCCGGCATGGCCAGGTGGGTTAAGGCGTTCGACTAGTAATCTGAGGGTTGGGGGTTCGAATCCACGTCGCACTAAACATGCTCGCTCTATCAGCCGTGGTGGAGTTATTATGTTACGGTCAATCCCACTATTCGTTGGTAAAAAAGTAGCCCAAGAGTTGGCGGTGGGTGGTGATAACTAGCTGCCTTCCCTCTCGTCTTACACTGCAAAATTAGGGACGGCTAGCGTAGATACTCCTCGAGTAGCTTTGCGCGAAATTAAACACAAACAAACAAACACCAAAAGTTCATGATTTGTAACTTTCTGTAAATTTTATTTTAAAATTATTTATAAGTTTATTTTGTGACTAATGCAACGATCGAATCTTTCTTTAGTTCACATAGCTTGTGTATTAGGCAATTATAAAACTTTGACTGATCATTCTATTTAATTTATGTATTTGTTTTCTTTGTAGTTAAGCCTAAAGCCACACAAAGGACTATCTGTGCTCTACCTACCACGGAGACATGCTGCTGCGCCATGGAGTTGGGGGTCGAGTGAATTTATAAGCGTTATCTAAGCCATTATTTGCCGAAAGAGTGTTTGTGTATGTTTGTCTGCTTATAACTGTGGAATTGCAGAGCCGATTGCCACTAAACTTGATATACAGATGTAAGTTTCTCGATAAGTGGAACAGAGTTGTAGGCGTTTGGTTCTGCCAAACAACTACCGTTGGTATGTGAAAAATCGTATAGAAAACATATAATTAAATCAGTGAACTATAACGTTCAGGCCTTGATATTACTAGCTCAGAACTATAGACCAGAGATAAGGCAAAGATTCAGCAGCACCAACCGCCTACACGATTCCTCTTATCTGAATAGCGAGACTGACGTTCGGTATTGTCATATCTTCATGGCTGAAAATACACAGAGTCATATCTTCAGCCAATCACTCTAATAAAACAACGTCTGGCCTAAAATCGTGTGTTTTTCTTATAGCAAAGCCACATAAAGCTATTATTAATTAAATTTGTTTTTGTTTGTTTATTTTGAATTTCGTGCAAAGCTACACAAGGACTATCTGCGCTAGCCGTCCCTAATTTAGTAGTGTAAGACTAGTGGGAAGGCAGCTAGTCATCACCACCCACCGCCAATTCTTGGGCTACTCTTTTACCAACGAATAGTAGGATTGACCGTCACATTTATAACGCCCCCACGTCTGAAAGGGCAAGCATGTTTGGTGCGACAGGGATTCGAACCCGCGACCCTCGGATTACAAGTCGAACGTCTTAAGCCACCTAGCCATGCCAGGCCATGGATTTTCGACGTAAAAATCGTTTAACAACGTTTCCATGATTTACTTGTGATGGAAAATAGAAGTGTTTTCTGCAATGTATGTACATATATATATATGTTTACCATCTCAAAACAAGAATATACATAATACCTTCTCAAACCTAAAATCGCAACTACAATGTGAACCAACAAATTAACACTAATTGAAATTTATCGAAATGTGATTTTAGATGTTGAATAAAGTGTAATGAGCATTAATCACTTCGTCCTAATTTATCAAGTTTTGTTTAGAACTAAGAACAAAGTTAAACAATGGGCTGTCTGTGTTCTGCCCACTACGGGTATAGAAGGCCGGTTTCTAGCGGTGTGAGTCCGCAGTATTAGGGCTACGAAATAAGGCGATTCAAGAGCCTCTACTCAAATTTTGGGGAGAACACAAGTAGATAACACGGGGTTTCACTGTTTAGTTCTGAGGTTTAACACGTGGCCTATGATCAAGCTCAGGTCTTGGGACCTGCTTATGCGTTTGAGTAAACTTGTAATCCGGTGAAACTTTCAGCCAATATCGTGATTAGTAAAAGGCGTAGTAGTTTATGTAAATCAGCAGTAAAAGGGATTTGTTTTCATGTTGCAGTAACCAGAGCTGAAAGTTTGTTAAGCCTAGTGTGCCCCATTTTACCACTGTTTAAAGTAACAGCACGAGAAGATTCACGTTCTTCGAGACATGAGTTAAAAAATCGGCGGAAGTCTCCAAAAAAAAAAAAAAAAATCTTGGTGTCATAAATCTGAAACTGATATAAACGTTCGTGGATTCCATGATTTGGTTGTCATAGTCCAGAAAAATTTAGGTCAACATGAAACAGGTCTAGTAAAGGCAAAGGGAAGGCATTTAATCAATGCCACGTTTTGAAATGCTTTGACCAATCACGGAGAAGATTCTTTCTCTTTTTGCTAAAAGCTCAGCAGGATAAGTGTCCAAGATAAAAAAAAAAAGAAACACAAGTGTCTCGTGTTTGAACATTAACTCCAGTCTTCATTCAACATCTACATTGAAAACGAGTTAAACATTACTTCATGTAAACTGCACTTGATGACGTTTCTAATGGAGAAACTGTTGTCTCAATAACTGTGACATTTGTGAAACGTTCAATTCTCACTGCTTTCCTCTGTACTACAAAAATAATGTAGTTTGATCCAGAATAATTATAATTATCATTGCTTCCTACAACCAATTTTCATTTGTAAATTACAAGCCGTGCAGCTGTGAGACATTGTTATGACAAACGTGCAGGTTTGAGACATTGTCATGACAAACGTGCAGCTGTGAGACATTGTTATGACAACGTGCAGCTGTGAGACATTGTTATGACTAACGTGCAGCTGTGAGACATTGTTATGACAAATGCAGCTGTGAGATATTGTCATGACAAATGTGCAACTGTGAGATATTGTTATGACAAACGTGAAGCTGTGAGACATTGTTATGACAAATGTGCAACTGTGAGATATTGTTATGACAAACGTGCAACAGTGAGACATTGTTATGACAAACGTGCAGCTGTGAGACATTGTTATGACAACGTGCAGCTGTGAGACATTGTTATAACAAACGTGTAGCTGTGAGATATTATTTTCAGATGTGCAGCTGTGAGACATGGTTGTGAGAATGTTTTCTTGTTTTATTATTGGGGAAAACAGGCTTTCACTGTTCAATATACATCACATTCCACAAGTTTATGATACTTCAAATTCATAGAATCATACCAGCTGGAGATTTATTTCGAACTCACATGAGCTGGAATTTTGCCAAACTAAAAACAAAAGAAATAACAGTAAGTAGTTAGCGCATGCGCATAAACCATGTTGATGAAATGAACGATCAAGAGACAGCACGAATTACGAAGGATGTGCCAGTATTTGTTTTAATTCAGCTGCTCTAGTTCGACGTGTTGGTTACGTGGTTCAAATCTATGCCGTTTATGAATATGACCTTATGAAACAAACAACGATTTTTAAACTATCTTTATAAAGCAGGAAACAATGATGAATTCGAACATAAGGGTCATAATGATATACACGAATTTACTCCCAGTTAAAGTTCACAAAGTCAAGACTATTAATATAAAGTGTCTAGATGTTAGAGGACTTCTGAATGTAACTGCTACTGATGTGTTACGTAAGTTCTCTTCAATATCCCTTTGCTTGAACAGCAACATAAATCACATGAATCTATTAGAGTAATGTCAGTAGATAATAGTTACTTGGACATATAAAGTTTTGCCGTGATTACAGCCAGGTGGCTTATATAATTGACAAAACTTGTTGCTTTATTTTAGTTATTGCTTTAGTTGGAAACTACACACGCTGAAGCGCCATAGATATTATCTACAAATCATTTTTTAGGTATTATATTTTTATTCAATAAACTATGATCACTGTCAAAACATATAAAACTTAAACAGTCTCATTTTTAGAACTGTGTGAAATAAATCATATATTGAAATTTCGCTTAAAATACTTTGATGTGTTCTCAAAATTGGTCTGTGACAAAATTAGGCTTAACGATTAACTTTACACCCATACTTATGATAAGAAAAATGGCTACACAGAAGGTTAGGCCCCGGCATGGCCAGGTGGGTTAAGGCGTTCGACTCGTAATCTGGGGTTCGCGGGTTCGCATCCCCGTCGCACCAAACATGCTCGCCCGTTCAGCCGTTGGGGGCGTTATAATGTGACGGTCAATTCCACTATTCGTTGGTAAAAGAGTAGCCCAACAGTTGGAGGTGGGTGATGACTAGCTGCCTTCCCTTTAGTCTTACACTGCTCAATTAGGGACGGCTAGCGCAGATAGCTCTCGAGTAGCTTTGCGCGAAATTAAAAAAAACAAAAACAAACAGAAGGTTAAAAATTCATGCTGAAAGACACGTACAGTCATATATATAAATATATAAAATCAGAACTGTTGCCCCCCAGTGGCTCAGCGGTATGTCTGCGGACTTACAACGCTAAAAACCAGGTTTCGATACTCGTGGTGGGCAGAGCACAGATGGCCCTTTGTGTAGCTTTGTGCTTAATTCAATAACAACAGAACTGTCAAACACAATCTAATGCAGGTGCAAAATTTAGTTGCAGTTTAAAATGATATTCAAGTACTTTGTAAGGATTGTAATTTCCAAATTAAGGCATTTCATGAAATGGATTAAAAATACTTGCGTATCTGTTGAGTACACTAATTCTAATATGCTTTTCTTTTATTGTCTCGAATCGCACATTCTAGACTACGTTTTGTTTCGTTGCACACGAGTACTAATTTAACAGTGTAAGACTAGAGAAAAGGCAGCTAGTCATCACCACCCACCGCCAACTCTTGGACTACTCTTTTACCAACGAATAGTAGGATTGACCGTCACATTTATAACGCCCCCACGTCTGAAAGGGCAAGCATGTTTGGTGCGACAGGGATTCGAACCCGCGACCCTCGGATTACAAGTCGAACGTCTTAAGCCACCTAGCCATGCCAGGCCATGGATTTTCGACGTAAAAATCGTTTAACAACGTTTCCATGATTTACTTGTGATGGAAAATAGAAGTGTTTTCTGCAATGTATGTACATATATATATATGTTTACCATCTCAAAACAAGAATATACATAATACCTTCTCAAACCTAAAATCGCAACTACAATGTGAACCAACAAATTAACACTAATTGAAATTTATCGAAATGTGATTTTAGATGTTGAATAAAGTGTAATGAGCATTAATCACTTCGTCCTAATTTATCAAGTTTTGTTTAGAACTAAGAACAAAGTTAAACAATGGGCTGTCTGTGTTCTGCCCACTACGGGTATAGAAGGCCGGTTTCTAGCGGTGTGAGTCCGCAGTATTAGGGATACGAAATAAGGCGATTCAAGAGCCTCTACTCAAATTTTGGGGAGAACACAAGTAGATAACACGGGGTTTCACTGTTTAGTTCTGAGGTTTAACACGTGGCCTATGATCAAGCTCAGGTCTTGGGACCTGCTTATGCGTTTGAGTAAACTTGTAATCCGGTGAAACTTTCAGCCAATATCGTGATTAGTAAAAGGCGTAGTAGTTTATGTAAATCAGCAGTAAAAGGGATTCGTTTTCATGTTGCAGTAACCAGAGCTGAAAGTTTGTTAAGCCTAGTGTGCCCCATTTTACCACTGTTTAAAGTAACAGCACGAGAAGATTCACGTTCTTCGAGACATGAGTTAAAAAATCGGCGGAAGTCTCCAAAAAGGAAAAAAAAAAAATCTTGGTGTCATAAATCTGAAACTGATATAAACGTTCGTGGATTCCATGATTTGGTTGTCATAGTCCAGAAAAATTTAGGTCAACATGAAACAGGTCTAGTAAAGGCAAAGGGAAGGCATTTAATCAATGCCACGTTTTGAAATGCTTTGACCAATCACGGAGAAGATTCTTTCTCTTTTTGTTAAAAGCTCAGCAGGATAAGTGTCCAAGATAAAAAAAAAAGAAACACAAGTGTCTCGTGTTTGAACATTAACTCCAGACTTCAGTCAACATCTACATTGAAAACGAGTTAAACATTACTTCATGTACACTGCACTTGATGACGTTTCTAATGGAGAAACTGTTGTCTCAATAACTGTGACATTTGTGAAACGTTCAATTCTCACTGCTTTCCTCTGTACTACAAAAATAATGTAGTTTGATCCAGAATAATTATAATTATCATTGCTTCCTACAACCAATTTTCATTTGTAAATTACAAGCCGTGCAGCTGTGAGACATTGTTATGACAAACGTGCAGGTTTGAGACATTGTCATGACAAACGTGCAGCTGTGAGACATTGTTATGATAACGTGCAGCTGTGAGACATTGTTATGATAACGTGCAGCTGTGAGATATTGTTATGACAAACGTGCAGCTGTGAGATATTGTTATGACAAACGTGCAACAGTGAGACATTGTTATGACAAACGTGAAGCTGTGAGACATTGTTATGACAAACGTGCAACAGTGAGATATTGTTATGACAAACGTGCAACAGTGAGACATTGTTATGACAAACGTGCAGCTGTGAGACATTGTTATGACAACGTGCAGCTGTGAGACATTGTTATAACAAACGTGTAGCTGTGAGATATTATTTTAAGATGTGCAGCTGTGAGACATGGTTGTGAGAATGTTTTCTTGTTTTATTATTGGGGAAAACAGGCTTTCACTGTTAAATATACATCACATTCCACAAGTTTATGATACTTCAAATTCATAGAATCATACCAGCTGGAGATTTATTTCGAACTCACATGAGCTGGAATTTTGCCAAACTAAAAACAAAAGAAATAACAGTAAGTAGTTAGCGCATGCGCATAAACCATGTTGATGAAATGAACGAACAAGAGACAGCACGAATTACGAAGGATGTGCCAGTATTTGTTTTAATTCAGCTGCTCTAGTTCGACGTGTTGGTTACGTGGTTCAAATCTATGCCGTTTATGAATATGACCTTATGAAACAAACAACGATTTTTAAACTATCTTTATAAAGCAGGAAACAATGATGAATTCGAACATAAGGGTCATAATGATATACACGAATTTACTCCCAGTTAAAGTTCACAAAGTCAAGACTATTAATATAAAGTGTCTAGATGTTAGAGGACTTCTGAATGTAACTGCTACTGATGTGTTACGTAAGTTCTCTTCAATATCCCTTTGCTTGAACAGCAACATAAATCACATGAATCTATTAGAGTAATGTCAGTAGATAATAGTTACTTGGACATATAAAGTTTTGCCGTGATTACAGCCAGGTGGCTTATATAATTAACAAAACTTGTTGCTTTATTTTAGTTATTGCTTTAGTTGGAAACTACACACGTTCAAGCGCGATAGACATAATCCACAAATCATCTTTTAGGTATTATATTTTTATTCAATAAACTATGATCACTGTCAAAACATATAAAACTTAGTCTCATTTTTAGAACTGTGTGAAATAAATCATATATTGAAATTTCGCTTAAAATACTTTGATGTGTTCTCAAAATTGGTCTGTGACAAAATTAGGCTTAACGATTAACTTCACACCCATACTTATGATAAGAAAAATTGCTACACAGAAGGTTAGGCCCCGGCATGGCCAGGTGGGTTAAGGCGTTCGACTCGTAATCTGGGGTTCGCGGGTTCGCATCCCCGTCGCACCAAACATGCTCGCCCGTTCAGCCGTTGGGGGCGTTATAATGTGACGGTCAATTCCACTATTCGTTGGTAAAAGAGTAGCCCAACAGTTGGAGGTGGGTGATGACTAGCTGCCTTCCCTTTGGTCTTACACTGCTCAATTAGGGACGGCTAGCGCAGATAGCCCTCTCGAGTAGCTTTGTGCGAAATTAAAAAACAAAACAAAAACAAACAGAAGGTTAAAAATTCATGCTGAAAGACACATACAGTCATATATATATATATAAAATCAGAACTGTCGCCCCCCAGTGGCTCAGCGGTATGTCTGCGGACTTACAACGCTAAAAACCAGGTTTCGATACCCGTGGTGGGCAGAGCACAGATGGCCCTTTGTGTAGCTTTGTGCTTAATTCAATAACAACAGAACTGTCAAACACAATCTAACGCAGGTGCAAAATTTAGTTGCAGTTTAAAATGATATTCAAGTACTTTGTAAGGATTGTAATTTCCAAATTAAGGCATTTCATGAAATGGATTAAAAATACTTGCGTATCTGTTGAGTACACTAATTCTAATATGCTTTTCTTTTATTGTCTCGAATCGCACATTCTAGACTACGTTTTGTTTCGTTGCACACGAGTACTAATTTAACAGTGTAAGACTAGAGAAAAGGCAGCTAGTCATCACCACCCACCGCCAACTCTTGGGCTACTCTTTTACCAACGAATAGTTGGATTTACCGTCACCTTATACACCCCCATGGCTGAAAGGGCAAACATGATTGATGCGACCGGGATTCGAACCCGCGACCTTCAGATGACGAGTCGTACTCCTTAACCCACCTGGCCATACTGGGCCTAGTACACCTTATCTGACTTGAAAGTACAGTTTGCTTCCAATACATGTATATATAACGTTCTTGTAGTTATAATGTTCACGGATAAGCTGACGTTCCTACAAGAAAAAGATTGATCCTCTAATAACAGTAGGTTCTAACAGGAAATGTGCCATGTTATTTGAATCAGCTGAAGAATAGACAGACGAGACTCCTTTAAAGGACAGTAAGAACAATGAAACAAGTGTATTTACTGGTGTTGAAAATAGGAAGTTCATCTCTACTGAATCAGTGACCACATTTTTAACTTTCTTTTTTCACTTGAGATAAATCTTTGCGGATCCAGTCATGACGAACGCTTTAAGGCTAGCAAGAAACCTTGGTTTCTTTCTCTTTTACGGCATTAATACATGACCACTTGCTCTCTCATATGTGTCGCATTTAGACTTTGAGACATACCGATTTTGTCTCTTCGACCAGTGACAGGAAGCTTACATATTTTCACAGGCTGAGAATACGACATCTAATACGAAAAATGGAGAGGAAAGATGAGGGTGCATTTGGACTTAAGCATCCCAACAGTTTCCTTGGTCATTGTTTCTATGAGGGTGCATTTGGACTTAAGAACCCCAAGAGTTTCCTTGGTCATTGTTTCTATGAGGGTGCATTTGGACTTAAGAACCCCAAGAGTTTCCTTGGTCATTGTTTCTATGAGGGTGCATTTGGACTTAATAACCCCAACAGTTTCCTTGGTCATTGTTTCTATGAGGGTGCATTTGGACATAAGAACCCCAACAGTTTCCTTGGTCATTGTTTCTATGAGGGTGCATTTGGACTTAAGAACCCCAATAGTTTCCTTGGTCATTGTTTCTATGAGGGTGCATTTGGACTTAAGAACCCCAACAGTTTCCTTGGTCATTGTTTCTTTTCAAAAACTGCATAAAAACAACTCCATTGAAATGTTGAAACTTTCTATATCTGTAAAGATTGAGAAAACGTGCACGATGTGCTGAATAACTGGCAGTTATATGCACGTGCACCACATTTATCCCCACTTTTGTTTCGCTCTTGACCTCAAGCACACAATTAAAATTAGGTTTAAATTCAATTGGCTTTAAACTCGCAGTTTTAGCAACAAGCTTTGAGTTTGTTCCTCAGATCGTATGCACGTCGCGTGGGGACATAAACCTTGAACGGAGAAGACAAAAGCCCCTTGAAATAAAGGTTTCAAAATGAACGAAAATTAAACATAATCCATTGTAATGAAATTCGTTATTGAAATTTTAAAATTTAATGCAAAATATAGAAAAAGTATTACTCTGTGAACTTAATTAAAAAAATAAACTTTATGCTAATGAAAAACATTACATTCAGTCTAGTTCAGTTTAGTTTGCTCGAAGTTAAGCGCTTAGCACTTGGCTATCTGTGTTTTGTCCATCATGAGTATCAAATCTCTGTTGATGGTGTTTTAAGTCCGCAGACATACGGCTGTGCCATGAAATAATTAGTAATTTTCTTTAGAAGGAAGCTTTTCTCTCGTAACTAGTGAAAGGTAGGAGTGGTTAGTAGAGGGAAGGCAGCTAGTCATCACCACCCCCACCAACTCTTGGGCTACTCTTTTACCAACGAATAGTGGGATTGACTGTCTTATTATAACGCTCCCACGTCTGAAAGGGCGAGCATGTTCGGTGCGACGGGGATTCAAAACCGTGACCCTCACATTACGAGTCGAACGCCTTAACCCAACTGGCCATGTTGGCTTAGGATTAGTGGAAAATCTCTAACATCTAGTAACTGTGCCATACACTAGATTTTGAATGCAAAAAACAACCAACGAATATTCAATGCTTTGTTTTAAAATTCGGTTGAAGTGTTTTTGTTTGTTTTTACTTTATTATAAAAAAGCCACAATGGGTTATCTACTGACCCCATCGAGGAGAATCGAACCCCTAATTTTAGTGTTGGAAATTGGTAGACCTACCGCTCTACTAGTGAGGGACGTTGGTTTAAATAAGATGTTATTGGTTTAGAAAGAGGTTCCTACTTCTATAATGGACAAGACGAGCACATATATATATAAATTTAGGACAAATAACGAAAAAAACAACTCATGAAATTGAAGGACAGTGCGAAATTCACTCAGTATATCCGAACTTTAGATGAAATATTATTTAAATGAAACAAAGAAGTAAATCGTAGTTGCAATACAAAGATCCAATGCTGATCCATAAATCGTAAGGTAAATCATGTAAAGTGGGAAAGATGGTAACCATACCAATGATTTAGGCTTAGCTTAGTATGGTAACACCTTACGATCTTGGTATTTATGTCGAAGCATCAGACAGGGGCCGGAATGCTAACCTTTCAGGACAGTTTTGCTGTTTTTTTTTTGTTATTTCTTTCTGCTTATTACCATTTTATTTTTATAAGCAATCACCTTCTCACATTTGGTTGAAGACAGCGAAAAGTAAAGTGTGGATAGTTGTGGACTAGACCACCCACATCTGCTTTATTGTCTCTTTTTAACCTTAATCATGCGAGGCCCCTGAAGTTCTGGTTAACCTGAAAAGACGGTGTTCACCAGCACAGTTTAGATCTTACTTCTTCCAATACCTTTGAAGACCACCAGGGAACATTACGTAAGGACATACTAATATTTTTATTGTGGCTGCGATATATTTTTTCTCTACACAATTTAACTTAATTACACATATAAAGCAAACTTCGAAACTAACTTCAATAAATCAGACTTGCATAAAGATGTATACATGTGTGGGACTTCTCAATCACATGTATGGGACTTCTCAATCACGTGTGGGACTTCTGAACCACATGTTTATGACTTCTCAACCACATGTGTATGACTTCTGAACCACATGTGTATGACTTTTCAACCACATGTGTGGGACTTCTGAACCACATGTGTATGACTTCTCAACCACATGTGTGGGACGTCTTAACCACATGTGTATGACTTCTGAACCACAGGTGTGTGACTTTTGAACCACATGTGTATGACTTCTCAACCACATGTGTGGGATTTCTCAACCACATGTGTATGACTTCTGAACCACATGTGTATGACTTCTCAACCGTATGTGTGGGACTTTAAACCACATGTGTGGGACTTCTGAACCACATGTGTGGGACTTCTGAACCACATGTGTAACACTTCTCAACCAACCGGAAGAAATTTCCAATACTAATATACGTAGAGTATATTAACCAGCTTCTCATAGTTGGTACAGAAACAAAATGTTTCAATATATTAATATACGTAGAGTATATTAACCAGCTTCTCATAGTTGGTACAGAAACAGAATGTTTCAATATATTAATATACGTAGAGTATATTAACCAGCTTCTCATAGTTGGTACAGAAACAAATTGTTTCAATATATTAATATACGTAGAGTATATTAACCAGCTTCTCATAGTTGGTACAGAAACAAAATGTTTCAATATATTAATATACGTAGAGTATATTAACCAGCTTCTCATAGTTGGTACAGAAACAAATTGTTTCAATATATTAATATACGTAGAGTATATTAACCAGCTTCTCATAGTTGGTACAGAAACAAAATGTTTCAATATATTAATATACGTAGAGTATATTAACCAGCTTCTCATAGTTGGTACAGAAACAAAATGTTTCAATATATTAATATACGTAGAGTATATTAACCAGCTTCTCATAGTTGGTACAGAAACAAAATGTTTCAATATATTAATATACGTAGAGTATATTAACCAGCTTCTCATAGTTGGTACAGAAACAAATTGTTTCAATATATTAATATACGTAGAGTATATTAACCAGCTTCTCATAGTTGGTACAGAAACAGAATGTTTCAATATATTAATATACGTAGAGTATATTAACCAGCTTCTCATAGTTGGTACAGAAACAAAATGTTTCAATATATTAATATACGTAGAGTATATTAACCAGCTTCTCATAGTTGGTACAGAGACAGAATGTTTCAATATATTAATATACGTAGAGTATATTAACCAGCTTCTCATAGTTGGTACAGAAACAAAATGTTTCAATATATTAATATACGTAGAGTATATTAACCAGCTTCTCATAGTTGGTACAGAAACAAAATGTTTCAATATATTAATATACGTAGAGTATATTAACCAGCTTCTCATAGTTGGTACAGAAACAGAATGTTTCAATATATTAATATACGTAGAGTATATTAACCAGCTTCTCATAGTTGGTACAGAAACAGAATGTTTCAATATATTAATATACGTAGAGTATATTAACCAGCTTCTCATAGTTGGTACAGAAACAAAATGTTTCAATATATTAATATACGTAGAGTATATTAACCAGCTTCTCATAGTTGGTACAGAAACAAAATGTTTCAATATATTAATATACGTAGAGTATATTAACCAGCTTCTCATAGTTGGTACAGAAACAGAATGTTTCAATATATTAATATACGTAGAGTATATTAACCAGCTTCTCATAGTTGGTACAGAAACAAAATGTTTCAATATATTAATATACGTAGAGTATATTAACCAGCTTCTCATAGTTGGTACAGAAACAAAATGTTTCAATATATTAATATACGTAGAGTATATTAACCAGCTTCTCATAGTTGGTACAGAAACAGAATGTTTCAATATATTAATATACGTAGAGTATATTAACCAGCTTCTCATAGTTGGTACAGAAACAAAATGTTTCAATATATTAATATACGTAGAGTATATTAACCAGCTTCTCATAGTTGGTACAGAAACAAAATGTTTCAATATATTAATATACGTAGAGTATATTAACCAGCTTCTCATAGTTGGTACAGAAACAGAATGTTTCAATATATTAATATACGTAGAGTATATTAACCAGCTTCTCATAGTTGGTACAGAAACAGAATGTTTCAATATATTAATATACGTAGAGTATATTAACCAGCTTCTCATAGTTGGTACAGAAACAAAATGTTTCAATATATTAATATACGTAGAGTATATTAACCAGCTTCTCATAGTTGGTACAGAAACAGAATGTTTCAATATATTAATATACGTAGAGTATATTAACCAGCTTCTCATAGTTGGTACAGAAACAAAATGTTTCAATATATTAATATACGTAGAGTATATTAACCAGCTTCTCATAGTTGGTACAGAAACAAAATGTTTCAATATATTAATATACGTAGAGTATATTAACCAGCTTCTCATAGTTGGTACAGAAACAAAATGTTTCAATATATTAATATACGTAGAGTATATTAACCAGCTTCTCATAGTTGGTACAGAAACAAATTGTTTCAATATATTAATATACGTAGAGTATATTAACCAGCTTCTCATAGTTGGTACAGAAACAAAATGTTTCAATATATTAATATACGTAGAGTATATTAACCAGCTTCTCATAGTTGGTACAGAAACAAAATGTTTCAATATATTAATATACGTAGAGTATATTAACCAGCTTCTCATAGTTGGTACAGAAACAAATTGTTTCAATATATTAATATACGTAGAGTATATTAACCAGCTTCTCATAGTTGGTACAGAAACAAAATGTTTCAATATATTAATATACGTAGAGTATATTAACCAGCTTCTCATAGTTGGTACAGAAACAAAATGTTTCAATATATTAATATACGTAGAGTATATTAACCAGCTTCTCATAGTTGGTACAGAAACAAAATGTTTCAATATATTAATATACGTAGAGTATATTAACCAGCTTCTCATAGTTGGTACAGAAACAAAATGTTTCAATATATTAATATACGTAGAGTATATTAACCAGCTTCTCATAGTTGGTACAGAAACAAAATGTTTCAATATATTAATATACGTAGAGTATATTAACCAGCTTCTCATAGTTGGTACAGAAACAAAATGTTTCAATATATTAATATACGTAGAGTATATTAACCAGCTTCTCATAGTTGGTACAGAAACAAAATGTTTCAATATATTAATATACGTAGAGTATATTAACCAGCTTCTCATAGTTGGTACAGAAACAAAATGTTTCAATATATTAATATACGTAGAGTATATTAACCAGCTTCTCATAGTTGGTACAGAAACAAAATGTTTCAATATATTAATATACGTAGAGTATATTAACCAGCTTCTCATAGTTGGTACAGAAACAAAATGTTTCAATATATTAATATACGTAGAGTATATTAACCAGCTTCTCATAGTTGGTACAGAAACAAAATGTTTCAATATATTAATATACGTAGAGTATATTAACCAGCTTCTCATAGTTGGTACAGAAACAAAATGTTTCAATATATTAATATACGTAGAGTATATTAACCAGCTTCTCATAGTTGGTACAGAAACAAAATGTTTCAATATATTAATATACGTAGAGTATATTAACCAGCTTCTCATAGTTGGTACAGAAACAAAATGTTTCAATATATTAATATACGTAGAGTATATTAACCAGCTTCTCATAGTTGGTACAGAAACAAAATGTTTCAATATATTAATATACGTAGAGTATATTAACCAGCTTCTCATAGTTGGTACAGAAACAGAATGTTTCAATATATTAATATACGTAGAGTATATTAACCAGCTTCTCATAGTTGGTACAGAAACAAAATGTTTCAATATATTAATATACGTAGAGTATATTAACCAGCTTCTCATAGTTGGTACAGAAACAAAATGTTTCAATATATTAATATACGTAGAGTATATTAACCAGCTTCTCATAGTTGGTACAGAAACAAAATGTTTCAATATATTAATATACGTAGAGTATATTAACCAGCTTCTCATAGTTGGTACAGAAACAAAATGTTTCAATATATTAATATACGTAGAGTATATTAACCAGCTTCTCATAGTTGGTACAGAAACAAAATGTTTCAATATATTAATATACGTAGAGTATATTAACCAGCTTCTCATAGTTGGTACAGAAACAAAATGTTTCAATATATTAATATACGTAGAGTATATTAACCAGCTTCTCATAGTTGGTACAGAAACAAAATGTTTCAATATATTAATATACGTAGAGTATATTAACCAGCTTCTCATAGTTGGTACAGAAACAAAATGTTTCAATATATTAATATACGTAGAGTATATTAACCAGCTTCTCATAGTTGGTACAGAAACAAAATGTTTCAATATATTAATATACGTAGAGTATATTAACCAGCTTCTCATAGTTGGTACAGAAACAAAATGTTTCAATATATTAATATACGTAGAGTATATTAACCAGCTTCTCATAGTTGGTACAGAAACAAAATGTTTCAATATATTAATATACGTAGAGTATATTAACCAGCTTCTCATAGTTGGTACAGAAACAAAATGTTTCAATATATTAATATACGTAGAGTATATTAACCAGCTTCTCATAGTTGGTACAGAAACAAAATGTTTCAATATATTAATATACGTAGAGTATATTAACCAGCTTCTCATAGTTGGTACAGAAACAAAATGTTTCAATATATTAATATACGTAGAGTATATTAACCAGCTTCTCATAGTTGGTACAGAAACAAAATGTTTCAATATATTAATATACGTAGAGTATATTAACCAGCTTCTCATAGTTGGTACAGAAACAAAATGTTTCAATATATTAATATACGTAGAGTATATTAACCAGCTTCTCATAGTTGGTACAGAAACAAAATGTTTCAATATATTAATATACGTAGAGTATATTAACCAGCTTCTCATAGTTGGTACAGAAACAAAATGTTTCAATATATTAATATACGTAGAGTATATTAACCAGCTTCTCATAGTTGGTACAGAAACAAAATGTTTCAATATATTAATATACGTAGAGTATATTAACCAGCTTCTCATAGTTGGTACAGAAACAAAATGTTTCAATATATTAATATACGTAGAGTATATTAACCAGCTTCTCATAGTTGGTACAGAAACAAAATGTTTCAATATATTAATATACGTAGAGTATATTAACCAGCTTCTCATAGTTGGTACAGAAACAGAATGTTTCAATATATTAATATACGTAGAGTATATTAACCAGCTTCTCATAGTTGGTACAGAAACAGAATGTTTCAATATATTAATATACGTAGAGTATATTAACCAGCTTCTCATAGTTGGTACAGAAACAGAATGTTTCAATATATTAATATACGTAGAGTATATTAACCAGCTTCTCATAGTTGGTACAGAAACAGAATGTTTCAATATATTAATATACGTAGAGTATATTAACCAGCTTCTCATAGTTGGTACAGAAACAAAATGTTTCAATATATTAATATACGTAGAGTATATTAACCAGCTTCTCATAGTTGGTACAGAAACAAAATGTTTCAATATATTAATATACGTAGAGTATATTAACCAGCTTCTCATAGTTGGTACAGAAACAAAATGTTTCAATATATTAATATACGTAGAGTATATTAACCAGCTTCTCATAGTTGGTACAGAAACAAAATGTTTCAATATATTAATATACGTAGAGTATATTAACCAGCTTCTCATAGTTGGTACAGAAACAAAATGTTTCAATATATTAATATACGTAGAGTATATTAACCAGCTTCTCATAGTTGGTACAGAAACAAAATGTTTCAATATATTAATATACGTAGAGTATATTAACCAGCTTCTCATAGTTGGTACAGAAACAAAATGTTTCAATATATTATTATACGTAGAGTATATTAACCAGCTTCTCATAGTTGGTACAGAAACAAAATGTTTCAATATATTAAGATACGTAGAGTATATTAACCAGCTTCTTATAGTTGGTACAGAAACAAAATGTTTCAATATATTAATATACGTAGAGTATATTAACCAGCTTCTCATAGTTGGTACAGAAACAAAATGTTTCAATATATTAATATACGTAGAGTATATTAACCAGCTTCTCATAGTTGGTACAGAAACAAAATGTTTCAATATATTAATGTACGTAGAGTATATTAACCAGCTTCTCATAGTTGGTACAGAAACAGAATGTTTCAATATATTAATGTACGTAGAGTATATTAACCAGCTTCTCATAGTTGATACAGAAACAAAATGTTTCAATATATTAATATACGTAGAGTATATTAACCAGCTTCTCATAGTTGGTACAGAAACAAAATGTTTCAATATATTAATATACGTAGAGTATATTAACCAGCTTCTCATAGTTGGTACAGAAACAGAATGTTTCAATATATTAATATACGTAGAGTATATTAACCAGCTTCTCATAGTTGGTACAGAAACAAATTGTTTCAATATATTAATATACGTAGAGTATATTAACCAGCTTCTCATAGTTGGTACAGAAACAAAATGTTTCAATATATTAATATACGTAGAGTATATTAACCAGCTTCTCATAGTTGGTACAGAAACAAAATGTTTCAATATATTAATATACGTAGAGTATATTAACCAGCTTCTCATAGTTGGTACAGAAACAAAATGTTTCTTTAAAATATGATCGATTTTAGAGGAACTGTAATGAGGGTGAGTCAGAGGAACAACTGTAATGAGGGTGAGTTAGAGAAGCCACTGTGATGAGGGTGAGTTAGAGAAGCCGCTGTGAAGAGGGTGAGTCAGAGGAACAACTGTAATGAGGGTGAATCAGAGGAACCACTGTGATGAGGGTGAGCTAGAGAAGCCGCTGTGAAGAGGGTGAGTCAGAGGAACCACTTTAATGAGGGTGAGTAAGAGAAGTCGCTGTGAAGAGGGTGAATCAGAGGAACCACTGTAATGAGGGTGAGTTAGAGAAGACACTGAGATGAGGGTGAGTCAGAAGAACCACTGTAATGAGGGTGAGTTAGAGAAGCCACTGTGATGAGGGTGAGTCAGAAGAACCACTGTAATGAGGGTGAGTCAGAGGAACCACTGTAATGAGGCTGAGTTAGAGAAGCCGTTGTGAAGAGGGTGAGTCAGAGGAACAACTGTAATGAGGGTGAGTTAGAGAAGCCACTGTGATGAGGGTGAGTCAGAAGAACCACTGTAATGAGGGTGAGTCAGAGGAACCACTGTAATGAGGCTGAGTTAGAGAAGCCGTTGTGAAGAGGGTGAATCAGAGGAACAACTGTAATGAGGGTGAGTTAGAGAAGTCGCTGTGAAGAGGGTGAGTCAGAAGAACCACTGTAATGAGGGTGAGTCAGAGGAACCACTGTGATGAGGGTGAGTTAGAGGAACCGCTGTAATGAGGGTGAGTTAGAGAGGCTGCTGTGATGCGGGTGAGTCAGAGGAATCACTGTAATTAGGCTGAGTTAGGGAAATCACTGTGATGAGGGTGAGTCAGAGGAACCACTGTGATGAGGGTGAGTCAGAGGAACCACTGTAATGAAGCTGAGTTAGAGGAACCGCTGTGATGATGGTGAGTAATGTCTAGTAAGGAAATGTTAAAATAACTGTTTGGTAAAGTTGATGACAAGTAACTCATTTTTCAGAAAATAAATCTATGAAGACAGCTTGAATGGGTAATGAAGAAACTTTATTGTGAACATACAACGTTTCGGCAAGATTATTCAACCTATGATGACGTAGTCTTGTCGAAACGTTGTTTTCAAACTGTTATTAACGGTTTGATAAGTCTGTACAATAGTCAATGCATTTGTGAATTTATTTCCAAGTTTGTGGTTTGCCAAAATAAAGTCTAGCAAGAAAATGTTAGAACAAATTCGGATTACGTCCCGAATTGTAAAAAGTATTAAAGTTAAGTTCAGAAATACGGTAGTGGATAAAACAAAGTGATCTCTCTTGAAAATGTTGGTAATTTGTTACATCTTTCATTGGATAACACAAAAAATGTAAAGCTATATGTTTTAACAAAGTCTTTTGTAAATACCTGAACTTCTCATGATTTTTAGTTACATTTTATCATAAAACGTGTTGTGCGCCTCTTGCAGTTTCTTAGATCTTTTTGTTCCAATTAGCCCCAAAATGACCAAACAAGTTTATCTGCAGTAACCACATGTAAAAGTGAAACTCAAAATAACACAAACCAGTCTTACCAGTAAATATTCAGTCAACATTACCTTGAATTTCAGAACTGCTTTATATCCACGTGGCTTCTTTTCATTGGTTTGTTCAGATATTCCTCAGTGACTGGTTGTCATCCTTCCTTATGTACCTCAGAAAGTTCATCTTCCATGTTTGGTTTATGATCTTTTGTTAATCGGTTTAATTCAGCCCATAACTTTTCAATACGATTAATATCATGTGCTTGACCTAGCCAATCGATAACATCAATTCTCTTATTTCTAAGATATCTTTTAAAAACAGCACAGTTGCAGGTATCTACAAAGTCTAGTGTTAAAATTAGGATTTGAGATCATATATGAACAAATCACGTCAAGTGTATTCCAAAAACATGTAGTTTTTAATTATTTTTCTGGTATCTAATAACAAATTAACAACATTTTCCAGAGGGCCACTGTTTATCCCCTGTGTGCAAAACTATTCGATTAACAAGAATTGCGAATTGATACTTTCATTACTGACTGAATTTCTAGATCTGATATATAAAATAAAACCAAGGACGAATCAAACAGTCTAGCTATATCCCTGAAGTTGTCCTGAAGCAACAGACGCTCCTTCAGCTAAAGTAGAGAAAACATGAACTGTTTTTAGGTGAAACTCGTCTAGTTAAATCACAGAAAGGATGGACTGTATTTCAATTAAAGCTCCTCTAGCTGAAGCACAGAAAGAATGGATTGCACTTCAATTAAAGCTCCTCTAGCTAAAGCACAGAAAGAATGGACTGTACTTCAATTAAAGCTCCTCTAGCTAAAGCACAGAAAGGGTGGACTGTATTTCAATTAAAGCTCCTCTAGCTGAAGCACAGAAAGAATGGACTGTACTTTAATTAAAGCTCCTCTAGCTAAAGCACAGAAAGGGTGGACTGTATTTCAATTAAGTCTCCTTCAGCTAAAGCAGAGAAAGGATGGACTGTATTTCAATTAAAGCTTCTCAAGCTGAAGCAGAGAAAGGGTGGACTGTATTTCAATTAAAGCTTCTCTAGCTGAAGCAGAGAAAGGGACTCCTCTAGCTGAAGCAGAGAAAGAATGGACTGTATTTCAATTAAAGCTTCTCTAGCTGAAGCAGAGAAAGGGTAAACTGTATTTCAATTAAAGCTCCTCTAGCTGAAGCAGAGAAAGGGTAAACTGTATTTCAATTAAAGCTCCTCTAGCTGAAGCAGAGAAAGAATGGACTGTACTTCAATTAAAGCTTCTTTAGCTAAAGCACAGAAAGGGTGGACTGTATTTCAATTAAAGTTCCTCTAGCTGAAGCAGAGAAAGGGTAAACTGTATTTCAATTAAAGCTCCTCTAGCTGAAGCAGAGAAAGAATGGACTGTACTTCAATTAAAGCTCCTTTAGCTAAAGCACAGAAAGGGTGGACTGTATTTCAATTAAAGTTCCTCTAGCTGAAGCAGAGAAAGGGTAAACTGTATTTCAATTAAAGCTCCTCTAGCTGAAGCACAGAAAGAATGGACTGTACTTTAATTAAAGCTCCTCTAGCTAAAGCACAGAAAGGGTGGACTGTATTTCAATTAAAGCTCCTCTAGCTGAAGCAGAGAAAGGGTAAACTGTATTTCAATTAAGTCTCCTTCAGCTAAAGCAGAGAAAGGATGGACTGTATTTCAATTAAAGCTTCTCAAGCTGAAGCAGAGAAAGGGTGGACTGTATTTCAATTAAAGCTTCTCTAGCTGAAGCAGAGAAAGGGTAAACTGTATTTCAATTAAAGCTCCTCTAGCTGAAGCAGAGAAAGAATGGACTGTACTTCAATTAAAGCTCCTCTAGCTAAAGCACAGAAAGGGTGGACTGTATTTCAATTAAAGCTCCTCTAACTGAAGCAGAGAAAGGGTAAACTGTATTTCAATTAAAGCTCCTCTAGCTGAAGCACAGAAAGAATGGACTGTACTTTAATTAAAGCTCCTCTAGCTAAAGCACAGAAAGGGTGGACTGTATTTCAATTAAAGCTCCTCTAGCTGAAGCAGAGAAAGGGTAAACTGTATTTCAATTACGTCTCCTCCAGCTAAAGCAGAGAAAGGATGGATTGTATTTCAATTAAAGCTTCTCAAGCTGAAGCAGAGAAAGGGTGGACTGTATTTCAATTAAAGCTCCTCTAGCTAAAGCACAGAAAGAATGGACTGTCAACTTTACGTTGAAGTGTAGTATGTGTAATAATTACATAAGTCCATCATTGTGTTCTTGCTTCTCTCTTGTCTGTTTGTCTGTTTTGAATTTTGCGCGAAGCTGCTCCAGGGCTACTTTCGCTATCAGTCCTAATTTTAGAAGCTAATTATCACCACCTATTGCCAACTCTTGGGCTACTCTTTGTACCAAGGAATAGTGGGATTGACCGTCACATAATAAATCCCACTCAGCTTAAAGAGCCAAAATTTTTAGTGTGACGGCGATTTGAATCTTCGACCCTCTGAATACGAGTCGAGCGTCCTAACTACCTGGTCATGCCAGGTTTCTTTCTTGTCTGTATGTCCGATATTTCTGACCAAATTGTCTTAATCTCATTAGCTTAATAATAAAGAAATAAAAATTAACGCTATCTTTCTCCGGGTGAACCATAGATGTCACTTTACAACTTCATTCAGAAAGAGCAGTTTTGGTTTTCCATACATTTTGTTCTTTTCTAATCAATTTAAAAGTGAAATCTTCATTTAAGTTTTATCAAATAACTTACCGCAATAACATATCCGCACTCATACCCTCACAATACTTTGTCATCACAAGTTTATGAACACGGACCATTTTCTTACATGTTCACTAATGTTTTAGTTTCGCAACGTTGATATGATACTTATAATTATGCGTCTCAGTAGGAGATCCGAGGATGCTAAAATAAAAAAAATAGAAAAGATGTCTTTCCTTGGTTGAACGCAACGACTTCCATCATCACTGTAAGTGTTGAGCCAACCACTTGAAAGGTTTCTTGTCCTACTTTTCCTTTCACGAATCAACTTATGTTTATTGCTTAATAACATTGCAATTCCCATGAACTCGATGTCACATCTATAGGCCAATGGTGTCTTTAAATTTTAATTATAGATAATAATGACCAATAACACACTCTATAAAAGTTTCGTCGTTTCTTCGGAAATGTCTTTGTCCAATAGCATATTTTAATAGTTAATTTAATAGAGCAATACTTACGTTAACATGTTAAAAAAATCTTGACGCGAAGGTGTAAATAGGTTCGTAAAATATGTAGGCTCGGCATGGCCAGGTGGCTAAGGCACTCGACTTTAATCCGAGGGTCGTTGGTTCGAATCACCGTCACGCCAAACATAATCGCCCTTTCAACCGAGGAAGCGTTACAGCGTAATGGGTCAATCCCACTATTTGTTGGTAAAAGAGTAGCCCAGGAGTTGGCGGTGGGTGGTGATGACTAGCTGCCTTCCTCTAGTCTTACACTGCTAATTTAGGGACGGCTAGCACAGATAGTTTTCGTGAATTTTTTTGCGAAATTAAAAAAGAAACAAATAAATTCTCAGTAGGCAGAACTTACATAATTCATTTCGTAAGTTGGAAATGAAACAAAGGAACGAATATTTTAAGAATAATACCGTTCAACTTTAAAAAAATGAAAAATGGTGCCTTATGAAATCTCCATTGTTCTAAATGGTGCCTTATGAAATTGGTGTCTTATGAAGTTTTCACTATTCTAAATGGTGCCTTATGAAATCTCCACTATTCTAAATGGTGTCTTATGAAGTTTCCACAATTCTAATTGGTGTCTTATGAAGTTTTCACTATTCTAAATGGTGCCTTATGAAATCTCCACTATTCTAAATGGTGTCTTATGAAGTTTCCACTATTCTAAATGGTGTCTTATGAACTTTCCACTATTCTAAATGGTGCCTTATGAAATCTCCACTATTATAAATGGTACCTTATGAAATCTCCACTATTCTAAATGGTGTCTTATGAAGTTTCCACTATTCTAAATGGTGTCTTATGAAGTTTTCACTATTCTAAATGGTGCCTTATGAAATCTCCACTATTCTAAATGGTGTCTTATGAAGTTTCCACTATTTTAAATGGTGCCTTATGAAATCTCCACTATTATAAATGGTACCTTATGAAATCTCTACTGTTCTAAATGGTGCCTTATGAAGTTTCCACTATTCTAAATGAAACAGTTTAGAATATCACAATGTCCAGATCTTCTTTTTAGTTTTTGAAAAATTTGGACTAAAGAAACTCAGAACAATAACGTGTTCTTATTAAACTTCGGACCCCTCCCAACAATATCTCAAGTCAAACAATACTTATTGTTAAACTATTGTTTAAATTGCCACCCTTAATACAAACAATATAACATTTCTGTTTAAATGTTTCTCAGCTGTTTGTAACTAATTGTGTGCAGGATATAAATAGCCTACCTTGGACTTACGGTCAAAGAACACTGGCCACATAGATCAACAGAATTCAGACTAAAACCACTTGAGAAGAGGGACTCTGAAGCGATCCAAGGAACCGAAATTGAAAACTTGCTGATACGTCAAGAAAATCAGCAGTGTGGAAGATAAACTAACATTAGGAAAAAGAAATAAAATATTCGTCATTCAAGTATGTTAACTAAGTTCGTTTGCTATGGGTGTTCGTGCACGGGTACACAGTGGCTGTTATCTATCCTGTTCGTCTTTACTTTGAACCGACATAGGAAAGGTAGATACCTAGTCAACAACCACCACCAACAACAACTCTTGGACTTCTCTCATCTGACCGAATAGTGAAGTTTAATCGTCAATTTTATGATGTACCTATACCCCCAATGTACGAAACGCAATGTTGTGAGACAGCAGATTCTATTATTATTTTATTTGATGATTATGGTTGCGTTTATTGCTTGTGTATTATTATTTCCTTCTGTCGTTTAGTTTATCTGTAAATTTTTAGTTGCATTAAAACGCTGACTCGTCTTCCATTTAATAACTTGTGTTTTGAGTAAATATAAACGTATGTATGGGTTTGTACGATGAAACCAGCTTCCAAAGCAGTCACGCACGTGTACTGACAATTTTCTAGAAGTGTCTGTCAATATACGATCACGAGCTTCTACTCTCGTGACCTACTAGGGGAATAAATAAGTTTCACTGAGAGAGAAAAGGTTATGAGTAAATACCCTGCCATAAGTTTCACTAAGAGAGAAAAAGTTGGGTAAATACCCTGTCATAAGTTTCACTGAAAGAGAAACAGTTGGGTAAATACCCTGTCATAAGTTTCACTGAAAGAGAAAAGGTTACGTTGTAGTTATTGAAGAATACAATTACTGTTTTTTGCTCAGTAGTTTTATTGAGATAAAAACAAAAAATTAGTTTGCTATCTTACAACAGTTAGGATAACAGGTCACGAACCATGAATTATTGTACTCACAATTTGCATATTCAAACTATCTCGCTAAAGACAACATACTAGGACAGAGATGTGGTAATTTAGACTTACGCAATTTCAGACTTCTGTGATTCACATTTTGTGAATCGATTCATGATAAGCATTGCGAGTTAGCCAGTGGCTCGCCGGTAAGCGTGGAGGTTATTGCTTTAAAAATTCAGTTTCGATACTCGAGATTGGAAAAAACCCGGATAATCTATTGTGTAACTTTGCGTTTAAAAATAAACACAAAAAATATTATGAACACCGAAGAAGAGTGCTGAAAGTGCATAAATATTTCACATAAATATTAATAATATGAGAATGAACGTAACACTGAATTTCAGGTGCATATTAATAAGGTTGGAAGAAACGTAACACAATTCATCATCATCCTCTACCACTTGATTCCATCAAGTAACACATGGCCGCAATCACTTGCGGTTTCATGAATAGGTATTTAAGTGAGTAGGTTGTTAGCCCACTGCACTGAGCCATCCCTAATTTAGCAGTGTAAGACTAGAAGGAAGGCAGCTAGTCATCACCACCAACCTACAACTCTTGAACTACTCTTTTACCAACGAAAAGTGGGATTGACCGTAACTTTATAACACCCCCACGGCTGGGAGGGCGAGCATGTTTGGCGCGACTCGGGCGCGAACCCGCGACCCTCAGATTATGAAGCGCACGCCTTAACGCGCTAGGCCCTGCCAGGCCCGTAACACAATTAACATTAGTTAAATAACTTAACTAAACACGTGCTGACGTTCACATATTTCTTTGTGACTTGATAAAATCACCTCTCCTTTCAATTCTTTACGTCATTTGCTAAATCACTTGTCTAATGATCAGCTCTTGAGTTGTATGAGGTTAAATGGGCCAAACAAATTTATGATATTTAGGTGCACTTCCACATAATACACATTCATACATAAATATGTTTACTTTTACATGGAATGTTTGTCCATTAAGAACGACGGCGACAAAAGAAAGAAATGCCACTAGACGAGTACTTCTGTTTCGGTTGTGGCGATATAAAAACAAAACTGGTAGAACTGGTTCGAACATTAACTAACGCTACACTTACGGATTTTCACACACACAGTAGTGTGTGATTACACATGACTTGCGTGTGTTAACATAACAAACACTAAAAAACAGTTTTCCTGGAAGGTCTTAACGGCCATTTGCACAATCACAGGCCACACTCAAGGCCGGTTCTTGGGATCCAACAGTTGGGAGGGTCTTCAGTGATGTCGATAAAACCCACTTGTAGAGAAAAATATATATGTAAAAACGGCTCGTTTGGGTTGAGAAATTTATATATATATTTTTTTTACGTAGAAGAGCGAACAACGTTTCGATCTTCTTCGGTCATCGTCAGGTTCACAAAGAAAGGAAGAGGTAACTGACCGGAAGCTGACCACATGTTTGAGAGGGGTTGTGTAAATGGAAACCAGATTCAAAGAACATAAAAGGTCACCTTCACACGTTTTCGAACACTGCAAGTCAAATAAACACAACATAACCATAAAACACACTCAAATACTAAATAAAGAAACAAACATAAACAAACGCAAAATTAAAGAAGCCTTACTTATACAACAACTTAAACCCAAAATAAACCAATACAAAGGAACACCTTTATACCTATATTAATATAATAAAATAAATAAAATTATATATTCAAACATCTAAGCCCGCTCTCTACATTCCGACACTCAGTTACACAACCCCTTTCAAACATGTGGTCAGCTTCCGGTCAGTTACCTCTTCCTTTCTTTGTGAACCTGACGATGGCCGAAGAAGGTCGAAAGGTTGTTCGCTCCTCTACGAAAAAAAAAAAAAATCTCAACCCAAACGAGCCGTTTTTACATATATATTGCTCCCAGACTTGAAGTCACACCACTATAAGGTGTCACTGGTCACACCCTTGAAGATTGTTTATAAATGAGAGTACGAACAAAAAAAGTGGAAGTGAATTTTTCTGAAGAACTCGGTTTTATTTAATGTTTTTAAGTGTGTCCACTAGGAGGCTAAAGCCATTCTGTATTCTGCAGAACAATATTTCAGTTCTGTCTGTACAACTTGATTGCGCTTCGGTACATGTAGTTGGACGGACGTCTTGGCGACACCGGGCATGTTATTAGACATCACTGTGTATGAATCAGACCGTTATCTTCGTGCTGTTCACACAAGCACACTTGTAATTTTCCCCTACAGCTGTGCTAATTTTATCCTTAAAATTTACATATGTAATATTCGCTGGTGGCTCGACAGAAGTATGAAGGTAAATAAACAGAATATTATCACCAGAGTAGAATGAAACAGCTGACAGTTACACAGAATTATCATCGATATAAAATTACCAAAGTTAAAAAATAAAAAAATGAACATTTTAGGATGACGAGTCTAGGTTTGGTTTGGTTTGAATTTGGCCCGGCATAGCCAGGTGGGTTAAGGAACTCGACTCGTAATCTGAGGGCCGCCGGTTTGAGCCCCGTCGCACCAAACATGCTTGTCCTATCAGCCGTTGGGGTGTTATAATTTGACGGTCAATTCCACTATTCGTTGGTAAAAGAGTAGCCTAAGAGTTGGCGGTGGGTGGTGGTGACTAGCTGTCTTCCCTCTAGGCTTACACTGTTAAATTAGGGACGGCTAACGCAGATAGTCCTCGAGCAGCTTTTCGCGAAATTCACAACAATTTTTGTTTGAATTTCGCGCAAAGCTACTCGAGGGCTATCTGCGTTAGCCGTCCCTAATTTGGCAGTGTAGACAAAAATGAAGGCAGCTAATGACCACGACCCACCGCCAACTCTTGGGCTATTCTTTTGCCCACGAATAGTTGGATTAACCGTCACATTATAACGCCCGTACGCCTAAACGGGCGAGCATGTTTGGTGTGATGGGGACTGGAACCCGCGACCCTCATATTACGAGTCGAATTCCTTAACCATCTGGCCATGCCCGGCCACAAATCTAGGAATTTTTTTTTTTTCAATTATTGATTAAACTTTCTTTCCTTGTTCGTATAAACAGCTTATTTTAAATATGAAAAAAAGTAAAATCCGTGTGATTTTTTTTTTTATAGTTTCTCAAAAAAATAAACCATCTGTAGCATTATGTTAAATTTTAGTTCATTTATCTGGTTTTTGCTGGGAAACCTAAAACCCTCACTTTGAAAGCCCGTAACTAGAAGTTTTCTAGTACATGATAGAAGAACATTGTGATTCATTTCAGCAACAAAACATCACGGTTTTCTTAGAGATGGTCAAGAAGGAAAAGGCTGGCATTACTAGGAAATAAAGATTGTCAAAGAACCATAGAACAGGTAGATGGATCAATCTCATGGGTTCCATCAAGCATAGAATGTCACAGAACCATAGAACAGGTAAATGAATTAATCTCATAGGTTCCATCAAGCATAGAATGTCAAAGAACCATAGAACAGGTAGATGGATCAATCTCATGGGTTCTATCAAGCACAGAATGTTAAAGAACCATAGAACAGGTAGATGGATCAATCTCATGGGTTCCATCAAGCACATAATGTCAAATAACCATAGAACAGGTAGATGGATCAATCTCATGGGTTCCATCAAGCACAGAATGTCAAAAAACCATAGAACAGGTAAATGAATTAATCTCATAGGTTCCATCAAGCATAGAATGTCAAAGAACCATAGAACAGGTAGATGGATCAATCTCATGGGTTCTATCAAGCACAGAATGTTAAAGAACCATAGAACAGGTAGATGGAGCAATCTCATGGGTTCCATCAAGAATAAAAACCCCGAAGAACTTAAAATACCAAATTAGGATATTAAATGAAAACAACATATCACTATATATATATATATCAGGCACCGACACTTTTGATAGTTCTAACTGGTAATATTCTGTTTTCAGATTTATTTAAAATCTTCAACTGCGGCTGACGTCATAGAATGCAAAAAGTTTGCGCGCTACATTTTGATGACGTCAGCCGCAGTTGAAGATTTTAAATAAATCTGAAAACAGAATATTACCAGTTAGAACTATCAAAAGTGTCGGTGCCTTACAACGTTCCCAACTCACAATATCAAAACTGTCGGTGCCTTACCACGTTCTCAACAAACAGTATCAAAACTGTCGATGTCTTATCACGTTCTCAACTCGCAGTATCAAAGCTGTCGTTGCGTTACCACGTTCTTAAATCAGAGTATCAGTGTTTTACCACGTTCTCAAATCACAATATCCAGGGTATCAGTGTTTTACCACATTCTCAGATCACAATATCCAGAGTATCAGTGTTTTACCACATTCTCAAATCACAATATCCAGAGTATCAGTGTTTTACCACATTCTCAGATCACAATATCCAGAGTATCAGTGTTTTACCACGTTCTCAAATCACAGTATCCAGAGTATCAGTGTTTTACCACATTCTCAGATCACAATATCCAGAGTATCAGTGTTTTACCACATTCTCAGATCACAATATCCAGAGTATCAGTGTTTTACCACATTCTCAAATCACAATATCCAGAGTATCAGTGTTTTACCACGTTCTCAAATCACAATATCCAGAGTATCAGTGTTTTACCACATTCTCAGATCACAGTATCCAGATTGTTGATACCATGTTTCCAACTCAGATATTCGTCTCAGATTAAATTCTAGTATATTATCACCCGCGAAAGTTTCTCAGAACATCATACACCTAGTCTTAGATGATATTTCTGGTACCACACATATTAGCGATGGCATATTAGTATACGATATTGACCAAGAAATTCACGAAAAAACCATTCATAGACGTCTTTTAAAGTCTACGTGAAAATAAACCAACTCTTCAACACCAGAAGCGCAAGTTTAATAAGTTTCGACTCGAATACTTGTGTATTCTCAAATGGAATAGTATTTGTTGTTATTCCTAGACGATTAGAGCCACTCTCGAAGTGGAATACAACGCATCTGATACATGAAGTCTGTTAAGCTTTCTATTTAAGAGTGGAAGACGTCTCATATCAAAATTTGCAATCAACGACAGTGGAAAAGGACAAGAGAATTGTGGATTAATTCTGCTAAAACAGCAACTCATAAAGGGATAACGTAAGGGCATACTTTCATCCCAGTGTACTTACAACCCATATGTTGGTTCTAGTCCTGTGGGAATAAAAGCTAAAACCAGACATGGAAGCTAATGTCGTTGCTCAGACGAGCCAGCCATGTATTTATATAAAAAATACACTCTCACACAGAGAAAAGGTCGCTTTCCTCATAACATGGTTATTTTAACATCGCCTTCTTTGTACGACTCATGAATCTATATCACCACATCCAGTGACAGGACACAAAATCTTCCATCTCATTTTAAATAACCTTAAATTCAACCCACTTAACGGATCGAACTCTTACAGAACACCAAATCTGAAGATGTCTTTTTTGTTTCTTCTAGAGAACCATGGACAAAGTCCAGAAAATCTTGTTGTTAGCTGTGAATGAATACTCAGAGAATACTGTCATTGAAACTTCAATAAAGACTCTCTTGTTAAACTTCAACAATGTGTTATCACTCTTTTACAATGGTGGTTCCCATGCTTGTTTTACTCACGGAACCCTGATCCACTTGTCGTGATTTGTGTGACATCAATTTTTGCCACATGCAATATTTATTATTTGAAGATTTTGTTCATGCCATGAATTATTTTTTATCAACTAGTGGGACTTGAAAGCGACTTTTGTAATGTTTTTTCCGGTCTCAAAGTGCGGAGCGCGTCGTTCATGTTAAACCGTACTTCAAACTACGAAGCTTCTGACTTCCAGTCTGAGCACGCTAACTGTTAGCCCACGCCTGGCCTAGTACCTCTTCTGATAAAGGTCACTTTATTAACCCTGTTAAAAGAAAGAAATGCAAGATTACTAGAAACATGACGCTCTTCAGATGTCCACGTGGATCCACAGAAAACAAACTGGTCGCCGCCACCAGTTAACAACAAACAAGAAAATGAAACATCAGTCATCTCAGACCATGACAACCAGTTTTATGCTAACCAGATCTGCTTATCTCTTACTGCAAAACACTCAACACAGAGAAACGGCCACCACATCGGACGTTGACGTTCTACTAAAGGAGTTCGATGACGCTCAAATTACTTTTACTGATATGTTTTCGAAGTGCGGGTCATGTTTCAGTTATACAATTTAGAATGATAGCGTCTACACTTTAAATATATATATATATATAATAATCTAAATAACGATTAAGAAGGAATAAAACCTTGAATCTAAGAAAACTCTAACATAATCTAAAATTCAATTATTACGAATAACGAGTGTACTTAAGATTAAACTTACTTGAATTTTGTCACTAGGGGGCGTGTTTATTATAATCACGTTTTCTTTACGTTCGGTATTACAAAGGCTGAACTGAGATTTAAGAATATTTTCTGCCAGTGTTATTCACTTCCCAGGGGAATATTATTAGACAATTTGAATACAGTTGTTAATATTATAACAAAGTAAGTTCTGTTGATATTGAGGTTGTTTTATTTTAAGGCGGTTTATAATGAAAGGAGGTTTAGTAGGTGGCGGGGTGCTGAGCTGAAAAATGAGAACTTGGAGATACAAAACACCTTTGTCGTGTGGGTGTGTTATAAGAACGGAGAATATCTCATTATTTCAGCTTCAATTTACGGATACTGCGGACTGGTTGTCTTCCTTTTGATCCGCATTTCAAAGTTAAGACGACCATGGGGAGCTCTGTGACCTGGCCGTTTAACTCATCGTGTGCATAAAGTTCGGTCCAAATGTATAAGCAAACAATCAGCATTGAAAAGATTTTACAAGTAAAATAGATAAAAAAAACTAAGCTGGCTGGTTCGCCACCTGTCTTAAATAATGTGAAACTTTAGTTAAGAAAGTAATAGCCAATAATACATGGTGTTAAAATAAATAATTATTACCGTGTTAACTGGTCTTTACTCAAATTATGATTTGTTGTAGTAAAATCGATAAGAAAAACTTCACCAATTTAAACCAGGTCAAATCGTAACGCCTATTTTCAAATAAGTTGCTTCCATCGTATTCTAACTTCAAAAACTGATTGGAAAACGTCACATTTAGTTCGTATTTGATCGTTTCTGGCGAGTTCGAATCTCGTCAGTCGATCGTGAGGGTATTGTAATGTTACAATTAAACCTGCTTTTCGTTAGTTCAAAATTAAGAACGATGCAACAGTTTTCGACAGTTACTGTTGATCATCTGCATTAACTATGGTTTATCAAAATTCATGAAGTTTAGTGTTGGGGCCCTCACGTAGTTTTGTGCGAAATCCAAAAATAAACAAACAAACTCTGACTCTACGTCGTTCAAAAGTGGACCAAATCCCAACGCGGAACCGGATGAACATGCCTTCAATTATTAATGAAGTATTTGCTCCAAGAAAACTGTCGTCGAAGTTTTTCTATAGAGATTGATTATTTTTCAGTTTTTCCTGATTCTAATATTCGACGCTATGAAGTTTGCCCCTTGGTTTGTTTGTTTGTTTGTTTTAATTTCGCGCACAGCTGCACGAGGGCTATCTGCACTAGATGTTCTTACTTCAGCAGTGTACGACTAGATGGAACGCAGTTAGTCATCACCACCCGTCACCAACTCTTGGGCTACTTTTGTTACCAACGAATAGTTGTATTGACCGTCACTTTATAACGCTCCCACGACTGAAAGGGCGAGCATGTTCGGTGCGATGGGATTCGAACCCGCGACCCTCGGGCCATTTTGGTGTTCCAATTTTTACTTGTCTTAATTTTTAAATTAAAACCTTTTTAAATTTGTCTCATAGCTTTCTGATGCTAAGCCTTAAAAGTGAGTGGGCTCTATACCTGACCTCGCTGTAGTGTTTCTTCGAACCATCTCACGACATTTCCCGATACCTTTCCTATAGTGTTTTCTTCCATCTAGTTAGGTTGACAGCCTTTTCTTTGATTGGATGAATGGATAACGCTTGTTTAGCAAATCTAGCATTGATGTCTGTAATCTCCTCTACTTTCTTGTAGTAATGCTCTATTCGCTAAGAGACCCGGCATGGCTTGATGGTTAAGGCACTGGACTAGCAATCCAAGAGTCGCGGGTTCAAATTCCCGTCGTACCAAACATGCTCGCTCTTTCAGTCATGAGAACGTTATAATATAACGGTCAATCCCACTATTCGTTGGTAAAAGAGTAGTCCAAGAGTTGGCGGTGGGTAGTGATGACTAGCTGCCTTTCCTCTAGTCTTAAACTCCTAAATTAGGGACGGAAACCCCAGATGGCTCTCGTGTAGCTTTGAGTGATATTCAAAACAAAACAAACCTGTTCTCTAAGACAAAAGACGCTGCAAGATTACCAACATAAGATTTCTCTTGTTTTGTTTAGTTGAAAATCATGCCTTAAAAGCCACTCTGTTTCAAGTACAATCTTAGATGTCAATAAGTCACAATTAGTTTGAAAACAGTTCAAAGGTAAATTATACAATATATCGTTTCTATTTTTAGTGCAGAGTGCTCGAACAAGGTCATGTCATACTTCGGCAGTCGTAGTGTTCGTCCTCCCGTAGAAAAATTGATTTGTCTAATACAGAACTCTCCAGTCAAATCATATAGAACTTAAGACATAGCTTTAAAAAGTTAGATTTTAGTTAGAATCTAGATCTAGAAAATCTATGTAGTCTATTTTTCTACCTTACTGATAAAACTGCAGGCTTATAACGTAGCAAGTGCACATAAGCAATCGTGCACTCACACGTGATATGAAAGCGGACTGCAACTTGGAAATTCACAGAGTGTACTTATAATCATAGAATATGGCAATTGTTAGCTCATCAGTAGTGTTGAAGAATGTTATTGGTATTACTTCTTATTACTAAGATTATAAGTAAAACGAAAAAAACTATTTTCACCAAGGTAGTGTAATTTACTCATGTTCATTTAGGTTTGAATAAAGTAAAAGCAGAAGAGTTACTGACAAATTTGTGGTTTTGTAAACTTTTTGTTTTTACTTTACCGACTTTTTCAAGTATTTTGCTAGCTTGTTACTCTACAGTTGGACTGTTTACTACTCAACATTGTGTGCAAAGTGCTTACAAAGATTTCTTTGCATGCTGTTAACATTGTGTTTATGATTTTATTTTGTATTATACATATTGCGTTTCTGGTCTATTCCTGTAGAAGACTGATTCAGTTTAAATTTTGCGCATAGCTACACGAGGGCTATCCGCACTTGCCGTCCCTAATTTAGCAGTGTAAGACTAGAGGGAAGGCAGCTAGTCATCACCACTCACCGCCAACTCTTGGACTACTCTTTTACCAACGAATAGTGGGATTGACCGTCACATGATAACGCTCATACGGCTGAAAGGGCGAACATTTTTGGTGCGACGGGGATTCGAACCCGCGACTGTCAGATTTGTGGATTGCCTTAACCACCTGACCATGCCGGGTCTTCCTGCAGAAGAACACATGTAATGACATTTTTGTCAGCCAGTGAACACTTTCTAAAAAAATCGTGCGGATTGAAATTCGATTGAACTTAAATCTATAATAAAATTAACTAAACGCAAATAATTCTTATAGCCAGCAATAACACTTCATTCATTATTAACACAGCAAAGTTCAAGAGTCTGAAGTTTTATTCCTTTTAAAACAGACAGTAATTTCTGTTATGAATTGCAGTAGAGGCAAATATAATCTGATGCTGTGTGTTTAACATACATAAGTTTAGCGCTGTGGTCGCGTGTAATTATAATTAAGCGTTGATACCCCTTTCAACACGGAGGACGCCTTCAGTGTCGTATTTCATGTTTAGACTTAAAAAAAACGTTGTTTCTTTTAATGACACTAGGTAATTTCACGTCTGTCATCAGAAGAGGCCTAGTGTGGTCGTGTTAATCAAAATTATATTACAAGCAGTCAAAATGATTCAAGTCTTAAAAGAGAAAATCTCAAATGAGTCAGTAGTAAGGTTTAACCTCGAAGACAATTCGGACATTGTGTTTAAGTCAGTACCGTTCCTTGGAACATATAGCTACAAGCGGGTGTTTCTATGCATTAAAAATACATGAATGTGACTAGAAAAACTCTACACTTTATTTAATATTATCTTTTGTAAAAAATGACCACATACGAGGCATCGTTTGACTGCTCCTGAAATGCCGTGAGTTATATTCAGCGAACAATGAAAGTATAAATAACAGTTTGCTTTTTCTTATTTAAATAAACTTATTTGTATGTATCAGTTTCGAAAGTGAGTGTGTGGTATTCTTAATATTAAACCTATCATTGTGCAACTTTAATTCTAAAACTATAAAAATCCATATATACTTAAAACCTGGCATGGCCAGGTGGTAAAGACAGTCGACTCGCAAGCTGAGGGTTACTGGTTCGAATCCTCGTGGTGTCAAACATACTTGCCCTTTCAGCCATGGGGGCATTATAATTTGAGGACCAGTCCCACTATTCGTTGGTAAAAGAGTAGCCCAAGAGTTGGCGATGGGTGGTGATGACTAGCTGCCTTCCCTCTTGTCTTACACTTTTAAATTAGGGACGGTTAGCGCAGATAGCTCTCGTGTAGCTTTGCGTGAAATTAAAACAAACAAACTCTATGTACTTTAGCTACTTTTAGAAATGCTTCAATGTTCGCTTCATTCCAATATCGTAGACATATCACGCCTTTCTAGTTGTTTCGAATCTCAGCTTGTATCTGTGATCCTTGTCAATTAGGCTTAGCGGTAAGTCTTAAAACTCGCAACCATAAACTCCTAGTTTCGATACTGGATTGCGTAGATATGTGCTAAACTACAAAATAAGCAACAACAATGGGAGTTGGCAGACATAAAGGTGATACTTTTCATTAGGTCACAGGTCAGTTACATGGAGGTCTGACTCTTGTATTTAGTTTTGTCTAACTCTTTGCTGTCCGTAACAGTTTTCATTTACTGTTTACCACTGTCAGTGTCAATACTGACAGAGATGACAGAATACCCGCACATATTGATTTTTCAGTTAATGTTACTTCAACGTTTCGATGTTTTCTTAAACAAGTTTACTGGTCGTAATCTCAAGTCACGTTTTTTTTTCACGAGCTACTTTACGTTCTTGTCAGATCTTTCCGAATCTCCTGTTAGTCCTGAATAAAATTACTGGGGAAAATTATCTAAGAAAGAGTATCATATGGGTAAACAAGATAAGTTGTATATATGCAAAAACGGCTCGTTTGGGTTGAGAAAATATTTTACATAGAAGAGCGAACAACGTTTCGACCTTCTTCGGTCATCGTCAGGTTCACAAAGAAAGAGGTAACTGACCGGAAGCTGACCACATGTTTGGAAGGGGTTGTGTAACTGAGTGTCGGAATGCAGAGGGCGGTGTTAGATGTTTGAACATATAGTTTTATTTTATTATATTTAATATAGCTATAAAGGCGTTTCTTTATATTGGTTTATTTTGGGCGTAAGTTGTTGTATAAATAAGGCTTCTTTAATTTTGCGTTTGTTTATGTTTGTTTCTTTATTTAGTATTTGAGTGTTTTCTATGGTTATGTTGTGTTTATTTGACTTGCAGTGTTCGAAAACGTGTGAAGGTGACTTTTATGTTCTTTGAATCTGGTTTCCATTTTTCTACTTGTTTCTTCAATATAGAAGTCGTGGCAGTTATCACATTGTATTTTATAAATAATGTTGGTGTGGTGTTTGTCAGTGTAGTTTTTACATTCTATAGACCTCAGTTTTGTGCCTAGTTTTTGAATAAATTTGGTTCTAACTGGAATGTCATATTTTGTTACTAGTTTTTGCCAACTGTTGGTTATTTGTCTGCTGATGTCAGGAATATATGGTATGCAGCAGTATATGGTTTCGTGATTTTTTGATTCGTGAGATATATTTACTTTAGTTGGTTGATTTTGGTTTCCGTCTAGGTGTGTGCGTATAATGTTTTCTACGGTTTGTGGAGGAAACTTATTGATGTTGATGAAGTATTGTTTTATTTTGTCTAATTCATCGTTAATTTTATCTGGTGAGCATAGTTTTATGGCTGTGTTTATTTGGTTTCTTAGTATGTTGAGTTTTTGTTTTGTTTCATGTGCTGAGTCCCAAGGAATGTATAGTCCAGTATGGGTGATTTTTCGGTGGATTTCTGTTTTGAATTGTGTGTCGGTTCTTGTAATTTTGAGGTTTAGAAATGATATTTGATTGCTTTCTTCCTGTTAACATGTGAAGTTGATGTTGGGATGTATAAAGTTAATGTGATTGAAAAAATTAAGTATGTGTTCTGTAGATTTGAATCCCGCAACCGTGTCATCTACATATCTGTACCAGTATAGTGGTGGATGTAATGCTGTGTTAATTGCTTGTGTTTCAACTTGTTTCTTAAAAATATTGGCTAGAACTGGTTATACTGGGTTGCCCATGCTTAGGCCATTTGTTTGTATATAGTTGTGGTTGTTGAACATGAAGTTTGTCTTTATCGTAGTGAATTCTATGAGGGTTGCTAATTGGTTGCTGGGAATGTCTATAGTTGGGTTAGGGTCTCGGATATAGAGTTCTAAGGCTATCTCGCAGGCTTCAGTGGTTGGAACTTCTGTAAGGAGAGATATAACATCGAAACTGGCCATTAAGGCTTTATGATTAAGTTTATTTAGATTAGTTTTGAAATTAAAAGAGTCTTTGATGAATGAGCTGGCTGATGTTACATATTTGGAGAATGCTCATGCTATGTATTTACCAAGATTGTAATTAAACGATTCATTTGTGGACATTATTGGTCATAATGTACAATCTGGTTTATGAGGTTTGGGGATGCCGTATATTTATGGTGTGCGTGAGTCGGTTTTACGTAGGTAGGAATAAAGTGTTTGTGAAATTGTGTTGGCTTTTTTCATTTGTAGTAGTAATTTGTTCAGTTGCGTCTCGTGTGTCTTTGTTGGATTTGTGTGTATTGGTTTAAATTTGTTCGTGTCTGATAGGATGTTCTTCATTTTTTAGATGTATTCATTCGTGTTCATTTTGACTATAGCGTTACCTTTATCTGCTTTTAGAATTTTTATGTTTTTGTCTTGTTTTAGGTTTTTAATGGAATTAATGTCTCTTTTTGTAAGATTATATTTTAGCTTTCTGTTTTGTGAAATTATGTTGATGGTTTTGTGAGAAAATTCTTTGAAAAAATGGTTTAAGATGTTGTTTTTAGGTGTTTCTGGAAAATATAAATTTTTAATTTTTCCTGGGAAGTTAGGCTGTTGGATGTCAATAAAATTATCTAAGTTTTCTTCTTTCTGTTGGTTGTTTTCTTGTTTTTATTCTCTGTAGAAAGTATCACAAGTCTCCTGGCTAGGTCTTCTAAACATGTTTTGATTTATATATGCAAAAACGGCTCGTTTGGGTTGAGAAAATATTTTACATAGAAGGTCGAACAACGTTTCAGGTTCACAAACCTGACGATGACCGAAGAAGGTCGAAACGTTCTTCGCTCTTCTATGTAAAATATTTTTTCAACCCAAACGAGCCGTTTTTGCATATAAATTTCTATACAAGTGGGTTTTCTCGACATCACTGAAGGTAAGTTGCGGTGTGGAGGGAAAAGGGGGTCATCTGTATTTCAGAACGGCTGATATGGGTATTAACACTTATTGGTAAACAAAGAACAGCGTTTCAACCTGCAGGTGACCTATGAAGGTCGAAACGTTCTTCTTTGCTTATCAATAAAAGTGTTAATACCAATACCAGCAGTTCTGAAATACATACCAATACCAGCCGTTCTAAAATACATACCAATACCAGCCGTCCTAAAATACATTTTTATTTCAAGTGGGTTTCTCCTCATCAAGAAAAGGTCACATGCCACCTAAAAAAACAACATAATTATTGGACATTAATCAAGTTAATAAGTCTTGTTTAATACCTGAATATCTCCAGAGTAAGTTAATAAGTCTTGTTTAATACCTGAATATCTCCAGAGTAAGTTAATAAGTCTTGTTTAATACCTGAATATCTCCAGAGTAAGTTAATAAGTCTTGTTTAATACCTGAATATCTCCAGAGTAAGTTAATAAGTCTTGTTTAATACCTGAATATCTCCAGAGTAAGTTAATAAGTCTTGTTTAATTCCTGAATATCTCCAGAGTAAGTTAATAAGTCTTGTTTAATACCTGAATATCTCCAGAGTAAGTTAATAAGTCTTGTTTAATACCTGAATATCTCCAGAGTAAGTTAATAAGTCTTGTTTAATACCTGAATATCTCCAGAGTAAGTTAATAAGTCTTGTTTAATACCTGAATATCTCCAGAGTAAGTTAATAAGTCTTGTTTAATACCTGAATATCTCCAGAGTAAGTTAATAAGTCTTGCTTAATACCTGAATATCTCCAGAGTAAGTTAATAAGTCTTGTTTAATTCCTGAATATCTCCAGAGTAAGTTAATAAGTCTTGTTTAATACCTGAATATCTCCAGAGTAAGTTAATAAGTCTTGTTTAATACCTGAATATCTCCAGAGTAAGTTAATAAGTCTTGTTTAATACCTGAATATCTCCAGAGTAAGTTAATAAGTCTTGTTTAATACCTGAATATCTCCAGAGTAAGTTAATAAGTCTTGCTTAAAACCTGAATATCTCCAGAGTAAGTTAATAAGTCTTGTTTAATACCTGAATATCTCCAGAGTAAGTTAATAAGTCTTGTTTAATACCTGAATATCTCCATAGTAAGTTAATAAGTCTTGCTTAATACCTGAATATCTCCAGAGTAAGTTAATAAGTCTTGTTTAATACCTGAATATCTCCAGAGTAAGTTAATAAGTCTTGTTTAATACCTGAATATCTCCAGAGTAAGTTAATAAGTCTTGCTTAATTCCTGAATATCTCCAGAGTAAGTTAATAAGTCTTGTTTAATACCTGAATATCTCCAGAGTAAGTTAATAAGTCTTGTTTAATACCTGAATATCTCCAGAGTAAGTTAATAAGTCTTGTTTAATATCTGAATATCTCCAGAGTAAGTTAATAAGTCTTGTTTAATACCTGAATATCTCCAGAGTAAGTTAATAAGTCTTGCTTAATACCTGAATATCTCCAGAGTAAGTTAATAAGTCTTGCTTAATACCTGAATATCTCCAGAGTAAGTTAATAAGTCTTGCTTAATACCTGAATATCTCCAGAGTAAGTTAATAAGTCTTGTTTAATACCTGAATATCTCCAGAGTAAGTTAGTAAGTCTTGCTTAATACCTGAATATCTCCAGAGTAAGTTAATAAGTCTTGCATAATACCTGAATATCTCCAGAGTAAGTTAATAAGTCTTGTTTAATTCCTGAATATCTCCAGAGTAAGTTAATAAGTCTTGTTTAATTCCTGAATATCTCCAGAGTAAGTTAATAAGTCTTGCTTAATACCTGAATATCTCCAGAGTAAGTTAATAAGTCTTGTTTAATACCTGAATATCTCCAGAGTAAGTTAATAAGTCTTGTTTAATTCCTGAATATCTCCAGAGTAAGTTAATAAGTCTTGTTTAATACCTGAATATCTCCAGAGTAAGTTAATAAGTCTTGCTTAATACCTAAATATCTCTAGAGTAAGTTTTTATTAGTATTTCTCGAGGAAACAATATGATAACTCAAGATCTAAAGAAACTGTTACATTTAAAATCCATGATGAATATTGATAAATTATATATCATATTTTACGTGTCAGGTAAACTATTTTTATAAGATAAACATTTTCTGTGTTTAAAGCTCATAAGGCCGATGCTTTGGTTATCTGATTCCAATGACACAAGCGGATGATAATTGTGACCCATACCTCCTACCTGTCCATAGAAGGTCAATCCCAAGCCCCCAACAAATACCAACAACATTGAAGGGTATACTGGAATACTTCCAACCCCAAGTGTCATCACGTGTTTTGTTTTATTAGTTGCTTATTTCGAACCTATTAACGTTTTTAGATATACGTTTACATGAATGGTTTATTTATTCTGTATATACAGTGCTTTTCATGTTGCTTGTCACGATAGATAAGGTGTAATGTTGATTCATTTGGAATAACTGGCTTGAATCTTGGAATATTTGGCACAACTATTATCACGACAAACGAGAAGTGACATCATAAAGAACGGGTTTATCTAGTGTCGCTTCAAGCTTCAGTAAACACAGAATCACTGTTTGTGGACGGCTTTATTAACATGTATAAGCTAAAACGGAACCTACCATTGTTTTGGATACCATAAAGAACTGTAACAATAATGCTAGTCTTACCACCATTGTTCTGGCTACCACTACAACCACCAACAGTACTGATAGCATTATCACCATTGTTTGGGCTACCACTACTACCACCAACAGTACTGATAGCATTATCACCATTGTTTGGGCTACCACTACTACCACCAACAGTACTGATAGCATTATCACCATTGTTTGGGTTACCACTACCACAAATAACGCTAACAATAATGCTAATCTTACCACCATTGTTCTGGCTACCACCAACTCACCATTGTTTGGGTTACCACTACCACAAATAACGCTAACAATAATGCTAATCTTACCACCATTGTTCTGCTACCACTACTACCACCAACTGTACTGATAACCCAAACAGTGGTGATGGTTAACTCTAAGGTGAAATTCAAATGAAATAACGTTAACGTTAATATAAGTTAGTATGTGTGTGTGTTTTCTTATAGTAAAATAAGCTAGCTCCTCCAAGTATTAATATGTTCATTGTGCTGTTATTTTATTACGGGTAAAAATAAAGAGATAAAAGGAGGGTTTGTTAAAGGATATTTATTGTATCTACTGACTGGAGAAAATACATTCCTTACAATAATAACAAAGAGGATTTTCTGGTTACAATCACAACACAATGGTTATAGGTGTATATGCAAATTGTGGTGCATGTAACGTGGTAATGTACACGTTTTCGCGAGGCCTGAAATCGTTGTTATCCTTGAAACGTTACATCCGTGACGTCAGTATTTAAGTGTTATTTCTCCGGAAATGATGTCATACTTTCATTCCACTCTCCGAATGTATGAGTTACAGGACTGACAAAAGCATAAAACGAAAATCCCACGAACGAACCGACACCTCTGAACATACGTCATTGAATTTTTAAGGGCATTATTTAATCCCTAAGAGGAAACGTTTTAGTGAACACTCAATCAAACATTTTAGTCTACTCTACGTTCTGAGTCTCAAAGGCTTTTTAAAGTTAAGACTGTTACATTACAAAAAAAAAAAAACATTTCACAAGTTTTTATGGTATAAATGTCTTGTCAGAAAAGTCTGTCTCTTGTCAAATGTCTGTACATTATATTATTTTAAATGATGGCTTTTCTAATGGTACTTGGAATGTGACCCTACATGATTCACGTGGATGTTCTGAACTTCTGCCAATTCTTGGGATACTATCTACCAACGAATACTGGGATTGATTGTGCCATTATAACATCCTAAAGACCAAAAGGGTGAAGGCATTCGAACTTGCAACCAGCAGTTGCGAGTTGAGTGGCCTTAACTATAGCCTTTGCTAAGAGAATAAAATATTTTGAAATGTACTTTTAAATATCTAGCTGTGCTAAAAGCAACCCAAAAAGTTGAGTTGTGTGAACGTAATAAGACATTATTTTTATTCATATGTTGCTACCATCTTACCAAAACATCTCTAACCAGACCACTCTTTGTTTGTTGTTAAATCCAAAGCTGTACAATGAACTATCTGTCCTGTCCCCACATAAAGAATCAGACTCCATATTTTAATGTTATAAGCCCTCAGTTCTAGGAACTGCACTCGAGTTTAGAAATAAGAAACGAGCAACAACTTAGATAAATGTATAAGTATTTTATTCCGAAATAGAGAAACACAAAGACCGTAATTACATAAACATCTCCAATGTGTATCAAAACCATGTTTCCATACAAAATACCTCCACTATCTTGTTACATGGAAAAATCATCCTTAAAAATAAAGGTAATACTGTATAATCACAAATTTCTTACTAGTGAAAATACCTATACTAATATTACGTATACATAAACGTATGTATTATATTAGTATAGGAAAATATGCTACTGCGTATTAAAAATCACGTAAGTATCTAATTGCGTATATTAAGGCTTTAACACGTAAATATATGTCGGTCATTTAAATACATGTGGTACTACACGTACATAAACAGTATGTAATTTAATACCTAAATCAATAATATAAATATGTTTAACAATATTTGTTATTTTTATCACAATTTTGTATTGAGCTCTAAGCAAACCTCACAGGTTTATAAGAGGACTCTATCTAATCACATCACACACTTGTGGGAATGTATCTTTTGTTTAAAAAAAGTACTATATTCATTGTAACAACCAGCAATAATTGCTTCACTTTATCTTCTATGGTCCACTATCTAATTTAAATGCCAATGGGGAAATTTTAAAAGATACGATACATTCCTTCACTGGATGATACAGGATAATACGGAGTATCGATTCTCATGATATTTTTTATTTCTGAACACTGTAAAACGAGCTATCTGCGCTGTGTCCATTGCAGAATCTAAACCAGACCTTTAAAGTTTTCAGGATTAGCAGGAAGACACTATTGGTGTCAGGTACACTGGGAAAATCAGCAGTATGGATTGATGGTGAATATTTACTGTAACACTTCAACGAATAGAATAATCAACTTCCTACACTTTTAAAGCTCCTAATGTTATCTTAATTCATGCTAAAAAAAAAGAGACACCGGTCAACCGCGTACGATGTGAGATATAGTAGTTACCATGGGAAAATATTGGTTTCTATAACAACTAGATCTACTAAGCTCCTTGTTTTCTAAAATATGCCAATAAAATACGTAAAATAACAACATATTGAAATCTCTAAACCAGCACAAGCGATTATTTTACGATCAAGTAATTAACACAGCATTTTGTCTAATTAAAAGGAAACTATCTAATCGGTTCGTTTGCTTTCCACATGTGATCTTTTCAAATAATGATTTTGTTTTATTTTACCATACGATTTCCAGTAAGGATTTAAACAGTATTCACGAACCTAGGTGAAGTTTTGATTGGTTGTTTGTTTCAGGTTTCAGCGCCAAGCTATGTGGTCATGATCGTTCCTTATTTTGAATTGATAGACGAGAGAAAAGTTAGTCCAAGGAATTTACTTATAATTCCTGAGAAACTTGTTAAGCCGAAAACTGAGATTCTACTGTCATTCTTACAGTGCACCCACAACTCAGAAGTGAGTTTGGGACGCGTATTTGTGGCAACGGAATACGAACCATATACCTTTAGATTCACATTTCGTGCGCGCTAATTACCAAGGCACTCTCAGCCCATAGCGAAACAGCCTCGGAAGCTCATAAATTTGTTCACCAACGAATGATGGTATAATTATGTTGTTTTTTTTTTAAATTACATAGTATCACCACTCAAGCTATTTTGTAAAGGGAGTTCAATGTTTTTTGGAAAATATCCTTATAGAGGTAATGGGTTCAATAGAAGTCAAATATTTCAATTTAAATTTCACGTGTGACGGGTTTACTATCACGTATTTATTTTAATATCAATGTTTGTTTTGGTTAAATGTATATGTAGAAATACATGTAATTTATACTGTTAGTGTGTGATACCCAATTCCTACCTAATCTATAAATTTGTAGAAAACTCTAGAGAGTAAGAACCAACAATGTACTATCTGTATAAGTAAAATACAAGTATTGTTGCCTTAGCTGACATGTCTAGAAAATCTAGACTCAGGCTTATAAAACATAACCAACGCAACGCGGAAAGCGAGTCTTTTATAGTGTTGGCTTTCTACAGTCAGTATATTATAAACCTCGGAAACTAAAACTGTAGTAAACATTCACTAATCGGGAAACTAAAGATATTTGACCAGAAACGTTTATAGATTTCGAACATTACAAACCGTTTAACTTCAGTGAATTAGCTTCGGATGTTATTATTTCTACGAGGACGTTAGAAAAAAATCTTACGTGTGAAGAAGCTAGCTAACTTCCCTTTAACTGAAGTGTACCTATGTATCAACACAGAATTAATTCACTCATCATGAACCGTCGATAAAAGATTCAGTTCCAGATCAGATAGAAAACTCAGTATTGTTTATAAAACTTTTGTTTCTATCATTGTTTCTAACAACTGGTATTATAAATTGTGTTTTTTATATTAAAAATATTTGTGTTGAGAAATAAAACTGTATGCATTAATCTTGTTGGCAATTATTATAAAAAGCATACATATTAAACATAAACAGCATACATATTAAAATTTAATTTTAATTAACTATTAAATTCAAATTTCCGGATATTTGAAAACGTAATACGCAACATAATCAATCGAGTCTCTTAAGATACGTAACACGCACTTTTGTGAACTGTATATGGAGTTAATTCAAGAAAATGGTTCACGTCTTTATAGCAGAGCATTCTGTTTCTAGAATGAAAGAACAGAAGGTATGTTTAATTTATCTTGGTAAAGGAATGTGCCATCTCTCAGTGTATATTTAAGAAAACTGTAGAAGAAAAGCTTTAAATTATTCCAATAATTTTCTTGTAACTAAAAACAATTGTTTAGCCCTGTTGCTCTATGGCTGCTTTAAACTCCATTGGAACAGCATTTGAGGCTACTTTAAAGTCCTTTGGAACAGCATTTGAGGCTACTTTAAAGTCCATTGGAACAGCATTTGAGGCTACTTTAAAGTCCTTTGGAACAGCATTTTAGGCTACTTTAAAGTCCATTGGAACAGCATTTGAGGCTGCTTTAAAGTCCATTGGAACAGCATTTGAGGCTACTTTAAAATCCTTTGGAACAGCATTTGAGGCTACTTTAAAGTCCTTTGGAACAGCATTTGAGGCTACTTTAAAGTCCATTGGAACAGCATTTGAGGCTACTTTAAAGTCCTTTGGAACAGCATTTGAGGCTACTTTAAAGTCCTTTGGAACAGCATTTGAGGCTGCTTTAAAGTCCATTGGAACATCATTTGAGGCTACTTTAAAGTCCTTTGGAACAGCATTTGAGGCTGCTTTAAAGTCCTTTGGAACAGCATTTGAGGCTACTTTAAAGTCCTTTGGAACAGCATTTGAGGCTACTTTAAAGTCCATTGGAACAGCATTTGAGGCTACTTTAAAGTCCATTGGAACAGCATTTTAGGCTACTTTAAAGTCCATTGGAACAGCATTTGAGGCTGCTTTAAAGTCCATTGGAACAGCATTTGAGGCTACTTTAAAATCCTTTGGAACAGCATTTGAGGCTACTTTAAAGTCCTTTGGAACAGCATTTGAGGCTACTTTAAAGTCCATTGGAACAGCATTTGAGGCTACTTTAAAGTCCGTTGGAACAGCATTTGAGGCTACTTTAAAGTCCTTTGGAACAGCATTTGAGGCTGCTTTAAAGTCCATTGGAACATCATTTGAGGCTACTTTAAAGTCCTTTGGAACAGCATTTGAGGCTGCTTTAAAGTCCTTTGGAACAGCATTTGAGGCTACTTTAAAGTCCTTTGGAACAGCATTTGAGGCTACTTTAAAGTCCATTGGAACAGCATTTGAGGCTACTTTAAAGTCCATTGGAACAGCATTTGAGGCTACTTTAAAGTCCATTGGAACAGCATTTGAGGCTGCTTTAAAGTCCATTGGAACAGCATTTGAGGCTACTTTAAAGTCCTTTGGAACAGCATTTGAGGCTACTTTAAAATCCTTTGGAACAGCATTTTAGGCTACTTTAAAGTCCTTTGGAACAGCATTTGAGGCTACTTTAAAGTCCTTTGGAACAGCATTTGAGGCTACTTTAAAGTCCATTGGAACAGAATTTGAGGCTACTTTAAAGTCCATTGGAACAGCATTTGAGGCTACTTTAAAGTCCATTGGAACAGCATTTTAGGCTACTTTAAAGTCCTTTGGAACAGCATTTGAGGCTACTTTAAAGTCCTTTGGAACAGCATTTGAGGCTACTTTAAAGTCCTTTGGAACAGAATTTGAGGCTGCTTTAAAGTCCATTGGAACAGCATTTGAGGCTACTTTAAAGTCCTTTGGAACAGCATTTTAGGCTACTTTAAAGTCCTTTGGAACAGCATTTGAGGCTACTTTAAAGTCCTTTGGAACAGCATTTGAGGCTACTTTAAAGTCCATTGGAACAGAATTTGAGGCTACTTTAAAGTCCATTGGAACAGCATTTGAGGCTACTTTAAAGTCCATTGGAACAGCATTTTAGGCTACTTTAAAGTCCTTTGGAACAGCATTTGAGGCTACTTTAAAGTCCTTTGGAACAGCATTTGAGGCTACTTTAAAGTCCTTTGGAACAGAATTTGAGGCTGCTTTAAAGTCCATTGGAACATCATCTGAGGCTACTTTAAAGAGACGTGGGGGTTAACGAGAATAAGGTTGTGTTTGTTAACGTGTTAAAATTAAGAATATTTTAAATACTATTCGTTATAAACGCTGCTTAGTAAGTTTATAATACGGGAAAATAAATTTTCGGACGGTTTGGTGGTCCTAACTCCTTTCTGATCTGAGTAATATTATTTGATTTACGATCTCAGCTCGTGCGGTAAATACGGATAACAAAACTAGGTTGATATCTTCATCGCTTGTATATTGCATTGGGATCATCTTAGCGTAATCTACTTTCCTAAGTGCAGTCCGTAAAAATAAATGTTTTTAAATATAATATAGTGAAAATAATACATGAAACAACACGTGTACAAAAAAAATATTATCCAAAGACGTAAAACACTTTGAGAAAAATTAATCATTTGAAAAGAGAGTATCACACCTACCAACTCACAAGGATTATGACTGGGTTTAAGGAATCCAAAGATTTACGGTTTACCTTGTCCTTCAAAAATGGGCGCATTACATCTGTTGCTCTATCCTGAAATATAAACTCGAATTCTTTTATAAAGAGTAATAATATAGCTGTCAGACTGAGTTAGAAAACAATATATATATATATATCAAATTCAATTGTCAAATTTTTACTTTTTTAACTGTAGAATACCATTCTTATTTTACTTGATAAAGGTATTTGTTTAACACATCAGTTTTCTATAAAGGCTATTGTATTTTAGCATTGTTTTCTACCTTTTGTTAACATGCTTACACATATCAAGCTTCGATTACAATATAAAAGATTTATAATTGTGGCAAACGAAAATGTGAACAAAGGCTTATAAGGATTAGCTCTTTTTGTTACTTGGATCTTAAACATAACTGGGATTAAACGACGCTCTCTACACCTTTCCCTTCTAATCTTCTGGCAAAATCCTCAATCAGATCTCTGTAGTTCAGACTGTCCACGTTCTTGCAGAGGAGTTCCAAGAGGAACCAATCGCCCAAAAGGCATCTGTTGAGGACCATCTCTAGATAATCTGCATTGGTCAAGCGAGCTCGATACCTTAAGATCAATAGGCGGGAACGGGGCCAGAACACGATGACCACTCGGTAAAGAAGAACTAGTCCAGACAACACAGCCAAAAGCACAAACCAAACCCATAACAAAACATATATTTTCTCATTAATAATATTAATTGGTAGAATGCACATGGCGTCGTGACGCTGGACGTCACCGGAAGAGCCATATTTATGGAAGGTACACTTGGTTAAACGAGGGAACACTCTGATCATGGGGTCATAGCGAAGACTCCACTCCCACTCTGTGAACTGGATAACCTTTGAACCATAATGAGAGAAATGGCCACCTAGAAATGAGTCAATTAGATACATTTGTCCTACAACGTTGATAAAGTTTAAAAACTCACAGAAATAGTACCCAGTGACGTAGAAGTTTTGGTTGTGAATATTATTCATTAGATAGTCAACCAGAATGCCTCTTCTTTCTTGCTTTTCGTTAGGTGTTAAAGTGGGTGTATTGAGCTCCAACATCAGGGATCGAATACGGCTTTTTTCCCATCCTTTCCACAAGTGACGAGGAAAGTAAAACATAAGGGCTTGGAAGAACAGTACAAAACAGACCCATTGGTAGTAGGCATGATAAACCCTATCTTCTCCTGGTATGTACTTATCCACTCCTGGATAGGGGATTTCCACACCAACCTTCTTATGCCAAGCACTCTCGACACTGAAGGTGGTGTGAATCCAACAGAAGGTGTCCAACACCCTCGTGGGAATATCATCTCGCGAGATGCAGTCGATGGGGTCACCGATGTACTGTCTGGAAGTCACAAGCAAACTACAAGCCAAGAGAATCACTACAGTGGCTCTGTAATGGAGTCGAAATACGTTGTTGTCAATAACTACCGCACGGGGTTTAAATAACCCTTTCAACGAACCGAATATCTTATCCATTATGATTAAAATTTATACAACTAGGCGTTAATATCACAGTCTAAAGTCTCCAAATCTGAATATAGCTTTATTTCTCCGTAAGGCAGCTGTAAGTTTTTACATTGAGAAGCCACGAGTCCAGATGTTTGCTCTCTCAAAGAGACGTTCGGTCGCACTCGCTCGGCCGGCCATGCGTGGTTACAACTATAAAGGAGAAACGTCACACTAGTCAGCCAATCAAATCAGCTGAATCTTTCCAACAGCGACTAGAATAAGTGAATTACCCCAATCTCTTACGGTGAATATATATTTTTTTCCTATTTTGTCATATTCATACTATTCTCATAATCCACCAGAATTTTAGCTATCTACCAAATGCGTTCAATTACACCCTGCTAACTTACAATTTGGATTCGAACTGTAACCCCAGAACTAACCTGCAGATAAACTATTTTGTAAATGTACTGTTTCTAAACTTAACGTCTTTATTTTATATCAAGTTGTTTGCATATAATTAATCACGTGAGCTATGTTTAAAACACATTTATTTCAATATGAATCTAGTGTGCTATATATATATATTTCTTTAATTTGTCTCTTTGTTTAGTTTGCTATAGAGTTCACATCTTTCAAATCGAACAGTGGCGTGTTATACCACACAAACTGCATGCTCTCACGGGCTTGAAATAGATATCGAGTTATTCATTTTCGATATTCAAGCCGTTTATCCAGATAGATTCATCTTTCATAATCAGTGTAAGTTTTCCCTAGTGCTCAGGCCGACAAGTTCGATGTCTATACAGAAGCCTCGTTTTTGTCCCACGTTCCAGTTGCCCAATCTCAGAGCTATATCGCGTCCACTCGGAGTTTCTAACAAGGTCACCACGTACATCTGTAACAATATATTTCTAATGCCTACAGATGTTTTTATTCTAACATGGATGGTTATCAAGATATGTTTAGAAATAAATGCATTTAAACATTACCTGATAAATGTTCATTCATATTTCACAAACGGAAGAAAGGTAATGTTCCCGTATTTGGTTCTCTCATTGTACCACTAAAATATGTGTGTATGGTGATTTCTACATAATACTGAGAAATATATTTTAATGTTTTTATTTTTAGATATATTCTTTTAGATATAAGAGATGATACGAAACGGTTCCAGATATCCAGAGGGATAATCTACGAAGACTCAAAAACACTGAGCGTGATTTATATCGAAAAACAAAGAGTTAACAACACAACTGTATTGCTAACAGTTACCAATGGAAAGGAAATCTTAAACAATACGATAGCACAATATTAATAAAATAATTTGGGTAGTTTGATTATCAAACAATGTATTGAATCTGTAAACAAATTAGATTGATGAAAAAATTTGCCATTTTAATGTGACCCCTAAAGTCTTCAAATTTATAAGGTATATTCATTCATTTATTGTATTAATTAAGGGGAATTAATCATAATTCATTAAGGACTAACAAATTACAATAGGCATACTTCTTATGAGCTTGTTTCCAATTGGGGTTATTATATCGCATATACTAAACATATACAGCCATATATCGGTCATTATATTACAATGCTCTCTCTAAACAAGGTCGCTGGATGTAAGGCACTCTTCAGTTTCCCCTGAGAATTTAAGGCCTTCACACCCATGTAATAAAATAGACGGACATGCAGGGGCGTTCAACGGCCCGCGACGAAACTCGTGGAGCGTGTCTCGTGTGTCTAACGTGTCACCAGACCAGTCACCGAAAATCAGAATTATGGAGTCCTTTTGACAATGTTTTGAATGTAGTTATCTTACACCGATTGTATTACGTGTCAACTCAGTGTTATGAGTAGAATTTAAATAATATTAATACAAATCCTTACCAAAGAAGTTAAACTACTGATAAAATTTCACTACTTTAAAACTATTAATTAAGTTACGAGCTCCGTTTAGATTCGCCAAGTTCGTTCATATATTTAATTAGTTAACGTTTGGAAGAGGTAATATAATTTTTTTTTTCTTTGTCTCGAGAACGGGCAAGGAAAGATGAATTTTGGGGATGTTCTGTTCTAGGGGTTCTAGACAGTTTTTGCACCTCTCTTCTTCCCCAGTCCCTTACTGTAACTCCATTTTGTTTGTAACTCTCTACAGTCAGTGGGTGTCCTTCATACGTAGCTCTTTTTTGTTAATAAATTAATTTTAAAAATAAAATAAATTATTCTGTATCAAAATAACTTTCACAACAAAGAAAGTTTATTTTAAATATATGGATCTAAAACAACGCAATATTTATCTGAAATTATTTACAAGTGGCTACTACTGAAGCTTGTTTTGTTATTGTTGTGTGTGTTTGAGACAAATTAGGTATGGTTTTAGAAATCAAAGCCATAAGATAATACATATATATTTCAAAATATGAATTGAAATGGTTTCTTTGGTATGTAATGCTGTTCATCCATATGTGAAGAATAAGAAAGAAATGGATTATATACCTAACTCATCTGAAAGCAGTAGAGGGAGTGATGATACTGTTGTAACATACATAACTATCTCCTGTATGGGCCCCGGCATGGCCTGGTGGGTTAAGTCGTGCGACTCGTAATCCGAGGGTCGCGGGTTCGCATTCCCGTCGCGCCAAACATGCTCGCCCTTTCAGCCGTGGGGGCGTTATAATGTGACGGTCAATCCTACTATTCGTTGGTAAAAGAATAACCCAAGAGTTGGCGGTTGGTGGTGATGACTAGTTGCCTTCCCTCTAGTTTTACACTGTTAAATTAGGGACGGCTAGCGCAGATAGCCCTCGAGTAGCTTTGTGCGAAATTCAAAAACAAACAAACGAACAATATCCTGTATGAAATACTATATTTTATATCAGTTATTTTTTATTACACACCACCCAGTCAAAGATGCCTTAGGATACGCACGAATTGTCGTATAATTCTTGAATCGAAGTTACTTCTATATTCAATATTTCAAGGGGAGATACGTACACCAGTGTCAAGGTGATAACACGATCCAATGTTAATGTTAATAAATAGTTAGCAACTTCTCGTGAAATACTTGGCTCGTTTCTGGCTAACAGAACTTACACCCTCTTACTGAAGAACTACAGAATTAAATTACAGAACTTACGCAATAGAATATTGCGTAAATAACTGCATAATATTTTCGAGATGTTTTCCAGTTATACATCTAACGTTTCTGTTGTTCAAAACAACTTGGTGCATCACAACTTCGTAAAAAAAATTATTAAATTACTTCGTATATCCTCAGAGAGTCACAAGGATGTAATTATAACAACCACAAATTATTGTATCGCTGTCCCTCTTTTGAACAATGAGACTTTTTGTAAATGTATTGTAACTATCACCATTGTAATAAGTATCATAAATATGTCACATGTTGTAAATATCATGCGTCGTTATAATTATAAAATAATACATAAATTTAAAAAGGTAATTCCTCATGGAAATATATAGTGTTTCTATAGACGTTTCCACTTGTCCCTGTTGTACCAAGTTTAAAGTTACATACTATACAAGTACCTCCAAGAAAGTCCCTAGGGACTCTCCTAAACGTACCAGAACCCTTATATTAAAAATAATTTTTTAATCACTGCTTTGTAATATTGTTCTTGAGGTTGAGTTTGCAAGGAAGAAGCCTAAGTTATTTTGAAGTCACTACCCTACGAACTACAAGAAAATTTGTAAATCGTAATATTACATATATTTTGTGTATTCACTATTGAATGCAAATCGCGTTCTTCCCTACGAAAGTGGAGTGTGGCTTAGTAGTCTGGAGCACCCGAACTGTGAACTTACAGAACATTTCTCGACCTTTTGCCTCAAAAACATATCCACGTGACTCAACGGATAAGGCATTTAACTTCTGATAATGTCGCCTTGTTTCTTGTCGTCAACTTTGTCATCAGCCTTGGTCTACTTTTATCTGTCTCCCGAACGTCAAGATACTTCTGATGTTATCATATCCGCATGATTACACAGGCCTATTATATGTCTTGATATATTTACATGTTCTGCAGTACTTCCTGTTCGCTGCATCTGAAAATGATATCAGTTTTTCCCCATCCTGTACAGATATTTTCACAAAACATCATATGTGCGTTTACATAAATGCATCATTTCATTTAAATTGGATTACATTTCATTATGCTTAAAATGTTGACAACCATTGGCTATAGATTTCTCTAGACCAATCGCGACGTCTTATCGATTGTTCTGAAACACAAATATAATAATAAAAAATATTCAATGCGGTAAACGAAATAACAATTTGATCCAAATAATAACTGTTTAGTTACTAGTTCCCTCATAAAAAAAACAAACCCGACGGAATCTGTGTAGTTGAATTATGGAAAATCTGTTATTAAAACCAAACAACCTTTATGAAATTTAAATTCGCAGTCTTGTGGTATAAATTACGACCTAACCCCAAAACTTTATTAACCCACGGATTCAATAAGATCTTCTTCTCGTAGGAAATATCAGTATCTCTTAACACCCTATCAGTATCCCTTAACACCCTATCAGTGTCCCTTAACACCCTATCAGTATCCCTTAACACCCTATCAGTATCCCTTAACACCCTATCAGTATCCCTTAACACCCTATCAGTATCCCTTAACACCCTATCAGTGTCCCTTAACACCCTTTTCTTTTTTTAAAAACTAAACCCCTGTGACGGATTTTGTTCTGTTTTTCTCATAAAAACACGTTTTGTGATTTCAGGCCGTAGGTGTACTGCCTGCAGGAGTATTGGTCAAATTCCGCTATTCGATTGCAGTAGCATAGGAGTAGGAGACGGATGATTTTGACTGGGTAGCTAGCTAGCTACCTACCCTATATTCTGTGTGTTCAAAATATGAACAGGTAGCCAATTTATTGAAAATTCTCAAACAAACACAGTAGAACTATTTTAAGAGCCAGCATATTAGAATTCTAACGTTTTGATATATGGTATTTTCAACATGAACGATCCCTTAAATTATAAATAACCTGGTTGATCAGAAAGAGACCCCAGGGTTCAGTAAGAGTCGCCACCTACATTGTCCGTATTAATATGAAGCTTTGTTCGTAATTACACACAAACCTACAAAAAGGGCTATCTGTACTTTGTACATTACGGGTATCAAAACCTGGTTTCTAGCGTTGTAAGTCCGTAGACACTGGGAGGGGGGTATATTAACCGAAGAATGGACCTGACTGTCATTCTTATAATGCACCACAGCTGAAAGTGTGAAGCGCACCCGGCGCCATCTGATCACCATTCGTTTATTTTCCCTAAAATCGAGTTGAATAGTTTGTTTTTGTACCATTTGGACCAGTTAATCCCAGCAGCTACCGTGGAAATTCAGTGATTCGAAAGTTAAAGCAATCGCTATTTCTTAATGTTATTTCACTGCTTTCTTTGAGATTACAGATTTTTTGTTTTCTTTAATAATCTTTACAATTTCAATATCCGCTAAATTTCGAGTTTCGATACTCGTGGTGGGCATAGTACAGCAAGCACAGGTTTGAGTTTAATTATAAACAAATGACGGACTCGAAGTAGATTTTGATAGCTGTACGTGTGAATTAATTAACTGATAGAATTAACTTAAAATTACTTGTCGATGTAATCTTAGTTAACTTAACTTGGCATCAGATTGTCGACCTGATTAGCATTCTATCAGTCACTCCTAAAGTCACAACCGCCACGTTCAACGTAAAATATCGTTAGGACTAAATGTGAATTAGTTGCCTGTTATTAAGTACAACGCAACTACAGAGTGAGCTATCTGTGCTCTGCCATCGCGGGTATCGAAACCCGGTGTTTAGTATTACAAGTCTTCGACTTACAGCTAAACCACCAGGGAGCCTTGGTATGAAGGGTTGTAAGTATTCCGAATAAGATTATAACATATAAATATTTATATATATATCTATATGATTAAATTTAATAAAACTTAATTAATTAATTCTGTGTCAGCTATGTCAGATTATACGTACTCGTTAGGTGCAAAGGGAATAAAGTATATATATGCCAGTTATTCTGTTTTGTTTTATTCTGGTGCCTGAAGTGTCAGAACCAACTAAGAGGAAAGACAAAAAGTAGTTTCTTTGGATATTTATTTACTCAGCTTGTACAAGTGACGTCATAAACTCAAACAGCAGTCTCAAACATTACATTTTTGTTTTGTCTTCTCTACATGTAATATAGAGCTTAGGGCTCTCTACGTGTAATATGCTCTCTACGTGTAATATGTCTCTCTACGTGTAATATGTCTCTCTACGTGTAATATGGCTCTCTACGTGTAATATGTCTCTCTACGTGTAATATGTCTCTCTACCTGTAATATGGCTCTCTACGTTACGTGTATATGTCTCTCTCTATGTAATATGGTCTCACCCGTATAATATGGCTCTCACATGTAATAATATGTAATATGTCTCCCCACCCCACGTGTAATATGTCTCTGTCACCCTGTATGTCTCTGCGTGTAATATGGCTCCCCTCTGTAATACATGTAATATGTAATATGTCTCTCCACGTGTAATATATCTCTCGTGTATATCTCTCTACGTGTAATATGTCTCTCTACCTGTAATATGTCTCTCTACGTGTAATATGTCTCTCTACGTGTAATATGTCTCTCTACCTGTAATATGTCTCTCTACGTGTAATATGTCTCTCTACTTGTAATATGTCTCTCTACGTGTAATATGTCTCTCTATGGCTCCTGTATGCTCTCCCTACCGTGTAATATGTCTCTCTACGTGTAATATGTCTCTCTACCTGTAATATGTCTCTCTACCTGTAATATGGCTCTCTACATGTAATATGTCTCTCTACGTGTAATATGGCTCTCTACGTGTAATATGTCTCTCTACGTGTAATATGGCACTTGAACATGGCTGCCTTTCATTAAATGTCTACATTATAATGGTCCTATTTGCCGCTGGTTTCTACGTGTTTCAAAGCAAATTGTGAATAACCGGTAAAGGATTTAAAATATTTAAATCTCACATGTTCTCATATTTAAATCTCACATGTTCTCATATTTAAATCTCACATGTTCTCATATTTAAATCTTACATGTTCTCATATTTAAATCTCACATGTTCTCATATTTAAATCTCACATGTTCTCATATTTAAATCTCACATGTTCTCATATTTAAATCTTACATGTTCTCATATTTAAATCTTACACGTTCTCACACTCAGTAGTAAAAATGTTTCACGAGCTGAATTTCACGCAAGTCCTTGTTTGTTCGGGGTTTTTATAGTTACTCATATGTACAATCGAACCCAACAACAAATGGAACAGAGAATTCAAGGATACAGTTAGCCCCGGGGACTGTAGCCTAGTATTTTCCTCTGGACTATCCCACGGAACAGAACGTCCTCTGTTCATTGCAGTTTCTTTTGAATCGTCCCCGCAGGCCCTTCCTCAACTGAACGCTGTACTTACCTGCAAAGCTGCAGAATTATATACGACGCCATTGTTAAACATGAGCGAGCAAAGGGAAGCGAACTTTTATTACCGTACAAGACATGCACAGTAACGTCAGATGCACTACTGGAAGCCAAAATAAAATATTAAACTTTCCGAATTTGTTATTGGAGATTTTCGTTCCAAACCAAAACTGCATATTAAGAATTTAAAAATGAAAATATTGTGTTAGAGTATTTATTTAGAAACTCAATTAACAAGAACATTGTTTTGTTTTTGAATTTCGCACAAAGCTACACGAGGACTATCTGTGCTAGTCGTCCCTAATTTAGCAGTGTAAGACTAGAGGGAAGGCAGCTAGTCATCACCACCCACCGCCAACTCTTGGGCTACTCTTTTACCAACGAATAGTAGGATTGACCGTCACATTATAACGCCTCCACGGCTGAAAGGGCGAGCATGTTTGGCGCGACGGGGATGCGAACCCGCGACCCTCAGATCACGAGTACCACGCCTTAACCCACTTGGCCATGCCGGGGCCTATTAAGGAAAAAGCTAGAAAGAAACACGAAACGTTTACTCTCACAAGATGTACCACACTAAAAATGAACTTATATACAAACGTATGTGTGTGTGTGTGTTTGTGTGAATGGATATTTTATTCTTCAGAGTTTGTTGTTTGTTTAGAATTAGACACGAAGCTACACAATGGACTATCTCTGCTCTGCCCACAACGGGTATCGAAACCCGGTTTTTAGCGCTGTAAATCCGCAGACATGCCGCTGTGCCACTGGAGGGCTCTTGTATAGTCTGCAGCTATGCAAGATTTTTTTAAGAACTAGTTTTGAAACTATTTTGTGAAAAATGTACCTATTAATACTTTAACAGTTGTGATAATCTGGCTAAAACTCGTGAGATATTATTATGTACGAATATATTGTTACCTATACAATGAATAAATCAACATAGGTTTTAGTTTTGTTTTCGATGGATTCATAATATTTAATACGCCTATTTAGTTAATTTTATATGATTCACCTAACCAATGTTGAGCTACGTCATATTTAATTATTTCTGGTTAGACCATCTCTATAATACGTGTGTTGCACGTATTTTATTATTTATTAAATGAAATACAAAACAGTAACATCTGTTCGACATTTCAAAATCCACTTCATATTTTCTTGTTTCGTAGTACCAGTTACTATGGTGAAATTATGATTGTTTATACACGTGATGGGGATAGTTACTTTTATACCATTCGGAACAGTTTCCTGGCATGACCAGGTGGTAAGGCACTTGACTTGTAATTCGAGGGTCTAGGGTTCGAATCCCTGTCATACTAAACATGCTCGCCTCTTTCAGCCGTAGGGGCATTATAATGTTACGGGCAATCCTACTTTTCGTTGGTAAAAGAGTAGCCCAAGAGTTGGCGGTGGGTGGTGATGACTAGCTACCTTCCCTCTAGTCTTACACTGCTTAATTATGGACGGCTAGCGCAGATAGCTCTTGAATATCTTTGCCCGAAATTCAAACCAAACCCTATTTTTACAATTTTATAAAACCCAGAAACGTTTAACACTAGAAAATACTTCACTATATGTATATACGTATACAATGGATGTAATCCAAACAGTATTCTATTTTATTATTACAATACCAGGAGTTATACATACAATACATTAATACGTGTATATATATATATGATAAAATACACCCACTCCATAACTGCTATAAGTCCATATTTATGATACAGTGTAATATAACTATACGTGTAATAATAAATATATACTTACGTATACCAGCATAATTGTTATATGAATTTATTCAATCATAATACTACTTAAGGTTAACACTATTTTTTTTTTTTCGAGATAACATTATTTCATGGAGACATTTTGTGGCAAAGCTACCTATATACCGTTTTATTACTGTTATATACTAAACTGTCAACTTCGCACATGTTCGTTTATCTATTAAGAATTTTCGTGCTAAGCAACACAAGTGGTGTATGTATGTTGAGGTCCATCATCTCGAAATTATAAATCCAAGAAAATCAGCTGGCTATTAAAATCTACTAACCCTTGTCTCACGGAACAGTGGTATCTGACTGTTACTCTTATATCTCACCAACGGCCGAAAGTGAATAGTGCGATTTTTTTTTTTTTTTTGCAACAGTGAAACACCAAATCCGTGCATTCACAGTTAGGCAAATAAACAACTTGTTCAGAGATGAGAACCCTGACTATTTTAAGTTTCAACTTTCAACAGTGTTGAGGCTGCCCTAGAAACAGCCTCACGTCACGTTGAATATTCTTTGTTTGTTTTGGAATTTCGCACAAAGCTACTCGAGGGCTATCTGTGCTAGCCGTCCCTAATTTAGCAGTGTAAGACTAGAGGGAAGGCAGCTAGTCATCACCACCCACCGCCAACTCTTGGGCTACTCTTTTACCAACGAAAAGTGGGATTGACCGTCACATTATAACGCCCCCAGGGCGTTATAATGGGGGCAAGCATGTTTGGCGCGACGCGGGCGCGAACCCGCGACCCTCGGATTACGAATGGAACGCCTTAGCCCACCTGGCCATCTTCTGTATATAACTACAGGTACGAATAATACTATTAATATCTGATGGGTGCTTAGCCATCCATGTATGCACTACGAGAGAAAATGAAAACAAGCGTGACCATTGGTATAGTTAATTCAATATATACTGCTGGCCAAAATCTTAAGGCCACTGAACATAAAGAAAAAATATGCATTTTGCGTTGTTAGACTCAACCACTTATTTCAGTAGAGCTTCGAAAGACGAAATTAAGAAAAGGAAAAATAAAAATAATAAAACGTTTTTAGCATTTAATAGGGAAAATGTGAACACTATGAAATTAGTCTAAATACTAGCTGGTCAAAAGTTTAAGACCATACTGAAACAAAGCGTTAATCGGTAAACACGTAACGAGATTTAGTCATTTGTGTTCAATCATTAACGTTGTCAACATATCCCACTGACATCTTCTGTGTTACATTGGGTAAAAACATGACAAAGGCTAAAAGGTTGACAGAGTTTGAACATGGCAGAATTGTTGAGCTGTAAAAGCAAGATCTCTCTCAACGTGTCATCACTGGTGAGATTGGGTGTAGTAAAACTGGTGTTGTAAATTTATTAAAGACCCTGAGGGATAGGGAACGAGAATTTCAAGTGGTCGGCCGGAGAAAATTTCGCCGGCGTTGAGCAGGAGGATTCGACGGATTGTCCGCAAGACACCAGCCGATTGTTGAACCAGATTAAGGCCCTTACGGATGCAGAATGCAGCTCAAGAACAATAAGACGGTATCTACGAGAGAAAGGCTTTAAAAACCGTAAACGTCTTCAAAGGCCACGTTTCTTTCTACACCATGAAACAGCTCGGTTAAACTTTGCTGAGAAGCAAGCACCAAACATGGGACGTAGAAAAGTGCTATTTCTAGCGTTGTAAGTCTGAAAATATACCGCTGTGCCACTTGAGGGCCTTCAAAAAGTATTACTTGTAGTTAAAATACAATTCCAGGAAGTACTAAATAACCAGTGTTCTTTAGAACCGTTTCAGCTCAATGTAATAACAAGACTGATTACAACATTGATATTTATTGGCACTAGGGGAGATGAAAAGTCAAATATCAAAATAAACGTATATGAAGCATATATTTTGAAAATTGTCCTTTACCTTGTCAGTGGTTGTTTTTATTTTTTAGAAATTGCAAGTGTATATTTTTGTCGAGTTCGTCTGGGCAAAAGCCTAACTTTCATAGGTGAAAGAGTTATAAATATAAGAACATCCAGAACGTCTTTCACAGGTAAAAAGAGTCATAAAGTTATGAACATCCAAAACGTCTTCCACAAGTAAAGGAGTCATAAAGTTATGAACATCTATCTAAAACTTCTTCCACAGGTGAAGGAGTCATAAAGCTGTGAACATCTAGAACGTCTTCGACAAGTGAAGGAGTCATAAAACCGTGAACATCTAGAACGTCTTCCACAGGTGAAGGAGTCATAAAGCCGTGAACATCTAGAACGTCTTCCACAGGTGAAGAAGTTATAAAGCCGTGAACATCCAGAACGTCTTCCACAGGTGAAGAAGTCATAAAGCCGTGAACATCCAGAAAGTCTTCCACAGGTGAAGGAGTGAGTCATAAAGCCATGAACATCCAAAACATCTTCCACCAATAAAACTATTAACATTCATTTTAAGTTCTTTATGGGTTTTTTCTTGACAATTTCATTCTTAGTCTGTTCTTGGCTAAACTTATAACTCCTCCATGTATATGGAATAATGAGTCAGTCTTTAGGTGATAGTTCCAGTTGTCCTCTCAGTTTACATATTTGTGAAGACGTGGGTTTAGTGAACTTATCTGAATACCAGAAGTTATTACAATAATGGAAATTACTAAACAATATAATTTTTAAAAACTACATTTAGAAACTTTTACGTTTCATACTCGATAGATACTGTTTGTTTGTTTTTTGAATTTCGCACAAAGCTACTCGAGAGCTATCTCTGCTAGCCGTCCCTAATTTAACAGTGTAAGACTAGAGGAAAGACAGCTAGTCATCACCACCCATTACCCTTGGGCAGATTTTCTTTACCAACGAATAGTGGGATTGACCGTTACATTATAACGCCCTCATGACTTGAAGAGAGAGCATGTTTGGCGCGATGGGGATGCGAACCCGCGACTCTCAGAAGCGAGTCGCATTTCATTCTTACTGCTTGGCCACTTATAAGAATACCAGTAAAGCTGTATAATAATAAATTATTCGAGTCAATCAGGGATAGCATTTAAAAATGTTTGTGTTCTATACTTGATATATAGTGTTATTAAAATTTAGTGTGTTACGTATGTGTGTTTTTTTATAGCAAAGCCACATTACGCTATTTGCTGCGTCCATTGAGGAGAATAAAATACTGATTTTAGCGTTGTAAATCCATAGACTTACCGCTGTACAAGAAGAGGACTAGCGTTTTACGAGGGAATACCAGTGAAGCTATGTAACATTTATAAGAAATGATTTGAGTCATTTACAAATTATTACCCTTGTTCAGATTTTTCTTTACAAGTGCAGAAGTTACTGCCTGTCATAGTCTTATTCACGGAGCGGAATAGCCCAGAGTCATCCACCTACACTGGTACCTTAATATCCTGTCAGACAAGCGTTCCAAGACAAAAGGGCATTTTCTCACCGAGTTTTCTTACACTCGTGTCCGTCCGTCCCTTCACTGGATACTTAGCAAGCAAAATATAGTACTATTTGTTACTGGTAATAATACCAAAGTTATTGTTTTATTGTTTCTTATACAAATGTACAATAATTTCTTTTTTCTAAATTTAAAATAAAATAAAACTAGAACAACAAATACGAGCAAGAACAACCACCATTACATTCCATAACTTGAGCGTGTATTTGTTTTAATGTATTCGAACCTAAGTCATTCTCTCGGACGATTCCTTCTGCTGGCAGCTTCTCTGTTGACGTATGCATTTTTTGCTGTTACGTTAACTTTATTTCTGTTATGAACCATACGGACCGAATTTCCATATATGTTAGTCAAATCCGTATAGATACATCCACGTTTATGTTTTGAAATAAATCAGAATTTATATGTATGGTGACTCAATCATTGTAGTGTTATCTATTTCAAAATGTTGGATCATCCACTTGAAGTAAATATATAACACAGACGGCTGATATGGAGATTAAAACTTTTATTTAATAATACTATGTAACACAAATTTTGTTCCTGGATAGTATGTGTTATTTTTTAATTGCTTGTGTTGTAAAAGTACAGAAAATGGCCATTATTCCCTTTAAACTTTGCTTTTGTGACCTGGATAATGAAATTTAGAAATTAACCTGTTTTATATGTAAAAACGGGCAAATTTTCACATTTTCATTTACATAAGGTCTGAATAAAATAACATATGAATCAAGATTTACATGTATTTATACTAAAGTTATACAAAAACGTTTAGAAGTGAGTAGTTTTTGAGATTTGCGACTGTAATGTAAATCACTTTCACGTATCAGACCCCAAATATAGTATCCCATCATGTTTTTGTTATATGATTTCAGGTCACAAAAGCAAAGTTTGAAGATAAAAATAGGTCTTTTCCATTTACTTTAGGCATAAGTAATTGGGAAATAACACTTTCTGTCCAGGAACAAGAAACAGTACAAATTTTGTTACATATTGTTATGAAGTAAAAAGATAAGTTAGAATTAGATCAAAAAGTTGGTGTTTGTTTAGTATCACAAATAAAGGTTTCTAGTGCTCACACCAGCTGTCTCTACTACTTCGTGTATTTACCTTTTCAATGTAATAACAATAAATAGTAAACTTTATTATCTAAATTAATGTGGACAAGAAGATTTCTTATAATAATTATTTTGAAATAATTAGATTCTTGTTTTAGACTGGTTTGTTTGTGCCGTCCTTCATTATGAAGTGATAGTTTGTTTGTGTTTTGAACTTCGCACAAACCTACGCGAGGGCTATCTGTGCTAGTCGTCCCTAATTTAGCAGTGTAAGACTAGAGGGAAGGCAGCTAGTCATCACCACCCACCGTCAACTCTTGGGCTACTCTTTTGCCAACGAATAGTGGGGTTGACGTTGACCGTCACATTATAACGCCCTCACGGCTGAAAGGGCGAGCATGTTTGGCACGACGGGGATGCAAACCCGCGACCCTCAGATTTCGAGTCGCACGCATTTACACGCTTGGCCATGGCGGGCCCTGAAGTGATAAACCACAGAGAAAGCAGCTAAGTTCGTCAACTACGTCTCCTTTTGTCTGGGCGAATGGTAGGTCTTCATCTTCACCAAGCGTTTAGTAGAAGTAATATTATATTTAATTCAAAATACAAAACAAAATCAACTCTTATTACGTGACAACTCGATACTGTGAATCGAAACGTTGTAATGATTAAACTCGAAATGGTACATTTGTAGTGTATATTTTTAAAATAGTTGTTCAGTTCAATAGGTTCCTTTCAAACAATGGTAACTTGCTTTCTGTTAGTTTTAATACTATATGGTGTATAGTAATCATTTTTAAATTTAATTATATAATAACCCAAACAGGTTTATCATTCAAAACATCCACTAGGTGTCTTCGTTAGGAATTTGACTCCAAAGATACACTTAACAGTTATTGTTATTACAGTTTTACTTTTATCGCGAAAACACAAATTTAAATGTATTTTTCTTAATAACAGTCCAACGAAATGTGAAAAGCTAACAATGTAAAATTTGAAGTAGAAACAAAATTCTAAGAATTAAATTTTCAATGATCATTTCAAACTATCACCGGTTTCAGTTTTGTTTTGTTTGTGCATAAATTGTTAAACTTTTAACTCAACTACGACAAGCTAGAGTTAATTTTACTACCGTTATATAAACTAATATTTTCTATAAATAAGTCACAGCTTGACTAAATACTGATAAATGTTTATTCCTTATAAAAAAAATAGGCGTACAAAATATACTTTTCAAACACCAGAAACTTTCCGCAGATGGTCGGTCCATTGTAACCTATTACACCTGTTAAAATAACATTCAGAACATTACTTGTAGCTTTTAACGTCGGAGACAACACTTGGTAAATTGTCTCAATTGCACCTTCTAGTAAATAAGAATCGATTAACAAAACACCTCTTAATTAAACAATAAGTGACAGTAGTTTCACTGTTGGCAGAGCTTAAAACTATACTTCAGTTTGGTTAGGCATAGTTTAATTTATTAATCAGAGTTAGTTTACAAATAACACAGGCTTGAGAGATAAGAAAAATAATTTTGATAAATAGACGTGTGAAATAATTTGGTTGGAAATTCTCTTTATATATAGAAGCTGTTTTATAAATTCGAATTTATTAATTATAAGGATGACGGTAACAGAGCGAGTAATTAGCACACGAAAAATAAACATTATAAAAATTATTTTCACAAAATATATTTTTTAAATGGCAATAATTCACGTATTAGACACAAAATGGATTTCGGTATGAAATATGAGAAACATCAACATTTCACTGATTGACCATTGATGTGAGAGGTGTCGTAATCTGGTCCCGTGCAACATTCATATAAAAAGATACTATCATAAAACGTTAAATTTGATCTACATTATCTAATACATATAAATCTAATGATATATCACTAGGCATATTATTTGCATTTTTTCTTAATTGGTTTTTAACAAAAAACATTTTCCCAAATTATTTAGATTGTCATCACAATTAATTTATAATAAAATAATTTCACAAAATATTTAGCTTTGTTTAAAGACAGTTTCTTATTTAAAAACACTATTCTACTGCTATAAAACACTGAAACAGAATATTTGAAAGTGTTCGAAAACCACTTGCGTGGTGGCGCTCGCACAATAGAAACGCCATAGAATTATTTGGTCCCATTTTTCACGCCAACTCCGATTAAATACTGGTAAGTTTATAGTATCTTAAATGCGCTCGAACTTTACGCACAAAATTTCAGCTGCTAAGGAAAGAAATTGGAGTATTATTTTGGTCTTACATAAAAAGCCACACAAAAAAACAACAACTTAATCTACATACAAACAAAGGCTGAGAAAAACGAACAATATATTTACTCTGTATTGAGATGCAACACATTTCTTCACAAAAATGGTTACTCACGTAGAACTTTGACGTATCGTTGGGAAAATACGGTTTCTTTACGAATACTGACACTTCAAGTTTGATACAGAATAAAAGTATTAAACAATTATTAAATAGGGGAAAACAGAAAGCCAGGTACAAGCTTCACCGTCAGCACACAGCTCGAATAGAGGTTTTACTAAAGTCAGTATAATTAATTGCTTATCACGAATGTTTGTTTGAAACTTATACTAATATGCATGTGTTAGCTGCATCCTCGACTAAAGGGCGAGTCATGTCGCAATAAACAAAACAGAATTTAAGGTTATGTCTATTATTATAACTCCAACTTATCACTCTTGCGTTGAGCCATATCAGCTACTATATTTTGTTTTCATGAAGTCTTTATCAAAAATAAAATCTCACGAAAAAAAATAAAGTAAGAGAGGAATAATCTACAAGTAATTTGTCAAACAAAGCTAATGAACATGATGATACATTTGTCCGTTAAAGTTAAAACCAGACACAAACTGTTATTGCAAGATATTAATCACATAAATTTATATCAGAACCAGCCACCTATTATCTAAAGAGAAAATGAAGTTAGACCTGGTAATGAATATGGTTAATTAAATATTTACGTTCATGTTTAAATATATTAGAATTAATTGTTCATTATTTGTAATATATTTTTAGTCTTAACATTTCCGACAATAATATATTCATAGGTTAACAATATAATAAATACAGCTTGACTGAGAATTGGTTCTATAATCACTGTACCACTTTAGCTCTGTTTGACAACTTACTGTAGCGCCAATATTTCTTAAACAACTTAAATACACAAAACTAGACAAAAGAAAGAAATGATAGAGTTGAAATACTAAATCTTATATTAAAGTAATTAAAAATTAAATCTTATATTAAACTTCATGGAAGAGTTGCTACATTACACGAGCTTCGAGGCAGTGGCGTAGATGTAGCTAAAATTGTGTTTAGAAGTTAACGCAGGGAAAAATAAAACAGTAAATCTACCAATTAGTAAAGATTCAAGCCTTGTCAAAATCCTTTCCTTCTAGTTTCCTTGCGAAATCCGCAATAACATCTCGGAAGTTTAGAGGGTCGAGGTTCTTGCATAGCAAATCCAGAATTAACCAGTCTCCTAGCCTACACTTTTCAACAACAGATTCGAGGTAATCTCGATTGGCCATGCGACAGCGGGACTTCAGAATGGTGATCCTGAGTTTAGGAACGAATACGATGGCTGCTCGGTAAACCAAAACTAAGCCAGACAAGATAGCTAGTATAACGAACCAGAACCAGAGGAAGACGTATATCTTCTCATTTATTATGTTGATGGGAAGAATGCACATGGCGTCGTGACGCTGGACGTCTCCGGAGGAACCGTATTTGTGGAAGGTACACTTGGTCAGTCGAGGAAACACTTTGATCATTGGATCGTATCGAACTGACCAGTCCCATTCGGTGAACTGGATGACTTTAGAACCGTAAGTGGAAAACTCTCCTTGAAGGAAAGTGTCCATCAAGAACATCTGACCAACCACGTTGGCAAAATTCATGGCTTCGGCCAGGACGTAGCTGATGAAATAAAAATTATGGTTGTTGAGATTTGCCATTAAATACTCAACGAGCAGCGATCGTTTCTCATCCTTAGAACTCTGTGATAAAATACAAGAGTTTAAGCCTAAAACGAGGTTTTTTAACCTGCCACCTTCCATAGCTTTCCAGAAGTAGCGAGGAACATAGAACAGAGCAGCTTGAAGGAACAGAACAAAACACACCCACTGGTAGTAGGCATGGTAAATTCTCTTTTCTCCTGGGGAATAACTATCCACTCCTGGATAAGGCACTTCGATTCCAACTTTTTTGAACCATGCGTCTTCGACACTAAACGTCGTGTGTATCCAACAGAACGTATCCAATAAGTTCGTAGGTATGTCGTCTTTCGAAATGCAGTCGATGGGGTCACCAATGTACTGTCTTCCAGTCACAAGAAGACTGCAACCTATTAAAAACACCATTGTTGCCTTGTAGTGTAATCGGAAAACATTGTTGTCGATTATAGTGTATTCGGTTTTGAAGAATCCTTTAAGATTACCGAGTATATCCATGTTGGTAGCGAAACAGAGAAAATTCCAATTTTTCTAGTGCAATTTTTTTTTAAAGCAAATTTACAAGCCGGTTAAAAACGTATTTATCCGAGTTCGAGCGAAACTAAGAGCTACGCACCGTATAACACTTGGTTTAAGTGACCCGAGTGATACTTTTAGCCAATCACGTTCTAGAATGCCAGATATAGAGAATGCTCGATACAGGGCCCCATACAAATACTCTGATGAAATTTTTATTCTCCCATAATACTCCGCGTAATGCCAACGCGTTCAAACGTAATTAATCGTAACCACTAAGGCTCTTCAATGGAAATTTATGATGCTATACGGATCGTCCTTTGTTTATCTAAAATATCCTGGTTATAATCCATCGCGGTTTTCTCATGCATTAGAAATATTAAATAATCAAACAACGCTGTGTCTTTCCATTATATGATTTTAGTGTATGCAAGGCACTACAATTTAGTGAATATTTGATTACAATACTACTACTTCGTGAATGTTCTGTTACTTACCTTAAGGTAAGTAGGCACGATTTTACTGATCGTCTTAGCGATTGGCTAATATTTATTTAAATTCAGAGATATTTCATCCTCAATGCATTCCAAATGTTTATTACTACTGAACATCTTCCCGTTACTGTTCCAAATTATTTTGCTCTGCTAGCCTTTTTTTCTTTGCTGGTTATAGACCAGTCAAAAACCTAAAAACATTGACCACATATTTTTTTTCTCGTACAACAAGCCTTGTTTTTTGAATTTCGCGAAAGGCAGCACGAGGGCTATCTACGCTAGCCGTCCCTAATTCAGCAGGAAAGAAAGAAGCTATTTATCACCACCAACAGCCAGCTCTTTGGCTACACTTTTACCAACGAATAGTGGGATTAACCGCCACATTAAAATGCCCCCACAGCTGAAATAGCGAGCATGTTTGGTGTAATGGGGATTCGAACCCGTGATCATCAAATTACGAGTTGAGTAATCTGATAAAAGATGTCACGTTATAAATGTATTGATCTAATATAATAAGTTAATTAGAACTACTAACTACTCTACATTGTTCAAGTTGATCCAATATAATAAATTAACTACAACTACTAACTACTCTACATTGTTCAAGTTGATCCAATATAATAAATTAACTACAACTACTAACTACTCTACATTGTTCAAGTTGATTCAATATATTAAATTAACTACAACTACTAACTACTCTACATTGTTCAAGTTGATTCAATATATTAAATTAACTACAACTACTAACTACTCTACATTGTTCAAGTTGAACCAATATAATAAATTAACTACAACTACTAACTACTCTACATTGTTCAAGTTGAACCAATATAATAAATTAACTACAACTGCTAACTACTCTACATTGTTGTAGTTGATCCAATGTAATAAGTTAACTAGAACTATTAACTACTCTACATTGTTGTAGTTGAACCAATATAATAAGTTAACTAGAACTACTAACTACTCTACATTGTTGTAGTTGATCCAATATATTAAATTAACTACAACTACTAACTACTCTACATTGTTGTAGTTGATCCAATATAATAAGTTAATTAGAACTACTAACTACTCTACATTGTTGTAGTTGATCCAATATAATAAGTTAACTAGAACTACTAACTACTCTACATTGTTGTAGTTGATCCAATATAATAAATTAACTAGAACTACTAACTACTCTACATTGTTGTAGTTGATCCAATATAATAAGTTAATTAGAACTACTAACTACTCTACATTGTTGTAGTTGATCCAATATAATAAGTTAATTAGAACTACTAATTACTCTACATTGTTCAGGATTGTATCATTTTTTAAATTAAATACATCCAACAACTGCGATAAGTCAAATCACATAAAAACCAAAACCTAAAATAATGATAAACTTATTTGAATCTCAAGCTGTTTCATGTTACAAACGTCATACAAATTTACAAAATTTTGGGTTTGAATCCAAGTTGGACAAAATGTAATATTCCGTCGCGTAGTTTTACACTAAAAGTACAAAAACCAATGACTGATAAAAATAAAAAAAAAAGACTGTTTATTTTTACAAATATATCTAGATTATCCACCCTGAACAGACTGTACGGATTGGTCCCATGACTTTGTCGTTACAAGCCTATAAGCTTAACTTACGTCAACCGTGCGGTGATACAAAAAATAAATAAATATATTTAAGGATACTGCCCACTAACTTTTATCTTATCCAAATTGTTATACTTCCTACCATATTTTATGTTAGTGCAAGTTCAATGTTAGTATTTAAATAATACATATAATTATATTACTATGCCATATATGGCACAATATTCGACTATAGTATTGGAGGCTATATAAAACCAAATTATAATTTTCTATATTTTCAGTGCTGAATAAGTACAACTAAGGATATTTATTCTTTCAAAACCTAAATAAAATCCACATATCCTATTTGTTTGACAAAAACGATGAAGCCTCTCTGCTTTAAGTTCTTCCAAAAACAAACATGGGTATAGTAGTGCCATCTGTTGAACTTAATGAAAACTAAATGTTCAAACATTGACATTGTTTTACATTCCCACGGTGGGCCAGTACTGAACGGTAAGTTCACGGACTTCATTTGTTAAAATTCGGTCTTCAATCTTCGTGGTGAGCAGAGCGCAAATAGTCTGCTATATAGCCTTGCGCTAAAACCTAAAACTAAAAAGGTGTCAAATACAAGTCTGTGAATGGTGTTCGTATTCAAGGTCGCGTGACATAGAAAAACGACAACATTGGCTGGAGTCGAAAGTTTGTAGCTGAGTGTCACATGACCTGTAGATTGTTTGTTTGTTTTGGAATTTCGCACAAAGCTACTCGAGGGCTATCTGCACTCGCCGTCCCTAATTTTGCAGTGTAAGACTAGAGGGAAGGCAGCTAGTCATCACCACCCACCGCCAACTCTTGGGCTACTCTTTTACCAACGAAAAGTGGGATTGACCGTAACATTATAACGCCCCCACGGCTGGGAGGGCGAGCATGTTTGGCGCGACTCGGGCGCGAACCCGCGACCCTCAGATTACGAAGCGCACGCCTTAACGCGCTAGGCCATGACCTGTAGAACTTCAACACAAATGCAAAGGCATTTCTGCTTGTTATTTAGCGCGAGCTAGAATTCTTCAAATTATTTGTATAAAATATTACTAAATATTTTAAAGCAAGTAAAAAATATTAATATATTTAACTAACTCATAAAACAAACTATAAAACCGTAAAAAAAAATATTTTTCTATATTCAACCCTCATCAAAACATATCAGTTAGCCTCGCGGAAGATTAATTTGTTATTAAAAACATTTTTTTTTTTAATTACAAGAATAGTTTTTGTCCTTTTACATAAAGCATGGGCCAGGCATGGCCAAGCGTGTTAAGGCGTTCGACTCGTAATCTCAGGGTCGTGGGTTCGAATCTCGGTCGTACCAAACATGCTCGCCCTTTCAGCCGTGAGGGCATTATAATGTGATGGCCAATCCCACTTTTCGTTGGTAAAAGAGTAGTCCAAGGGTTGGCGGTGGATGGTGATGACTAGCTGCTTTCCTCTAGTCTTACCCTGCTAAATTAGGGACGGCTAGCACAGATAGCCCTCGAGTAGCTTTGTGCTAAATTCCAAAACAAACAAACAAACAAGCTAAATTAGAGACGGCTAGCGCAGATAACCCTAGTGTAGCTTGCGCGATATTTAAACCCAACCCACTATCCTAAGTTTTAGTTTTGTAATGCAACCTATTGGAGGATTGTTTGATTATTACAGATGAAATAGTAGGTGTTTATTGTTATTGTTTTGGTACAATAAGCGACTTTAGTTACTTGTATATAATACAAAAACGTTCAATTTTACACTAGACATTTTCGTAAAAGACAGTTCAGACAACGCTAATTAACCGAGTATAACTCATGCGACTCCGCTCCTAGAGGGCGCTAATCTTTGTTTTATGATTTTCTTGGTTTACTTTGAAATTCGCGCAAAGCTACTCCAGCGTATTTGCGCTAGCCGTTCCTAATTCAGCAGTATAGGACCAGAGGGAAGGCAGCTAGCCATCACCACCCACCGCCAACTCTTGGACTACTCCTTTACCAAAGATTAGTGGTATTAAACGTCACATTATAACGCCAACATGGTTGAAAGGACGACCATGTTTGGTGTGACGGGGATTCAAACCCAAGACCTTCAGATCACGAGCCGAGTGAGTACCTTAATCACCTGGCCTATGCATTTCTTAACGGTTATTAGCAACACTAAATCTGTTAAAATTACTGTTGCTGTTGTTGGTCATCAGTTAAATCAGTGGACTGATTTACCGTCTTGTGCCCCCTCAAACCCCGAATTTCCGTCATATAAGCCACGTTTTTATATATTTAAATTGTCTTACTTTTGTTTTCATCTGTTTTCGAGAAAGTTTCCACGTTCTTCTTTTAACACTCTAATTTAGAATTTTAGAAGTGTTCATAAACGAAAATAATTAATTAACTGAAAATCAAGACACAAGTAAGATAAAACAATGTTTTATTTTGCTAACGTGTTCAATAAAATACTACGGCGGCTCAGTATGGCCACGTGGTTAAGGTACTCGACTCGTAATCTGAGAGTCGCGGATTCGAGTCCCCATCACACCAAACATGTTCACCCTTTCAGCTGTGGCGGCGTTATAAGGTGACGGTCAATCCCACTATTCGTTGGTAAAAGATTAGCCCAAGAGTTGGCAGTGGGTGGTGATGACTAGCTGTTTTCCCTCTAGTCTTACACTGTTAAATTAGGGACGGCTAGCACAGATAGCCCTCATGTAGCTATGTGCGAAATTCGAAGCAAACAAGAAAAAAGAATACTACGGTTTTAAACTGCTCAGTTTTCACACGTTTGTACATGTGTTTGTGAAACGTGTGTTACGCCAGTTTCGTTACTCAAGTCCATAGCCGTGTGTGTGTGTCGGTGTTTTTGTGAACTCGTTTTATGCGTAACTTTATTTCCTTTGGTATGACTGCAAATCCACATTTATATATAGTAATTACATTATTAGAGACCATTAGGAACTTGTTGCCGGTAATGTTCACACGCGTGTTTTCTGAAACGTGTGGTGGTTAATTGTCGTCACTTGTATTCCAAAGTAACATGAGATAAATCACTCTTCATACTCCCCTTTGTGAAGCCTCAAGGACAGTATTACAAAGTCCAAGACAGTTTTGACCCAGATTTAGTCCATTTATGTGTAATAAAATGATATATTTACATATACCATTGAATGCCACATCTAGTATTTACTTTCTCTGTTTGTTTTCACAGAAACTAATTCGTGTTTCATATTTAGATTCTTTTTTTGTGTGTTTTTACAAAACGTATTCTAGATTCAGATATATTCTAGTAAGTTTTCTGTTTAAATTACTTAGTTTCAGCATTTTTGTAAAGCTACAAAGCGATACGTCACAATAACTTCTTTATGTCATTACAAATAGGCGAGATTCAGGACAGCTAGTTCACATTTCAAACTCTTCAGATGCTGGTTTTATTATCGAGTAGAATGCGTTTCTGTGACAACTGTAGATCCTCGATTCCACATTGCGGACAAGCAAACACTAGACCACACCTGGTTACTTCAATTTTTTTTTTCTTTTTCGGTTATAAATTTACTTTTGTGTTTCATTTCTTACTATTTGATTTAAAGAATTATTTGTAATTTGGATTTCATTTGATGGTCTTTTTGTTTTCCGTTGACATTTTTAGTCAGTTTCAGTTTAAGGTTTGAAATTTTATTTTTTCATAAGTTTTCTTAGTTTTAAATCACGGGTGAAGGATTGGTTTAAAACTTTAAAGATTTATTGGAAACTTATGTCACACTTTTTTGTGTCAGATAATTAAGCAATAAATATACTAGTATCGCACAAATACGACAAAGATTAAGTGCATTGTATTGTATTCAAGCGATGTGGAGACTTGTCAAGTCGAATTATTTCATGTCGCCATGTCTGGTTGTGGTTAGGGCGCTTGACTTGCAACGTGAAGGTCGCGATTTGTTTATTTGTTTGTTTTGAAATTTCGCACAAAGCTACTCAAGGGCTATCTGTGCTAGCCGTCTCTAATTTAGCAGTGTAAGACTAGAGGGAAGGCAGCTAGTCATCACCACCCACCGCCAACCCTTGGGCTACTCTTTTACCAAAGAATAGTGGGATTGACTGTAACATTATAACGCCCCCACGGCTGAAAGGGCGAGCATGTTTGGCGCGACCGGGATGCGAACCCGCGACCCTCAGATTACGGAAGGTTGCGAGCTCAAATCACCGTTCCACCAAACATGCTCGCCTTTCAGCCGTAGGGGTGTTAAAATATGACTGGCCATCCCACTATTCGTTGGTAAAAGAGTACCCTAAGATTTGGCGGTGGGAGGTGATGACTGGCTAGCTGCCTTCTCTCTAGTTTTAACACTTCCAAATTAAGAACGGCTAGCTTGTTATTTTATAACACGATTACAATGTATGTTTTTTTCTTATAATTAATTTATTTTGTAAGTTTTTATTTCTATTTATCTATTTTTGTCCCTGTTCCATTTTTCTTTATTTTGTAAATGTCTTTTCCGTGTAGGAGAAATGAGGCTATAAACTGTAGATTTGAGAAACATAAACATCTGGACGTGAAATTCAAACCAAAGGAAACCAAGTCAACTGTATGCAAAATATCCAACATATACTGCATTCCCCTTTCTCTGACCTTGGCATGACCTACTCTTTAGACAGTGTTCAGATTAGGATACTATACAAGCGTTATAAGCTTGTCCCTAATTTAGTGGTGCAAGACTACAAGGAAGGCAACTAGTCATCACCGTCTACCGCCAACTCTTGGGCTACTCTTTTGACAACGAATAGTGGATTTGACCCTCACATAATAACGCCCCCACGGCTGAAACGGCGAGCATGTTTGGTGCGACGGGGACTCGAACCCGCGACCCTCAGATTACGAGTCGCACGACTTAACACGCTTGGCCATGCCGGGTCGTAATCTGTGAGAAAGTTAGCGTTAATACAATATAGTGGTTGAACTACTGATTATGCGACGTCACACTTAAGATCCTAACATAGCGCGCGCAATTGGAAGTAAGCCTAATCAGAATTAGGTTTTCGATATTAGCGCAGAGAATCAGAGGCTAGGCTAAGCAAGCCCTCCCTGTTTGAAGTTATAGACTACAAAAAAAGGCAGTTGGTCAACAGCAACCACAGCCAACTCTTGGGCTACACTGATCGAATATTGCAATTTGATGGTCATTCCTGCATTGTGGCCAAGATCCCAAAGAGCGAATCGCGAAATAGGACGCGAATCAGAGACTCTCAAATTCATAGTCCAGCTCTTTATTAAGTAGGCCAAGCCCTTCCCAATACGTAACTAAGTCTTCAGTTGTATTTAATACTGTATTAATACTGACATATGTGTATTGTCCGATATCTGAATAATTTATGTAAAAGTAAAATAATCTCAATAATGAAAAATTATATGTTGTAAAAAAAATTAAAAAAATGAAACTGCTCACATGTGAGCGTTTGTCGACAAAGGTCAAGGTTTGACCCAAATACCAACAGCAAATTAAATGAACAATCACTCACCATTATGAAACCAATCACAATATCACCTGTCGATAAATATCAGTCAAAACATTTTGATGTTTTATGGTACAAGACAAGATCTAAATATTTAATATTTTTGATTTGATATTAATCCATTTGACATAAGAAAGAAATATTTCACAGTTATATATGTTTACGAACTGTTATCGTAAACTGAATATACTTATTAATTATACTTTTCCACAACAAAAAAATTGACAGTGTAATAAGAATCTACTGTAATTAAACTCACAACTTGGTCGAGGTTGATTTGATAAAAGGACTCGATTGTATTTTTTTGTAGTAAACATTTTTCTACATGTTGATAAAATGGTACTTTAATAGTAGGATACAAAACAATTATTATACTTAAATTATAGACATATAACAACACTACGAGCTGCAATTTTAACCAACGATCTACAACAGCTAAACAAACCACGAGATTTTAACAACGTCAGCTCATTGGTCAGAGGACAAACATTTTTACAAACAAGTATCAAACAGAATAACGGTTAACAAAGGCACAGTTGGATCTGGATATACAAACATTCTTTTGTAAATATTCTAAATATTACAATCTAAACTACTTTTATGTTTTGGGTTTGTACAAACAAGAGCTTTGATGTTTGTTGACGTAAGAAAACATACGAGGCACAAAATGCTTCCTAGACTCTCTGTCTAATGTCCCTAATTACAAGTGTTCTCTGGTACATCCTTCGCAGCGTGACTTAATTGTTCGTCTTTGTTCTGTTGTCTTGATTCAATACGGTTTGTGTGCCCTTTTCTGGTGTTTTTACATAAGTGACTTAATTGTTTATTGTTTTTCAATGTGATTTGTTTGTATTCGTTCTATTGTTTGACTCAATGTGACTTTATTGTTTGTATTCGTTCCGTTGTTTGACTCAACGTGACTTAATTGTTTGTATTCGTTCCGTTGTTTGACTCAGCGCAACTTAATTGTTTGTATTCGTTCCGTTGTTTGACTCAACGTGATTTAATTGTTTCTATTAGTTCTGCTGCTTGACTCAACGTGACTTAATTGTTTGTATTCGTTCCGTTGTTTGACTCAACTTGACTTAATTGTTTGTATTAGTTCTGCTGCTTGACTCAACGTGACTTAATTGTTTGTATTCGATCTGTTGTTTGACTCAACATGACTTAATTGTGTGTATTCGTTCTGTTGTTTGACTCAATGTGACTTAATTGTTTGTATGCTGGACTTTGACTTAATTGTTTGTATTCCTTCTGTTGTTTGACTCAATGTGACTTAATTGTTGGTATGCGTTCTGTTGTTTGACTCAATGTGACTTAATTCTTTGTATTCCTTCTGTTGCTAGACTCAACATGACTTAATTGTTTGTATTCGTTCTGTTTTTTGACTCAACGTGACTTAATTGTTTGTATTCGATCTGTTGTTTGACTCAACGTGACTTAATTGTTTGTATTCCTTTTGTTGTTTGACTCAACTTGACTTTATTGTTTGTATTAGTTCTGCTGCTTGACTCAACGTGACTTAATTGTTTGTATTCGATCTGTTGTTTGACTCAACATGACTTAATTGTGTGTATTCGTTCTGTTGTTTGACTCAATGTGACTTAATTGTTTGTATTCCTTCTGTTGCTGGACTCAATGTGACTTAATTGTTTGTATTCCTTCTGTTGCTGGACTCAATGTGACTTAATTGTTTGTATTCCTTCTGTTGCTGGACTCAATGTGATTTAATTGTTGGTATGCGTTCTGTTGTTTGACTCAATGTGACTTAATTCTTTGTATTCCTTCTGTTGTTTCTATTCCTTCTGTTACTAGACTCAACATGACTTAATTGTTTGTATTCCTTTTGTTTCTGGACTCAATGTGACTAAATTGTTTGTATTCCTTCTGTTGTTTGACTCAATGTGACTTAATTGTTTGTATTCGATCTGTTGTTTGACTCACTGTGACTTAATTGTTTGTATTCCTTCTGTTGTTTGACTCAATGTGACTTAATTGTTTGTATTCGTTCTGTTGCTTGACCTAACATGACTTAATTGTTTGTATTCCTTCTGTTGTTTGACTAAATGTGACTTAATTGTTTGTATTCCTTCTGTTGTTTGACTCAATGTGACTTAATTGTTTGTATTCCTTCTGTTGTTTGACTCAATGTGACTTAATTGTTTGTCCCTCTTCTCTTTAGTCTCAGTGTGACTGAAGTTCTAATTCTGTTACTTTTACTCAGAATGTCTTAATTGTTTGTAGTTTTCTATTGTTTTATATCAGAACTTTGACAACTGCTAATGTAATTGAAATCCTATATTATAGTTTTTCTAATACCATGAAATGAATTTTCATAATTGTATAAAGTAGAGTAATTCATGTAAACCATCTTAAAGACAACTATCGTGTTTGTACGAAGTAAGCTAAACAATGCAGTTGTTCTTAAGTATTTCTTTATGACTATATAAAGTAGGGTAATCAGTGTAATATTTCCTGAATATTACTTCATGAGTGTATGAAATAAGTTAATCCATTATGTGGATGACTGAACCTGGAATAAGGATATCTTTTAATTTATTCAATTAGATAAATATACGTGGAGTTTGCTCGAGGTTTATTAGTCAGCGATCTTTTGTAAATAGTTACTAAGTAACATGAATATCACAAAATCAGATACTGTTAAATTTGGCCATGTATTTCAGCTGTGTTCGTTAAAGAAATCCATTGTTGGGAGATAGAGGTATGAAAATATTTTTTTCGTGAAAATAAACAGTTACGTCTATAAACAGATATAAACAGATATACCAAATCTTTAACTATGTATTATACACATCTATATTATAAGTTATATCATGGGGAAAATGATTCAAAATGCATCATGGTATTTTAAATCATTTGAGTATCTAACGTATAATACAATAACCGTATTATAAAAATACGTCGACTAACAAGTTGAATGTAATGTTTCATAACGTTTCTCACCAAACGATCATACAGTGATCTGACTGAGCTGTACGGGTTCTGAGTTTGTACAGCGTTTGTCCTAAACAGTTTGTTGTTTTGTTTTCGTCTAGATTTTGATAGTTTTATTCCAAGTCGATATATAATTAACATGAAATAATTAGTTTTGCAGTTCGAAGTTAAAGGTCCAGCTTAGCTCAAATGAATACAAAACAATAATTTACTGATTCACAGAAAATAATGGTTTAACACGTGCATGTTTGTGCCTCTGTGTTAAATTCAAATCATTTTTCACTAAACTACTGAGAAAAAATTCGACAAAGCGTAGAAGATACAGGCAGATGATTACAAGCCACGTGCGTTCATGTTGACAAATACGATACTCTGATATTAACCTAAAGTTGCTCAATCACTTCCTGTGTTGTGCTTTGAGCTACTATTACTGAGGAAAGAACAAACGATTGAATATTATTTACACGACGTTGGACGGACGTAGCTGTAATTTACCAATATTGAACAGATGTCGCCTGTGTATCTCAGAACTGCTGGTATGGGTATTAACACTTTTATTGATAAGCAGAGAACAACGTTTCGACCTTCCTAGGTCATCTTCAGGTTGTTATCGCCTTTGATGGTCCACGTTTTTCGATACACAGTTTGACGAATTTTATAGTGAATCGTACGCATCACTAGCTCTTAAAGCTTCGGTTGTTGTTTTTGCTTGTGTTTTGAATTATTCAGAGACTATTTACACTACCTTCATACTTCCTGTTGTGTTAGGTTGTTAGAACACATACGTGTACAAAGTGTGCTAGTCTACGGATTCACAACTCTAGAATCAGGGGTTCGATACCTTTTGATAACACAGCAGTTAGCCTCATGTGACTAAAGGCAGACTAGAGTTGTCAGTTACAACGAATAAAATAATTATAATAAAAAACTGGCGTAAATAATAATTAGAAATAATTGCAAATAGTAAGCGCTTCGAAAAGGCTTTCTGTTACAAAACATTGAGATTTAAGATTATAATGCTTGTTAATATTCGTAGACCGAAGACAGTTTCCAAATAACGTTCGTTACATAGCCAACATTTAAGGAGTATATTTTGATTAAAAATGTACATAACAGAAAAATTCCAATAATTACTAAGTAAAAGCAAAGGGTGTTTGTTTGTTTGTGTTTGAATTTCGTGCAAAGCTACTCGAGGGTTATCTGCGCTAGCCGTTCCTAATTTAGCAGTGGAAGACTAAAGGGAAGGCAGCTAGTCATCACCACCCACCGCCAACACCTGGGCTACTCTTTTTACTAACGAATAGTGAGATTAACCGTAATATTATAACACCCTCACGGATGAAATGGCAAGCATTGTTTGGTGCGACCGGGATTCGAACCCGCAAATTACGAGTCGAACGCCTTAACCCATTTTGCCATGCCGGGCCTGAAAGTAAAGGGAAACATGTCAATTACACTTTATCTCGCATATTCAGAGCTGACAAAGTCTTTCCCCTCATTGGACTGGTTGGGATATGGCAGATATTGTAGTGAGTGGTCTTAGCCCTTTATGTATCATCAATTTTGATGAACAACAACTGATATGAATAACTTATAAGAAATCTGTAAAAGAATTAAGTCAAAACAGTTGTTTCTACACTGATTCATTCAAGTTTGGTAAAGTTTATCTGGCACGTATTTCAAACACGTGCTCCAGTTTTCTACGTCATCACGTTAACAGAAACTGACGTGAACGAGCCTCTAGTTGAAGATAGAAGCTTGCTCTCCTGACAAAGAAACTCTCTCTGAGGCCGCCTGTAGACACTTAACTGAATAAATGATCTTTGATAGCAAATGAGGTCATTGAACGGCTATAAAGTGTCTGTAAACGTACACAACAAGGTCTAAACTACAGAATAAAGTGAGCAAAAATCTATGTCGTATTAAACCGTACTTGGCTTTTTAAAAACTACACTAAAGACAATATCATGTATTGTTATTTTAACTCAATTTAAGACGCTTTGCTATATAATATTTGGTGTCTGATAATTTAAAATCATTACTAATGTTTGGAGTCGTACAATTTATGTGAATTTCCTAACTATTTCGTATGAATCGACTCATCAGAGAAAGTATGTTTTTTTGGAATTTCTACACGAGATAAACAAAGCAAGAGATGCCAGTGATAAACTTTAAAGGTTGATACAGAAAAGCTTTTCACTCGGTTCGGCATAGAAAAAAAACGGTACACTGAAACAGGAATACGGAAAAGCCAAACAACGATATTTTCAAATTATTAATAAGTGTTACACACAGATACCACAAGGACACAGAAAACTAAACACCTGCTTCCAACTAACTCGAAGTTGAAAGACCCTCTACAATATCAAGGCTTAAATAGTGCACTCTCGTCAGAGATGGTAACGTATTTTATTTAATGTTAAAGTATTCTACAGTAACTGTGTAATGAAGTCACCCCAATGATCTGTCACATTTACTGATTTGATTCAAGGGTTGCTTGAAGTGGCGACATATGTGATACAAGCGACCATCTTAGATAAACGTCTGTTCACAAATCGATATTAAATGACACGCAGCTGGAGAAAAAAATGCACACTAGACACAAGCAGTGCTGACAAGAAAATTCTAACTATGGCTTTGAGTAAAGACTCGCATCAAAGCCAAATAAACTTTTGAAACGTAAACTTTTCAGTTCTATCTTAAGTAGGAAGTATACAATTGGATGAAACATATAACTATGTAGCACTGGGAAGATGTTATGATTTATGGTTATTTACGACGGGAATAGCTCAAAATAAAATGTTTGGTTAACAGACCCACTTTTAAGGTGACTGAAACTGATAGTACATCAGTTACGATCTATAAGTATTCTTTCTAGTACACAACAACTTGTGTTGTTCAAACATTTACTGGATGTTAAGTGAACCCAATAATACTTAAAAACAACTTATATTGAGCACGCATTCACTGGAATTTAAGTAAAACTAATAATACTTAAAGCTAAGATCTCTAAACATTCTAATAAAGTGTACCGCTAAGATATTTGTTGTACTTTAAGAGCAAAATTGTTATTTTTACAAACTGTAATTATTAAATTAACAGCATGTAAAAATTAAAAAGTAATCCATATCTCATAGTGACCTGACTGACAGTAAAGTGGTAATATAGTAAAGCTGGTTCAGTTCCAAAAATACGTTTTTATTGTTGTTTTAATTTCTGGAAGCATGTAAGAGGTCGCGTGATAGTTCTGAGGCGGAAGAATACAAACTACGATATATTTAAAGTTCATTCACATAGAGGGTGTATGATTACTATAAACTGGTTGGTGAGAAAGGAAGGGAGAAACCGTCTTATCTAATATAATTCGAATACTTATTTAATTGGATTTTTATTGCTTTCGAAAACACACACACACACAGTTTGAATTTATATACGACCAACAACAACGTTAGGGTAAATTGTTATGTAAACAACAATTTATTAAAAATGCCCTTCAATGTAATATACAGTAGGAATTTTTTATAAGCTTTTTACAATGTTTTAGGCTAACGATGGTATCTTGACTTGTATTAATTAACAATAGGTAAAAATTCATATCCTTATATTGAAACAAACGCTGTTTTAGCGATATTGTTGACAACGCGAAACACGTGACAAACTGCACGTGATAAAATGCTCTGAACTCTGTTGATTGTGATTAAATTTGAAAGAGAACAAAAGCACTTTTTAAAATTTATAAGATTTGATCTGTTTTCTATTAAACAACGTTGTGTCAAGATAATCAACTTTGAAAGGTATATATTAACAGTCATCTGTAAGCAAACTACAAAGTTTTAATACTTTAATATTTTTAAAACATGAAGTAAATCTCTGTGACACTTAGGCCTAAAATATTTCACGCGTTATTTATTTCTTTTTATTTATTATGTATTTATAGCAAAGCTACTAAAGCTATGTGCTACCGTATGTAATTACGAGCTGTTTACTAGATGAAGACAGCTAATCAGCTACACTTAAACGATTCACGATAAGAGATCAACTGTCACAACTATAACGCAGTCAAAACTTAAAGTGAGCCAGCTCCAAGTTTCAGACCTCTACAATAAAACAACAATGAACGTAATGCAAAACAAAATAATATTGTAACGAATTTTGTGTCATTATAATTAAAATACATCAAAGATTTCATTCAGAAAGAATCATTTGTTACAATATATATACATGTATTTCGAAAGCAGTGATTGGTTATTACATGTGTAATACAATCCTTTTAAGTGTGTTAGATTAATTTTCATTTCATACAACTGATACGGAATGATTGTTACTTGTAGACGTAAACGCTTAGTAAACAATATTATTACGTAACACACTACGACTAGAGAATAACCGGTTTAAACTGATACGTGTCTTAACAATGACAGCGTGACCAGTGCCCAGTTTGTAACCTTTATTAACGTGAATTATGTCTCCTGAAAAACGTCCTAACAATGGTAGAACGTCACAAAGGAAACATACTAAACCCGTCTTTCGAAAAGTAGAATGAGCCGATAAAATCAGTTTTAAAACTAATAATGATCACCGAAAAACTAACCCTCAGAGATGCAAGTTAATTTTTCACAGTGATGTAGTTTACGGAAGAGGTTCTTATTGTTTTTATGAGAGGAAGTGAGACGTTAACCACCACCAACAAGCTTTCCTTCTCATTCGATATAGAAATCTCCTGATTAGAGGTGTTCGTATTGTAATTATAATCGCAGCGTACGTAATCATTAATATCCGAGCAACAAGCTTAAGCCTAAATCGTAGCTTAAACAGTACTGTGGAATAAACCTACGAAACAATAACGTGCAACACAACTGTTGATTTAGTTTTACTATCGGGTCTCACGATGAGACAGCGGTAACTCCACGGACTTGCAACGCTAAAGTCCCGGGCTCGATTCTCGCGGTGGACACAAGAGACAGCCCAATGTGAATTTTTTTTACGAAACAAATCAACTTAACGATTGTGTTTTCGAACTGAAATTGACTTGTAATTAACGTTCAGTTTCACAAGATCGCAGTCATTAATTCATATCTGATAGCTTCTCTCAGTGTTACGATTTTCTTCTCCAGTCAGTTCTCTACTTCTAACAGTTTTCATAAAATTCTGATGTATAATATTTTAGTGATACATATTTAAACCAGCAGAACCAGCATACACTCAAGAATAACACCAACAACCAGTGAGTAGACGACATGCTCCAGGTTAGCTCCAATAACCAGTAGACGACCAATACGCTCCAGGTTAGCTTTAACAACCAGTAGACGATCAATACGCTCCAGGTTATTAGCCCCAACAGCCAGTAGACAACCAATACGCTCCAGGTTAGTTCCAACAACCATTAGACAACCAATATGCTCCAGGTTAGCTCCAACTCTAATCTTCTTCGTTTTGTAATTAAAACCTTTGGTGTTTTTCCTTATCTAATAAATTCGTTATATTTAATGGTTTTCCAATACTTACATGGTCGTACTCTGATGTAATTATAAAAACTTAAAATCAGCGATCATAAAAGCTTTTACTTTTTTTGTCATTCGGTCTGAGTCAATATCTGCGTAATGGACTATTTGTCTTGGGGACATCACAAGAATCGAATCCCACGTGTTAGCTCTGTAAACCTTCAAACTTTTCACTGAGGACCCACAGAATATACACAAGTTTCTTTCCGTGCAACTTATTTATCATTAATAGTTTCGAACCTCAGAACTTAAGACGTAATTAAGTTTTGGTAGTTACACCAAACATGCTCGCTCTTTCAGCTGTGGGGTCGTTATAAGGTTACGATCAATCCCACTATCGTTGGTTAAAGAGTAACCCAGGAATGGCGTTGGGTGGTGATCACTAGTTGCTTTCCCTCTAGTCTTACATTATTAATTTAGAGACTGCTAGCGCAGATAGCCCTCGTGTAGCATTGCGCGAAATTCGAAAGAAACGAAACCAAACTAAACAACTTTTGGTAAGAAAATATTTTTTTTTACAAACGATCTGAAGTAAACCCGTAACAGTCCGTTTCTTCATTTTTGTTTCACATTTGCAAGTAATATTTCCTTATACAATTAAAACAACAGTTTTTAGGATTACCAAATGATCTGCGTGGCTGATAAACTTCGAGGAGACACATAAAACCACACCAAGAAAATAAATATTTTTTACGGGTTTAAGTTGTTTTCGTTTCTCTAATTTTCTGTTGTTATTTATATTTATCGGTTACCATTCATGACTTACAAAATAAGAACGAATACACGTATCCATAGCTGCTTCTTTTGGACAGGTACAAAATCCCAGTTTCGCACAATGTGAGTACTTAATAACATAAGAGTCATTTCTCTTAGCTGTTTTCTGGAAAACTTCAGGGAAGTTCCTCTAATTTTTTTAAAGCAGAATACAATATCAGAAGGCCCCCGCTAGTACAGCGGTAAGTCTACGAATTTACAACACTAAAACCAGCGGTTCTAACAAAAACAACGTAAATTTCTAACAAAAACAACGTAAACATCTAACAAAAACAACGTAAACTTCAATAACTATTAACGGTTTACTGACAAAACAACGTAAATTTCTAATTAAAAAACAACGTAAACATGTTTAACAAAAACAACGTAAACATTTAACAAATATTCTAACAGCGTAAACATCTGTTAAAAAACAACGTAAAGTAATAAAGAAAAACAACGTGGGTTTTAATAAAAGAAACAACGTCGTAACATCTAACATTTGTGAAAAAACAACGGAAAGTTTCATAACATATTTCGAATAAAAGACTCCAACCACAAATTTCTGAAACAACAAAACAACGTAAACATTTAACAAAAACAACGTAAACTTCTAAAAAACAACGTAAACTTCTAACAAAAACAACGTAAACTTCTAAAAAAAACAACGTAAACTTCTAACAAAAACAACGTAAACATCTAACAAAAACAACGTAAACATTTAACAAAAACAACGTAAACATCTAACAAAAACAACGTAAACATCTAACAAAAACAACGTAAACATCTAACAAAAACAACGTAAATTTCTAACAAAAACAACGTAAACATTTAACAAAAACAACGTAAACTTCTAACAAAAACAACGTAAACATCTAACAAAAACAAATTTTACTTCAAACATTATCAAAAAGTTTGAAACTAAGAACAGAGTTTTTATTTTTGTAACAAAGAAGCTAATAATTATTTTTATTAATTAATAATTATTCGACGTAAAAAAATTATATAAAAACTACAATCGATACAAATGTTAGTTTCTGGAAATGAAGTAAAAAAGGTTTTGGTTTTTTTTAGAATAGGTTTATAGAAATCTCATAAATCTAAAGACAATAGCTACTTTGTATGGGTATACGAATTCTCCTTAGCTACATTTGGAATAAAGTCACATAATACCAGCACAAAGGGTCAGTTTTACATCAGGATTGTCTTGTTTAAGTATATTCTTTTCTCGCCATTCAATCTTTGTTCAGAAGCGGCTTGCTGTCTTCCAGTTCTTTAGCCAAGTCAGCAACGACATCGCGAAAATGCAAGGAATCCATATTTTTACACAGCAAATCCAATATAAACCAGTCGCCAATTTTACAGTGAACGATTATGGTTTCAATGTCTCTTTTGTTTGCGAGGCGAGCTCGAAACGTGAGGAGTGAGAGACGAGCCCGTGGTCAGAGGATGATAGCGACCCAGTAAACCAGCATAATCCCCGAAATAAAAGCCAGAAAAAGAACCAGAACCAGAGGATGATGTAAAGTTTCTCGTTCAGGATGTTAAGTGGCAAGAGACAGATGGCATCATGTCGCTGGACATCGCCAGATGACCCGTATCGGTGGAAGGTGCATTTCGTTAATCTAGGAAACACCTTGACCATGGGGTCCACTCGATCTTCTTGCTTCATTTCAGAAAACTGTATGACCTGCATGCCGTACGTGGTGAACTGACCAGCGAGAAAGTTGTCGATCAAATACATCTGCCCAATTACATTAACAAAGTTCATGATTTCGCTGAGAAAATAATAACAGAAGTATATTCCGTGGTTATTGAAATTTTCTTTCAAGTGGGCCACTAAAAGACATTTTGTTTCATTCTTTTTGTCCAGGGTCAGAACAGGGGTATTAAAATCCATTACAAGACTTCTAACTCTCTTTCCTTCCCAAGATTTCCACAAGTACCGAGGGAGGTAGAATACAACAGCTTGAAGAAACAGAACAAAACAGACCCACTGGTAATACATGTGGTACACTCTGTCCTCCCCGGGAGTATACTTGTCCACTCCAGGAGCAGGGATCTCCATTCCCACTTTCTTATTCAGAGCGCTCGGGAGGGTGAAAGGTGGAATGGATCCAGCAGTATGTATCTAGAAGTTCGTGGGGAATGTCATCGTTGCTAATACAGTCGATCGGATCCCCAAACAGTTGCGAACTAGTGACCAGTAGGCTGAGAGCGCCTAACATTAAAACAGTGACTTTATAATGTAAGCGGAAGACGTTATTATCAATACAACAAGGGTCTAGCTTGAGAACCCCTTTCAGAGATTCGAAAAGTTCCAGAAGCATCCTGACTTCTTAAAAGACAATAGCCAAACCTGAGCACTTATTGTCCAGGAATTGTCGTTACTTTTATCAGTAGCTCTGCTAGTGCTAACACTCTCAGTAGCACATGTCTGTAATGATTATATATTTGAGCTGACGGTTGGGATAATTTGAACATAGAGCAAGGTTAGTCTGTTAATTCTTAGGGATGGATGCGAAGTGGAAACAAACAACTTGCTGTGCACCTCAGGCTCGCCTCTCACCGCCCCTGCAGTGCAAAAATGGTCTGCCCCTGTTTGTACACCATTCGTTAAGACTCAATTTAAACTATACCGTGTCCCGGGCCCTAAGTGTCTACGTGACGCAGTCGTTTCCGTCAAAGCTGAGTCCAGTTTTCGCAATACCCGCTGTAGGGCGCTCGAGAGTTCCAGAAACGAGAGTATTTCACACTTGCGTCATGCTTTCAGTAACTTTTACTTGCTTGACCCACTCATTTAAACACGTTGCAAGTGTTTTTATTTTTCGCCAAGTTACTGCTTTAACATCTTTTATCGAGTGCAGACTAAACGAAATAAATTTCCGAACAGTCGCGATTAATTTGACTTAAACTCAAATGTGTGCCTCAGAACGGCTGGTATGGGTGTTAACACTTTTAAAGCAGAGAACAACGTTTCGACCTTCTTAGGTCATCTCCAGGTTAACTAGGCGTTCTGAGATACATTTTTATTTCAAGTAGGTTTATCGTCATCAAGAAAAAACTCAAATGTATTAGGGTCAAATGACTATCATGATTCTGAACAGTTGGGGTTTTAGGAAAAAAATTTGTAAAGACATTAATAAAATCAATCTATTTCTCTTAGGATACATCAAATTTAGAGATAAAGCGAAGTGTTTCTCTCAAAGCTTACATAACAATGTCATCGTTAGAAAGGGTTTGATTTGATAATATTATTCTTATCTCGAGGCTGTTGAATAAAAAAAGTCCCCCGGTGTGGAAGTGGACTTCCACTAAAATTCGGAGTTCCATTCCTACAGGGCCTTGCATGGTCAGGTGGTTAAGGCACTCAACTCGTAATCTGAAAGTCGTGGGTTCGAATCCTTGTAACACTAAACATGCTCGCTCTTTCAGCTGTGGGACGTTATAAAGTTATGGTCAATCCCACTATTCGTTGGTAAAAGAGTAGCCCAAAAGCTGGCAGTTTAAGACTAGAGGAAAGCAGCTAGTCATCACCACCCACCGTCAGCTCTTGGATTACTCTTTAATCAACGAATAATGGGACTGACCCTCACATTGTCGCGACCCCACGGCTGAAAGGGCGAGTATGTTTGGTGTGACGGAGACTCGAACCCACGACCCTCGGATTAGGAGTCGAGTGCCTTAACCACCTGGCCATGCCGAGTCGTTAACGTATCTGAACGAGTACCTGAATCGTCTTTACACGGAGGTCGAAGATTTTATTTAGAATTATGTTTTTAATTAAAAATACTAGCAGTAGAATCAACACACTGGAACAGACTTCTGAAATGGTACTTAGAAGGTAGCACTCCGCTAGTACAGCGGTATGTCTACGGATTTACAACCTTAAAATTATGGGTTCGATTCTCCTTGGTGGGTTCAGCAGATAGCCCGATATGGCTTTACTATAAGAAAACATACACTTACAAGGCAACCTAGATTACAGATTTAAAATAGAAATCACAAAACAGTTTAAGATCCTTTGTGGTTCCCCATATATCTTTTTATTTTGTGCGTGTGAACGTTTTGAAAACAAATTCTATTACATTAAAACCGAAGCAATATACCTTGAGTGGACGTAGTGTGTTTACGTTCCCAGATCGTACAAGAACAGTATTTTAAAAACAAGGACGCGTGTGTACGTTAAAGAGAAAAGAACCAATCGAAACTGAAAATTACGTAATTGTATTCAAATATTTTAAAGCTATTCCAGTGCACGAAAATTATCACGTTATAACAGAACCAATGTGTATAATTCGTTACTTTAAAAAAAATCGCTTTATTTCTAAGTGAGTAAATCAGATTAATAAACCTAAATTATTTTTATATGTGACGTACCTAACAAAACCAAAGTAACGCAAACGTTACAAGATTTTCACATGTTATGCTTAACCAGATCCATTAAATGTGATTCAGGGAATAACCTATAGAGGACGCTATAAATTTTAACAAATTAATTCTTTAATTTTTTGTTCATCAACACAGATTATAATGAAAAATAAATTTCAAAAGCGGCTTGATTCTCGCCCAAGTTTCAGTTACCACGTGGTACGTTCCACATTGTAGATCCATGAAATGTGATTCAGGGAATGAGCTATAGAGAGCGCTATCAATTTAGCAAATTAATTCTTTAATTTTTTATTCATCAACGCAGATTATAATGAAAAATAAATTTCAAAAGCGGCTTGATTTCCGCCCAAGTTTCAGTTACCACGTGGTACGTTCCACATTGTAGATCCATGAAATGTGATTCAGGGAATGACCTATAGAGAGCGCTATCAATTTAATCAAGAATTTAATCAATTCTTTAATTTTTTGTTCATCAACGCAGGTTATAATGAAAAATAAATTTCAAAAGCGGCTTGATTCCCGCCCAAGTTTCAGTTACCACGTGGCACGTTCCACATTGTAGATCTTTGGCAATTTAACTAACTGTCGTTAGGAAAAGCAGTTTCTGTTCGTTTTGGCTGTGCCTAAGATAATTTCTCCAAAGTTTTGAACGTGGTAAACTAACATGAGTATCTTTGGTTGTATTTCTATGTTTTCAAGGTTTCCGTAAGACCAGTGAAAACTGGATTACTAAAAACTGGAAACGAAGGCTGTCTTTAAAATCCAAGTATTAATTTGATGGATCATTAACAGTACATAAAACATACACTGATGGTCTTCCCGGAATTCATTCCATGGACTTCATATTTTTTTCTTAACACAAGCCTCATCTCTTATAAGTTTGTTTGTCTGTCAGTATTCCGCTATCCCACACTGGGGGAGCGATAAGTCTACTGATTTACAACGCTAGAGTCCGAGGCTCGACAACCCACAACAATTTTACAATTCTCCCCCTTAAAAATGTAATATAAATAGCTTCATTTTCATGACAACAACAACAAAGAAGACATCTCGGGTTTAAATTGTAATACTCTATTGTCTTTTATCTCCAGGATTAACCCTAATCCAGGGTCACTGACTCTGATATCTTTGTTAGAAATAAACAAACATATGTGTTTAAAGAATATAACCCGTGACTTATGTGCAACTGAAAGACACTTTATAAATGTTTTCAATGTTTGGAGCATTCTGAAATACTTAACAAAAGTTTATATGACGAATATTTTGAAAAGTTTTGTTAGAGAGTTTTACCAAAACAAATAAATCATTAATGACATTATGTAACACAAATTTTGTTCCTCGATAGTATGTGTTATTTCTTAATTGCTTGTGTTGTAAAAGTACAGAAAATAGCCATTATTCACCTCAGACTTTGCTTTAAACAGGTTAATTTTATATGTAGAAACGGACAAATTTGTACATTTTCATTTACATAAGGTCTGAATAAAACAGCATATGAATCAAGATTTACATGTATTTATACTAAAGTTATACAAAAATGTTTAGAAGTGAGTAGTTTTTCGAGACTTGCGACTATAGTGTAAATCACTTTCATGTATCAGTCTTCCATCAAGTTTTCGTTATACGCTCCTTTGTATCGGTGTTCAAAGTACACTATATCTTGGTGGAAGCGCTCACCCTGCTCCTCTGAGTATGCTCCCATGTTATCCTTGAATTTATCAAGATGAGCGTCAAGGATATGGACTTTCAGGGACATCCTGCAGCCCATTTTGTCGTAGTTCTTTATTAGAGCCTCAACCAGTTCCACATGTTTTCGGCCTAGTGATTGCCTAAGAAGCCCCGAACCACTGCGACAAAGTTGCCCCAAGTTTTTTTCTTTCCTACTGAGCTTTTGGGAATTCTGTGCACTCTAGGATTTTCTTTATTTGTGGTCCAACAAAGACACCAGCTTTGACCTTTGCCTCAGACAGCTTAGAGAAGAAGTCTCGAAGGCACTTGAAGGCTGCAGACTCCTTATCAAGAGCTGTGACAAATTCTTTCATAAGACCCAATTTTATGTGCAATGGTGGGAACAACACCTTCTGGAGGTCCATTAGTGGCTCACACTTGACACTGTGCCTCCCCACAGAGAACTCGGTCCGTTATGGCCAGTGCTTCCTGTTGTAGCACACTGCAGTGTCCCTACTGTCCCAAAGGCAAAGATAACAGGGAAACTTGGTAAAGCCATCTTGGAGACCCATCAGGAATGCCACCATTTTGAAGTCTCCAATAACATCCCAGCCATACTCATACATATAGGTCTATGTGTTCACTTAGGCAGCTAGAACTAAACTGAAGTGGTGAGTGGTGAGCCCATGTATATATATTACTATGGAAAGTTCTAGAAAATTCTAAAAGGTTCTTGAAAATTCTCGTAAGCTCTACAGCATTCTAGAAAATTCTTGAAAGTTCGAGAAAATTTTCTATCATCTACTCAGCACTGAATCTACCTGGAAAATGGGTAAATTTAAAAATTTCATTACCCAGGTCACTAAAGCAAAGTTTGAAGAGAAAAATAGGTCTTTTCCATTTACTTTAGGCATAAACAATTGGAAAATAACACTTCCTGCCTAGAAACAAGAAAAAATATAAATTTTGTTACATAGTGCAATATATAGAAATTAAATTATTGTCTCGGGATAAGGAGCTTTATAATTGATGTCACAATACGAACAAGTGTGATATTCTAAAAATATATTTACATCAAAATATTTTAGAGAAGGTTTAATACAATAAACCTTTTTTTCTCAAGTAAAAGCAAGTTGAAAAATTATACAACTTTTAAACATTGTCTGTGTGTGTTTTTCTAATAGCAAAGCCACATCGGGCTATCTGCTCAGCCCACCGAGGGGAATCGAACCCCTTATTTTAGCGTTATAAATCCGGAGACATACCGCGGGGGGCTTAAACATGTCATGAATGCAGTATACTGCCAGTAGCTATTGTTAGTTGGAGTACCGAACTCGAATATTGTGTTCAGTCACTACCTCTGTTACTATTCGTTTATTGTTGAATACAAAGCTACACAATGAACTGTTCGCTAAAAGTCCGTCAAAATAACAGCTGAGCCACTGAAGAAGGAACGCCAGTATCTGCGGTTATCAAGTATTAACATGTTCCTTTAATATTTTCTTTACTAATACTAAATGAACTACAGATATGTGATATATAAGTCATCGACCAGCTTGTTGACCTTGTTGTAGAAACGATTGAACTATTAAATATTATATGTGTTACGAACTGTATTTTATGGATGTCTCATTGGTTAATGTAAGGCTGAGTTATCCTATACTTTTCTTTGGAACGTTTCCAACAGATATAGAGTTTCTCTAATCACGTATCAATAAAGTGCTACAATGTTACATTGGTTTAACGTGAAATAACTGTTTGTACTTTCTTTAAAAGGTTTAACTTTACACTTCTGTGTAACTGAACCCCAACTATCGGAAGAATAAATGTTCTTCTACACTGAGAACTGAGCTTGGCTCGTCTTTACTTTCTGTTCTGATACTTCAGTTTTCCCACTGAGAACTGAGCTTGGCTCGTCTTTACTTTCTGTTCTTATACTTCAGTTTTCCCACTGAGAACTGAGCTTGTTCTTATACTTCAGTTTTCCCACTGAGAACTGAGCTTGGCTCGTCTTTACTTTCTGTTCTTATACTTCAGTTTTCCCACTGAGAACTGAGCTTGGCTGTCTTTACTTTCTGTTCTGACTACTTCAGTTCTTATACTTCCCACTGAGAACTGAGCTTGGCTCGTCTTTACTTTCTGTTCTTATACTTCAGTTTTCCCACTGAGAACTGAGCTTGGCTGGTCTTTACTTCCTGTTCTTATACTTCAGTTTTCCCACTGAGAACTGAGCTTGGCTCGTCTTTACTTTCTGTTCTTATACTTCAGTTTTCCCACTGAGAACTGAGCTTGGCTGGTCTTTACTTTCTGTTCTTATACTTCAGTTTTCCCACTGAGAACTGAGCTTGGCTGGTCTTTACTTTCTGTTCTTATACTTCAGTTTTCCCACTGAGAACTGAGCTTGGCTGGTCTTTACTTTCTGTTCTTATACTTCAGTTTTCCCACTGAGAACTGAGCTTGGCTCGTCTTTACTTTCTGTTCTGATACTTCAGTTTTCCCACTGAGAACTAAGCTTGGCTGGTCTTTACTTTCTGTTCTGATACTTCAGTTTTCCCACTGAGAACTGAGCTTGGCTCGTCTTTACTTTCTGTTCTTATACTTCAGTTTTCCCACTGAGAACTGAGCTTGGCTCGTCTTTACTTTCTGTTCTTATACTTCAGTTTTCCCACTGAGAACTGAGCTTGGCTGGTCTTTACTTTCTGTTCTTATACTTCAGTTTTCCCACTGAGAACTGAGCTTGGCTGGTCTTTACTTTCTGTTCTTATACTTCAGTTTTCCCACTGAGAACTGAGCTTGGCTGGTCTTTACTTTCTGTTCTTATACTTCAGTTTTCCCACTGAGAACTGAGCTTGGCTCGTCTTTACTTTCTGTTCTGATACTTCAGTTTTCCCACTGAGAACTGAGCTTGGCTCGTCTTTACTTTCTGTTCTTATACTTCAGTTTTCCCACTGAGAACTGAGCTTGGCTGGTCTTTACTTTCTGTTCTTATACTCCAGTTTTCCTTTATCCAGAAAATTGTAGGAAAACTTTCTCTTGTGCTTTTAGTTTCTGTTTAGATAACATGAATATGAATGAGCTATTCGATGCCATGTTGGACTTTAACATCATGATATTAAAACACACACTTCGGTTGCTGGTAATGAATATCATGATATCATAACACTTCGGTTGTTAGTATAAATATCATGATATTATAACACTTCGGTTGTTAGTATGAATACCATGAGATTATAACACTTCGATTGTTAGTATGAATATCATGGTATTACAACACTTCGGTTGTTAGTATGAATATCATGATATTATAACACTTCGGTTGTTATTATGAATGTCTTGATATTATAACACTTCGGTTGCTGGTTTGACTATCATGATATTATAACACTTGGGTTGTTAGTATGAATATCATGATATCATAACACTTCGATTGTTAATATGAATATCATGGTATTACAACACTTCAGTTGTTAGTATGAATATCATGGTATTACAACACTTCGGTTGTTAGTATGAATATCATGATATCATAACACTTCGGTTGTTAGTATAAATATCATGATATTATAACACTTCGGTTGCTGATTTGACTATCATGATATTATAACACTTCGGTTGTTAGTATGAATATCTTGATATTATAACACTTCGATTGTTAGTATGAATATCATGGTATTACAACACTTCGGTTGTTAGTATGAATATCATGATATTATAACACTTCGGTTGTTATTATGAATATCTTGATATTATAACACTTCGATTGTTAGTATGAATATCATGATATTATGACACTTCGGTTGTTAGTATGAATATCATGATATTATAACACTTCGGTTGCTGATTTGACTATCATGATATTATAACACTTCGGTTGTTAGTATGAATATCATGATATTATAACACTTCGGTTGTTAGTATGAATATCATGATATTATAACACTTCGGTTGTTAGTATGAATATCATGATATTATAACACTTCGGTTGTTAGTATGAATATCATGAAATTATAAAACAGGAACGTATAGACGGATATTTTAAAATGATATTAGTTCTTGACAGAGTTTGAGCGATAAAACCAAAACATAAACGTTGCTGTTATACCAGCTCAAAATTAGCTTAAAACAAACCTGAATGTTTTCAGGATATTGCTTTGACGTGCAAGAGAAAGAAATTTAGTTTACAAATGTTCCATTAGATGGCGCTGTACCTAAGCACCTTAAGCGGAAAACGACAGAGGTTTGAAAACTTCGTTCCAGCTTATGACGAAAAGAACATATTAAAAATCAGAGCATTATACGATGGTAGTATTAAAAGGACGATACGGGAAGAAATAAGCGATACGGAAAGAGAAAGGAAGTGATAAAAGTATTGATTATACCAAGAAATGTTTTCTTCTTTTTTATTTTTAGAACTGCGCTTGCTCAGTTGCAGCCGAACGCATGTCTGCTACAGACATCTTATTACAAACAAGATATTTTCAAACTATTTCGCAACTGTCGCATATGACCTCAATATTTATGTGGTGTGTGACTTCTCAGAATAATTTAAATATGTAATTATTTCTCTTAAACTTCATATTTAGAATACTTCTATAGCGAAAATCAAACATATTCGGCCGGTGTGATAAAATAAAGAAATAAATATACTTATTCCGAACCATTTATAACCCGGCATGGCCAAGTGGGTTAAGGCATTAGACTCCTAATCTGAGGGTCGGGGGTTCGAATCACCCTCCCACCAAACATGCTCGCACTTTCACCCGTGGGGGCGTTATAATGTGAAGGTCAATCCAAGTGTTTGTTGGTAAATGAGTAGCCCAAGAGTTGGCAGTGGGTGGTGATGACTAGCTGTGTTCCCTCTAGTCTTACACTGCTAAATTAGGGACGGCTAGCACAGATAGCCCTCGTGTAGCTTTGCGCAAAATTCAAAACAAATCTCCCCTTTTTTTTTCTTGTAAATGTTTTTATCAAGTGGTTTTAATAAAAATAAAATCCAGGTGTCACTGTGAGGTTCGTGAAAAGTTATGTTATTTTACACCTGTCTTTAGCTTCGTCCATTCGTGCACTTTTAATGTACCAGTTTGGATCGGACACTTCTACCAGAATAACCTTCTTAAAGGTTGTCACAGTTTCGAGGAAACTAAAAATACTTTTTGGGTCACTAGAAGTCTTCGAAATCCTAAAATAAAATATGCTGTTTTTAAAACAAATAAAATTGTCCAAACTGAAATGTCCGTAGAACTTGCCCAGAAACGTCCAGCACGTATAAAGAGTGATAGATCTTGAAGTGAAATCCGATGAAGAGAAACCCAACGTGAGACAATAAAGATAATTAGATTGCAAGTTTAAAATAGTAAAAAATTTATAACGTTTCCACAAGATGCTTTGTTCGTCATATAGAAGTAACTTACATAGCTACAGCTATATGTAATTTATTAAATATATATATATAAATAATCACACATTGTGGAACAAATAGGTTACATGACCGAAATTTGGTTTAACAGCTTAGTTCAGGTATCTTCAGATTTCGGTAGATTGGTTTAAAGCCGGCTTGTTTTCTTCAGTCAAGATGGCTTCTTTGATTTTTCGTTTGTTTGGTTCTTTGTTTAAAATTATTAAATGTTAATATTATGTATACTCTGATTTTTTCGAGTTGAAGTAGTTATGTAACTGTTATTATTATTTTAATAGTTTGTATTTTTAGACAGTTATTTTAATAGTTTGTATTGTTTGGTAAAGTGTAGTGTAATAGTTTGTATTGTTTGGTAAGTGTAGTGACGTTTGGTAAACAGTGAAATAGTTTGTATTGTTTGTTAAAGTGTAGTGTAATAGTTTGTATTGTTTGGCAAAGTGTAGTCAAATATCGTTTGGTTTGTAGTGTAATAGTTTGTATTGTTTGGTAAAGTTTAGTAAAGTGTAGTGAAATAGTTTGTATTGTTTGGTAAAGTGTAGTGAAATAGTTTGTATTGTTTGGTAAAGTGTAGTGTAATAGTTTGTATTGTTTGGTAAAGTGTAGTGTAATAGTTTGTATTGTTTGGTAAAGTGTAGTGTAATAGTTTGTATTGTTTGGTAAAGTGTAGTGTAATAGTTTGTATTGTTTGGTAAAGTGTAGTGTAATAGTTTGTATTGTTTGGTAAAGTGTAGTGTAATAGTTTGTATTGTTTGGTAAAGTGTAGTGTAATAGTTTGTATTGTTTGGTAAAGTGTAGTGTAATAGTTTGTATTGTTTGGTAAAGTGTAGTGTAATAGTTTGTATTGTTTGGTAAAGTGTAGTGTAATAGTTTGTATTGTTTGGTAAAGTGTAGTGAAATAGTTTGTATTGTTTGGTAAAGTGTAGTGAAATAGTTTGTATTGTTTGGTAAAGTGTAGTGTAATAGTTTGTATTGTTTGGTAAAGTGTAGTGTAATAGTTTGTATTGTTTGGTAAAGTGTAGTGTAATAGTTTGTATTGTTTGGTAAAGTGTAGTGTAATAGTTTGTATTGTTTGGTAAAGTGTAGTGTAATAGTTTGTATTGTTTGGTAAAGTGTAGTGTAATAGTTTGTATTGTTTGGTAAAGTGTAGTGTAAATAGTTTGTATTGTTTGGTAAAGTGTAGTGTAATAGTTTGTATTGTTTGGTAAAGTGTAGTGTAATAGTTTGTATTGTTTGGTAAAGTGTAGTGTAATAGTTTGTATTGTTTGGTAAAGTGTAGTGTAATAGTTTGTATTGTTTGGTAAAGTGTAGTGTAATAGTTTGTATTGTTTGGTAAAGTGTAGTGTAATAGTTTGTATTGTTTGGTAAAGTGTAGTGTAATAGTTTGTATTGTTTGGTAAAGTGTAGTAATAGTTTGTATTGTTTGGTAAAGTGTAGTGTAATAGTTTGTATTGTTTGGTAAAGTGTAGTGTAATAGTTTGTATTGTTTGGTAAAGTGTAGTGTAATAGTTTGTATTGTTTGGTAAAGTGTAGTGTAATAGTTTGTATTGTTTGGTAAAGTGTAGTGTAATAGTTTGTATTGTTTGGTAAAGTGTAGTGTAATAGTTTGTATTGTTTGGTAAAGTGTAGTGTAATAGTTTGTATTGTTTGGTAAAGTGTAGTGTAATAGTTTGTATTGTTTGGTAAAGTGTAGTGTAATAGTTTGTATTGTTTGGTAAAGTGTAGTGTAATAGTTTGTATTGTTTGGTAAAGTGTAGTGTAATAGTTTGTATTGTTTGGTAAAGTGTAGTGTAAATAGTTTGTATTGTTTGGTAAAGTGTAAGTGTAATAGTTTGTATTGTTTGGTAAAGTGTAGTGAAATAGTTTGTATTGTTTGGTAAAGTGTAGTGTAATAGTTTGTATTGTTTGGTAAAGTGTAGTGTAATAGTTTGTATTGTTTGGTAAAGTGTAGTGTAATAGTTTGTATTGTTTGTAAAGTGTTGTAGTGAAATAGTTTGTATTGTTTGGTAAAGTGTAGTGTAATAGTTTGTATTGTTTGGTAAAGTGTAGTGTAATAGTTTGTATTGTTTGGTAAAGTGTAGTGTAATAGTTTGTATTGTTTGGTAAAGTGTAGTGAAATAGTTTGTATTGTTTGGTAAAGTGTAGTGTAATAGTTTGTATTGTTTGGTAAAGTGTAGTGTAATAGTTTGTATTGTTTGGTAAAGTGTAGTGTAATAGTTTGTATTGTTTGGTAAGTGTAGTGAAATAGTTTGTAGTGTAAAGTGTAGTGTAATAGTTTGTATTGTTAGTGGTAATAGTTTGTATTGTTTGGTAAAGTGTAGTGTAATAGTTTGTATTGTGGTTGTAGTGTAATAGTTTGTATTGTTTGGTAAAGTGTAGTGTAATAGTTTGTATTGTTTGGTAAAGTGTAGTGTAATAGTTTGTATTGTTTGGTAAAGTGTAGTGTAATAGTTTGTATTGTTTGGTAAAGTGTAGTGTAATAGTTTGTATTGTTTGGTAAAGTAGTGTAATAGTTTGTATTGTTTGGTAAAGTGTAGTGTAATAGTTTGTATTGTTTGGTAAGGTGTAGTGTAATAGTTTGTATTGTTTTGTAAAGTGTAGTGTAATAGTTTGTATTGTTTGGTAAAGTGTAGTGTAATAGTTTGTATTGTTTGGTAAAGTGTAGTGTAATAGTTTGTATTGTTTGGTAAAGTGTAGTGTAATAGTTTGTATTGTTTGGTAAAGTGTAGTGTAATAGTTTGTATTGTTTGGTAAAGTGTAGTGTAATAGTTTGTATTGTTTGGTAAAGTGTAGTGTAATAGTTTGTATTGTTTGGTAAAGTGTAGTGTAATAGTTTGTATTGTTTGGTAAAGTGTAGTGTAATAGTTTGTATTGTTTGGTAAAGTGTAGTGTAATAGTTTGTATTGTTTGGTAAAGTGTAGTGTAATAGTTTGTATTGTTTGGTAAAGTGTAGTGTAATAGTTTGTATTGTTTGGTAAAGTGTAGTGTAATAGTTTGTATTGTTTGGTAAAGTGTAGTGTAATAGTTTGTATTGTTTGGTAAAGTGTAGTGTAATAGTTTGTATTGTTTGGTAAAGTGTAGTAATAGTTTGTATTGTTTGGTAAAGTGTAGTGTAATAGTTTGTATTGTTTGGTAAAGTGTAGTGTAATAGTTTGTATTGTTTGGTAAAGTGTAGTGTAATAGTTTGTATTGTTTGGTAAAGTGTAGTGTAATAGTTTGTATTGTTTGGTAAAGTGTAGTGTAATAGTTTGTATTGTTTGGTAAAGTGTAGTGTAATAGTTTGTATTGTTTGGTAAAGTGTAGTGTAATAGTTTGTATTGTTTGGTAAAGTGTAGTGTAATAGTTTGTATTGTTTGGTAAAGTGTAGTGTAATAGTTTGTATTGTTTGGTAAAGTGTAGTGTAATAGTTTGTATTGTTTGGTAAAGTGTAGTGTAATAGTTTGTATTGTTTGGTAAAGTGTAGTGAAATAGTTTGTATTGTTTGGTAAAGTGTAGTGTAATAGTTTGTATTGTTTGGTAAAGTGTAGTGTAATAGTTTGTATTGTTTGGTAAAGTGTAGTGTAATAGTTTGTATTGTTTGGTAAAGTGTAGTGTAATAGTTTGTATTGTTTGGTAAAGTGTAGTGTAATAGTTTGTATTGTTTGGTAAAGTGTAGTGTAATAGTTTGTATTGTTTGGTTGTAGTGTAATAGTTTGTATTGTTTGGTAAAGTGTAGTGTAATAGTTTGTATTGTTTGGTAAAGTGTAGTGTAATAGTTTGTATTGTTTGGTAAAGTGTAGTGTAATAGTTTGTATTGTTTGGTAAAGTGTAGTGTAATAGTTTGTATTGTTTGGTAAAGTGTAGTGAAATAGTTTGTATTGTTTGGTAAAGTGTAGTGAAATAGTTTGTAAAGTGTAGTGTAATAGTTTGTATTGTTTGGTAAAGTGTAGTGTAATAGTTTGTATTGTTTGGTAAAAGGTAGTGAAATAGTTTGTATTGTTTGGTAAAGTGTAGTGAAATAGTTTGTATTGTTTGGTAAAGTGTAGTGTAATAGTTTGTATTGTTTGGTAAAGTGTAGTGTAATAGTTTGTATTGTTTGGTAAAGTGTAGTGTAATAGTTTGTATTGTTTGGTAAAGTGTAGTGTAATAGTTTGTATTGTTTGGTAAAGTGTAGTGAAATAGTTTGTATTGTTTGGTAAAGTGTAGTGTAATAGTTTGTATTGTTTGGTAAAGTGTAGTGTAATAGTTTGTATTGTTTGGTAAAGTGTAGTGTAATAGTTTGTATTGTTTGGTAAAGTGTAGTGTAATAGTTTGTATTGTTTGGTAAAGTGTAGTGTAATAGTTTGTATTGTTTGGTAAAGTGTAGTGTAATAGTTTGTATTGTTTGGTAAAGTGTAGTGTAATAGTTTGTATTGTTTGGTTAGTGTAATAGTTTGTATTGTTTGGTAAAGTGTAGTGTAATAGTTTGTATTGTTTGGTAAAGTGTAGTGTAATAGTTTGTATTGTTTGGTAAAGTGCAGTGTAATAGTTTGTATTGTTTGGTAATGTGCAGTGAAGTAGTTTGTATTGTTTGGTAAAAATTGCAGTGTAATAGTTTGTATTGTTTGGTAAAGTGTAGTGAAATAGTTTGTATTGTTTGGTAAAGTGTAGTGTAATAGTTTGTATTGTTTGGTAAAGTGTAGTGTAATAGTTTGTATTGTTTGGTAAAGTGTAGTGTAATAGTTTGTATTGTTTGGTAAAGTGTAGTGTAATAGTTTGTATTGTTTGGTAAAGTGTAGTGTAATAGTTTGTATTGTTTGGTAAAGTGTAGTGTAATAGTTTGTATTGTTTGGTAAAGTGTAGTGTAATAGTTTGTATTGTTTGGTAAAGTGTAGTGTAATAGTTTGTATTGTTTGGTAAAGTGTAGTGTAATAGTTTGTATTGTTTGGTAAAGTGTAGTGAAATAGTTTGTATTGTTTGGTAAAGTGTAGTGTGAAATAGTTTGTATTGTTTGGTAAAGTGTAGTGTAATAGTTTGTATTGTTTGGTAAAGTGTAGTGTAATAGTTTGTATTGTTTGGTAAAGTGTAGTGTAATAGTTTGTATTGTTTGGTAAAGTTGAGTGTAATAGTTTGTATTGTTTGGTAAAGTGTAGTGTAATAGTTTGTATTGTTTGGTAAAGTGTAGTGTAATAGTTTGTATTGTTTGGTAAAGTGTAGTGAAATAGTTTGTATTGTTTGGTAAAGTGTAGTGTAATAGTTTGTATTGTTTGGTAAAGTGTAGTGTAATAGTTTGTATTGTTTGGTAAAGTGTAGTGTAATAGTTTGTATTGTTTGGTAAAGTGTAGTGTAATAGTTTGTATTGTTTGGTAAAGTGTAGTGTGAAATAGTTTGTATTGTTTGGTAAAGTGTAGTGTAATAGTTTGTATTGTTTGGTAAAGTGTAGTGTAATAGTTTGTATTGTTTGGTAAAGTGTAGTGTAATAGTTTGTATTGTTTGGTAAAGTGTAGTGTAATAGTTTGTATTGTTTGGTAAAGTGTAGTGTAATAGTTTGTATTGTTTGGTAAAGTGTAGTGTAATAGTTTGTATTGTTTGGTAAAATAATAGTTTGTATTGTTTGGTAAAGTGTAGTGTAATAGTTTGTATTGTTTGGTAAAGTGTAGTGTAATAGTTTGTATTGTTTGGTAAAGTGCAGTTAAATAGTTTGTATTGTTTGGTATAGTTTGTATTGTTTGGTAAAGTGTAGTGAAATAGTTTGTATTGTTTGGTAAAGTGTAGTGTAATAGTTTGTATTGTTTGGTAAAGTGTAGTGTAATAGTTTGTATTGTTTGGTAAAGTGTAGTGTAAATAGTTTGTATTGTTTGGTAAAGTGTAGTGTAATAGTTTGTATTGTTTGGTAAAGTGTAGTGTAATAGTTTGTATTGTTTGGTAAAGTGTAGTGTAATAGTTTGTATTGTTTGGTAAAGTGTAGTGTAATAGTTTGTATTGTTTGGTAAAGTGTAGTGTAATAGTTTGTATTGTTTGGTAAAGTTAGTGTAATAGTTTGTATTGTTTGGTAAAGTGTAGTGTAATAGTTTGTATTGTTTGGTAAAGTGTAGTGTAATAGTTTGTATTGTTTGGTAAAGTGTAGTGTAATAGTTTGTATTGTTTGGTAAAGTGTAGTGTAATAGTTTGTATTGTTTGGTAAAGTGTAGTGTAAATAGTTTGTATTGTTTGTTTGTATTGTTTGGTAGTGTAATAGTTTGTATTGTTTGGTAAAGTGTAGTGTAATAGTTTGTATTGTTTGGTTGTAGTGTAATAGTTTGTATTGTTTGTAAAGTGTAGTGTAATAGTTTGTATTGTTTGGTAAAGTGTAGTGTAATAGTTTGTATTGTTTGGTAAAGTGTAGTGTAATAGTTTGTATTGTTTGGTAAAGTGTAGTGTAATAGTTTGTATTGTTTGGTAAAGTGTAGTGTAATAGTTTGTATTGTTTGGTAAAGTGTAGTGTAATAGTTTGTATTGTTTGGTAAAGTGTAGTGTAATAGTTTGTATTGTTTGGTAAAGTGTAGTGTAATAGTTTGTATTGTTTGGTAAAGTGTAGTGTAATAGTTTGTATTGTTTGGTAAAGTGTAGTGTAATAGTTTGTATTGTTTGGTAAAGTGTAGTGTAATAGTTTGTATTGTTTGGTAAAGTGTAGTGTAATAGTTTGTATTGTTTGGTAAAGTGTAGTGTAATAGTTTGTATTGTTTGGTAAAGTGTAGTGTAATAGTTTGTATTGTTTGGTAAAGTGTAGTGTAATAGTTTGTATTGTTTGGTAAAGTGTAGTGTAATAGTTTGTATTGTTTGGTAAAGTGTAGTGTAATAGTTTGTATTGTTTGGTAAAGTGTAGTGTAATAGTTTGTATTGTTTGGTAAAGTGTAGTGTAATAGTTTGTATTGTTTGGTAAAGTGTAGTGTAATAGTTTGTATTGTTTGGTAAAGTGTAGTGTAATAGTTTGTATTGTTTGGTAAAGTGTAGTGTAATAGTTTGTATTGTTTGGTAAAGTGTAGTGAAATAGTTTGTATTGTTTGGTAAAGTGTAGTGAAATAGTTTGTATTGTTTGGTAAAGTGTAGTGTAATAGTTTGTATTGTTTGGTAAAGTGTAGTGTAATAGTTTGTATTGTTTGGTAAAGTGTAGTGTAATAGTTTGTATTGTTTGGTAAAGTGTAGTGTAATAGTTTGTATTGTTTGGTAAAGTGTAGTGTAATAGTTTGTATTGTTTGGTAAAGTGTAGTGTAATAGTTTGTATTGTTTGGTAAAGTGTAGTGTAATAGTTTGTATTGTTTGGTAAAGTGTAGTGTAATAGTTTGTATTGTTTGGTAAAGTGTAGTGTAATAGTTTGTATTGTTTGGTAAAGTGTAGTGTAAAATAGTTTGTATTGTTTGGTAAAGTGTAGTGTAATAGTTTGTATTGTTTGGTAAAGTGTAGTGTAATAGTTTGTATTGTTTGGTAAAGTGTAGTGTAATAGTTTGTATAGTGTAATAGTTTGTATTGTTTGGTAAAGTGTAGTGTAATAGTTTGTATTGTTTGGTAAAGTGTAGTGTAATAGTTTGTATTGTTTGGTAAAGTGTAGTGTAATAGTTTGTATTGTTTGGTAAAGTGTAGTGTAATAGTTTGTATTGTTTGGTAAAGTGTAGTGTAATAGTTTGTATTGTTTGGTAAAGTGTAGTGTAATAGTTTGTATTGTTTGGTAAAGTGTAGTGTAATAGTTTGTATTGTTTGGTAAAGTGTAGTGAAATAGTTTGTATTGTTTGGTAAAGTGTAGTGTAATAGTTTGTATTGTTTGGTAAAGTGTGTAATAGTTTGTATTGTTTGGTAAAGTGTAGTGTAATAGTTTGTATTGTTTGGTAAAGTGTAGTGTAATAGTTTGTATTGTTTGGTAAAGTGTAGTGTAATAGTTTGTATTGTTTGGTAAAGTGTAGTGTAATAGTTTGTATTGTTTGGTAAAGTGTAGTGTAAAATAGTTTGTATTGTTTGGTAAAGTGTAGTGTAATAGTTTGTATTGTTTGGTAAAGTGTAGTGTAATAGTTTGTATTGTTTGGTAAAGTGTAGTGTAATAGTTTGTATTGTTTGGTAAAGTGTAGTGTAATAGTTTGTATTGTTTGGTAAAGTGTAGTGTAATAGTTTGTATTGTTTGGTAAAGTGTAGTAATAGTTTGTATTGTTTGGTAAAGTGTAGTGTAATAGTTTGTATTGTTTGGTAAAGTGTAGTGTAATAGTTTGTATTGTTTGGTAAAGTGTAGTGAAATAGTTTGTATTGTTTGGTAAAGTGTAGTGTAATAGTTTGTAGTGTAGTGTAATAGTTTGTATTGTTTGGTAAAGTGTAATAGTTTGTATTGTTTGGTAAAGTGTAGTGTAATATTTGTATTGTTTGGTAAAGTGCAGTGTAATAGTTTGTATTGTTTGGTAAAGTGCAGTGTAATAGTTTGTATTGTTTGGTAAAGTGCAGTGTAATAGTTTGTATTGTTTGGTAAAGTGTAGTGTAATAGTTTGTATTGTTTGGTAAAGTGTAGTGTAATAGTTTGTATTGTTTGGTAAAGTGTAGTGTAATAGTTTGTATTGTTTGGTAAAGTGTAGTGTAATAGTTTGTATTGTTTGGTAAAGTGTAGTGTAATAGTTTGTATTGTTTGGTAAAGTGTAGTGTAATAGTTTGTATTGTTTGGTAAAGTGTAGTGTAATAGTTTGTATTGTTTGGTAAAGTGTAGTGTAATAGTTTGTATTGTTTGGTAAAGTGTAGTGTAATAGTTTGTATTGTTTGGTAAAGTGTAGTGTAATAGTTTGTATTGTTTGGTAAAGTGTAGTGTAATAGTTTGTATTGTTTGGTAAAGTGTAGTGTAATAGTTTGTATTGTTTGGTAAAGTGTAGTGTAATAGTTTGTATTGTTTGGTAAAGTGTAGTGTAATAGTTTGTATTGTTTGGTAAAGTGTAGTGTAATAGTTTGTATTGTTTGGTAAAGTGTAGTGTAATAGTTTGTATTGTTTGGTAAAGTGTAGTGTAATAGTTTGTATTGTTTGGTAAAGTGTAGTGTAATAGTTTGTATTGTTTGGTAAAGTGTAGTGTAATATATTGTTTGTATTGTTTGGTAAAGTGTAGTGTAATAGTTTGTATTGTTTGGTAAAGTGTAGTGTAATAGTTTGTATTGTTTGGTAAAGTGTAGTGTAATAGTTTGTATTGTTTGGTAAAGTGTAGTGTAATAGTTTGTATTGTTTGGTAAAGTGTAGTGTAATAGTTTGTATTGTTTGGTAAAGTGTAGTGTAATAGTTTGTATTGTTTGGTAAAGTGTAGTGTAATAGTTTGTATTGTTTGGTAAAGTGTAGTGTAATAGTTTGTATTGTTTGGTAAAGTGTAGTGTAATAGTTTGTATTGTTTGGTAAAGTGTAGTGTAATAGTTTGTATTGTTTGGTAAAGTGTAGTGTAATAGTTTGTATTGTTTGGTAAAGTGTAGTGTAATAGTTTGTATTGTTTGGTAAAGTGTAGTGTAATAGTTTGTATTGTTTGGTAGTGTGTAATAGTTTGTATTGTTTGGTAGTGTAAAGTGTAGTGTAAATAGTTTGTATTGTTTGGTAAAGTGTAGTGTAATAGTTTGTATTGTTTGGTAAAGTGTAGTGTAATAGTTTGTATTGTTTGGTAAAAAGTGTAGTGTAATAGTTTGTATTGTTTGGTAAAGTGTAGTGTAATAGTTTGTATTGTTTGGTAAAGTGTAGTGTAATAGTTTGTATTGTTTGGTAAAGTGTAGTGTAATAGTTTGTATTGTTTGGTAAAGTGTAGTGTAATAGTTTGTATTGTTTGGTAAAGTTTGTAGTGTAATAGTTTGTATTGTTTGGTAAAAGTGTAATAGTTTGTATTGTTTGGTAAAGTGTAGTGTAATAGTTTGTATTGTTTGGTAAAGTGTAGTGAAATAGTTTGTATTGTTTGGTAAAGTGTAGTGTAATAGTTTGTATTGTTTGGTAAAGTGTAGTGTAATAGTTTGTATTGTTTGGTAAAAGTGTAATAGTTTGTATTGTTTGGTAATAGTGTAATAGTTTGTATTGTTTGGTAAAGTGTAGTGTAATAGTTTGTATTGTTTGGTAAAGTGTAGTGTAATAGTTTGTATTGTTTGGTAAAGTGTAGTGTAATAGTTTGTATTGTTTGGTAAAGTGTAGTGTAATAGTTTGTATTGTTTGGTAAAGTGTAGTGTAATAGTTTGTATTGTTTGTATAATAGTTTGTATTGTTTGGTAAAGTGTAGTGTAATAGTTTGTATTGTTTGGTAAAGTGTAGTGTAATAGTTTGTATTGTTTGGTAAAGTGTAGTGTAATAGTTTGTATTGTTTGGTAAAGTGTAGTGTAATAGTTTGTATTGTTTGGTAAAGTGTAGTGTAATAGTTTGTATTGTTTGGTAAAGTGTAGTGTAATAGTTTGTATTGTTTGGTAAAGTGTAGTGAAATAGTTTGTATTGTTTGGTAAAGTGTAATAGTTTGTATTGTTGAGGTAAAGTGTAGTTGTAAATAGTTTGTATTGTTTGGTAAAGTGTAGTGAAATAGTTTGTATTGTTTGGTAAAGTGTAGTGTAATAGTTTGTATTGTTTGGTAAAGTGTAGTGTAATAGTTTGTATTGTTTGGTAAAGTGTAGTGTAATAGTTTGTATTGTTTGGTAAAGTGTAGTGTAATAGTTTGTATTGTTTGGTAAAGTGTAGTGTAATAGTTTGTATTGTTTGGTAAAGTGTAGTGAAATAGTTTGTATTGTTTGGTAAAGTGTAGTGTAATAGTTTGTATTGTTTGGTAAAGTGTAGTGTAATAGTTTGTATTGTTTGGTAAAGTGTAGTGTAATAGTTTGTATTGTTTGGTAAAGTGTAGTGTAATAGTTTGTATTGTTTGGTAAAGTGTAGTGTAATAGTTTGTATTGTTTGGTAAAGTGTAGTGTAATAGTTTGTATTGTTTGGTAAAGTGTAGTGTAATAGTTTGTATTGTTTGGTAAAGTGTAGTGTAATAGTTTGTATTGTTTGGTAAAGTGTAGTGTAATAGTTTGTATTGTTTGGTAAAGTGTAGTGTAATAGTTTGTATTGTTTGGTAAAGTGTAGTGTAATAGTTTGTATTGTTTGGTAAAGTGTAGTGTAATAGTTTGTATTGTTTGGTAAAGTGTAGTGTAATAGTTTGTATTGTTTGGTAAAGTGTAGTGTAATAGTTTGTATTGTTTGGTAAAGTGTAGTGAAATAGTTTGTATTGTTTGGTAAAGTGTAGTGTAATAGTTTGTATTGTTTGGTAAAGTGTAGTGTAATAGTTTGTATTGTTTGGTAAAGTGTAGTGTAATAGTTTGTATTGTTTGGTAAAGTGTAGTGTAATAGTTTGTATTGTTTGGTAAAGTGTAGTGTAATAGTTTGTATTGTTTGGTAAAGTGTAGTGTAATAGTTTGTATTGTTTGGTAAAGTGTAGTGTAATAGTTTGTATTGTTTGGTAAAGTGTAGTGTAATAGTTTGTATTGTTTGGTAAAGTGTAGTGTAATAGTTTGTATTGTTTGGTAAAGTGTAGTGTAATAGTTTGTATTGTTTGGTAAATTGTTTGGTAAAGTGTAGTGTAATAGTTTGTATTGTTTGGTAAAGTGTAGTGTAATAGTTTGTATTGTTTGGTAAAGTGTAGTGTAATAGTTTGTATTGTTTGGTAAAGTGTAGTGTAATAGTTTGTATTGTTTGGTAAAGTGTAGTGTAATAGTTTGTATTGTTTGGTAAAGTGTAGTGTAATAGTTTGTATTGTTTGGTAAAGTGTAGTGTAATAGTTTGTATTGTTTGGTAAAGTGTAGTGTAATAGTTTGTATTGTTTGGTAAAGTGTAGTGTAATAGTTTGTATTGTTTGGTAAAGTGTAGTGTAATAGTTTGTATTGTTTGGTAAAGTGTAGTGTAATAGTTTGTATTGTTTGGTAAAGTGTAGTGTAATAGTTTGTATTGTTTGGTAAAGTGTAGTGTAATAGTTTGTATTGTTTGGTAAAGTGTAGTGTAATAGTTTGTATTGTTTGGTAAAGTGTAGTGTAATAGTTTGTATTGTTTGGTAAAGTGTAGTGAAATAGTTTGTATTGTTTGGTAAAGTGTAGTGTAATAGTTTGTATTGTTTGGTAAAGTGTAGTGTAATAGTTTGTATTGTTTGGTAAAGTGTAGTGTAATAGTTTGTATTGTTTGGTAAAGTGTAGTGTAATAGTTTGTATTGTTTGGTAAAGTGTAGTGTAATAGTTTGTATTGTTTGGTAAAGTGTAGTGTAATAGTTTGTATTGTTTGGTAAAGTGTAGTGTAATAGTTTGTATTGTTTGGTAAAGTGTAGTGTAATAGTTTGTATTGTTTGGTAAAGTGTAGTGTAATAGTTTGTATTGTTTGGTAAAGTGTAGTGTAATAGTTTGTATTGTTTGGTAAAGTGTAGTGTAATAGTTTGTATTGTTTGGTAAAGTGTAGTGTAATAGTTTGTATTGTTTGGTAAAGTGTAGTGTAATAGTTTGTATTGTTTGGTAAAGTGTAGTGAAATAGTTTGTATTGTTTGGTAAAGTGTAGTGTAATAGTTTGTATTGTTTGGTAAAGTGTAGTGTAATAGTTTGTATTGTTTGGTAAAGTGTAGTGTAATAGTTTGTATTGTTTGGTAAAGTGTAGTGTAATAGTTTGTATTGTTTGGTAAAGTGTAGTGTAATAGTTTGTATTGTTTGGTAAAGTGTAGTGTAATAGTTTGTATTGTTTGGTAAAGTGTAGTGTAATAGTTTGTATTGTTTGGTAAAGTGTAGTGTAATAGTTTGTATTGTTTGGTAAAGTGTAGTGTAATAGTTTGTATTGTTTGGTAAAGTGTAGTGTAATAGTTTGTATTGTTTGGTAAAGTGTAGTGTAATAGTTTGTATTGTTTGGTAAAGTGTAGTGTAATAGTTTGTATTGTTTGGTAAAGTGTAGTGTAATAGTTTGTATTGTTTGGTAAAGTGTAGTGTAATAGTTTGTATTGTTTGGTAAAGTGTAGTAATAATAGTTTGTATTGTTTGGTAAAGTGTAGTGTAATAGTTTGTATTGTTTGGTAAAGTGTAGTGTAATAGTTTGTATTGTTTGGTAAAGTGTAGTGTAATAGTTTGTATTGTTTGGTAAAGTGTAGTGTAATAGTTTGTATTGTTTGGTAAAGTGTAGTGTAATAGTTTGTATTGTTTGGTAAAGTGTAGTGTAATAGTTTGTATTGTTTGGTAAAGTGTAGTGTAATAGTTTGTATTGTTTGGTAAAGTGTAGTGTAATAGTTTGTATTGTTTGGTAAAGTGTAGTGTAATAGTTTGTATTGTTTGGTAAAGTGTAGTGTAATAGTTTGTATTGTTTGGTAAAGTGTAGTGTAATAGTTTGTATTGTTTGGTAAAGTGTAGTGTAATAGTTTGTATTGTTTGGTAAAGTGTAGTGTAATAGTTTGTATTGTTTGGTAAAAGTGTAGTGTAATAGTTTGTATTGTTTGGTAAAGTGTAGTGTAATAGTTTGTATTGTTTGGTAAAGTGTAGTGTAATAGTTTGTATTGTTTGGTAAAGTGTAGTGTAAAGTTTGTAGTTTGTATTGTTTGGTGTAGTGTAATAGTTTGTATTGTTTGGTAAAGTGTAGTGTAATAGTTTGTATTGTTT